>NC_046284.1:86426813-86770980 GCF_004115265.2 Rhinolophus ferrumequinum
AAATATATGATGCTCTACATTATATAAAAATATTATAAATATAACACATGATACATTAACATAATATACCGTACAAGTATAAACATTATAAAATACATAATATAGACATAGAAAACACATGTTTTATAAACTTACGATATATTAGAGCAATAATCTTTTTTAACATAGAAATACTATATAGTCTTATAATACTTAACATAAAGAAGAAATAAAAGGGAATTTATGATAAAATATATATATTTCAAAATGGGAAGGCCTGAGCATGATTATACTGGAAGAATTAATAAAGTAGTTAGATGCTTTGATATACATAAACATACATACATATATATTTATAATTAATAAGGAGAACCTTTATACTCTGTATTAGATCTTGTTCTAAGCATCTGATATGTCTTAACTCACTTAAGCCTCACCAGAACCCTATGTGGCAAAAAGTAACATTATCCCCTCTTTACAGATGAGAAAACTGAGGGCCAGAGAGATTAGGTGACTTGCCCAAGGTCCCACAGCTCCATGCCCTTACTCATACTTGTAGGTGTTCAACAAATGTTTGTCAAGTAAATGAATGAATAAAGAATGGCTTGTGGTCTACAGGGGCCTCCAGATCTTTCTCTCCCAGCAGCAGCTCTTCAGCTAAGGCATCCCTACCTGGGACCCTGGGGGGTTAGCGGCTCATTCAGGGGGCGGTTCAAGAGAGTCTCATGCTGTCTGGAGCCTCCGGACAAATCCTGGACACTGTGGTAGAACCTTGAGGACATTAAGGGTATAGAGCAGGGGACAAGGGTGAGCTCTCTGTAAGAACCTTGTGGCTGGGCATCTGTCCTCCCCATCCCCCCATCCACCCCAGGCCAGGCTCACTGTCGGCGGTTGGTACTCATGTCTACACAGACTGTGGGGACCTTGGAGGAACAATGCTGGTGGAACTTGTAGCCACAGGTTTGGCAGCGGAAGCCATGGAAGAGAAACTTAAGGCAGAAGTCACAAAACGCCAGGCTGAAGAACGTCTTCCGTACCTGCTACCACAAAGCAGGGAAGGGTGAGGCCTGGTCAAGGACCCTCCCCCCACGCCCAGGGTCTGCACCCACTATCCCCCCTGCACTCACAAAATTGTGCATGGTCAGTGGGACATCTTCAAGGACCTCCACAATGAGCTCCTCGCCATCCAGGGGGGCAATGGCAGTGTCCCAGGAAGTGACTGTCTTTCGCCTGCAGGAGGTATGAAAGGAGTGAGTGGGAGGGTGGACAGGGCCTCGGGGAGGCAGGGAACCCCTAAAGGTACCTCCAAGTCTGCATCCACGGAGCAATATCTACCATGTTTCATTCCCATCACGGCAACCCTAGGAACTAGTTATTATCCTTACCCCCATTTTACAGATAAGGAAGCTAAGGCTCAGAAGGATAAAGTGACTTGCCCAAAGCCACAAGGGACTATGAGTAGCAGGACAGTGTGAAGAGGCCATGCTCTTAACCACAAGGTGAGAAGCAAATGAGATGGTGACTAAACAACTAAATCTCAGAAGTGCTAAGGAAGCCCCAGAAAAAACAGCCGATGAGGCATTAAAACAACAAATACATAGCAATGTGTGAATTGAATAAAAAAATTAAGGAACCTCAGAACAGAAGAATAAATGGAAGGCCCAACTCAGCAGACAGATAATGGGAAAATGGAGGTAGGACAGAGCCAACAAATTGATGAAAAAGTGAAAGAACAAAAGAGATGAACTCTGGAAGGAGGTGATGGAGCAGGGTGAAGACTTGGGGGTCAAAGAGAGAGTGAGATGTTGACCTGACAGGCCAATGAACTAACGAAGTAACGAAACAAAAGCTGGATGGACTCACAAATTCACTGAACTAAGTAAGGCAAGACTAACGGAGACTCCACAACAGAGTGAAGGAGTCGGATGACGCTGAGGAGGAGTTGGGAGGCTGGGCACCCAGTGGGCAGAGGACGAGGTGTATGCCACACTTACCCCTTGATGAGCCGGTAGACCACGCAGCAATCCTGATTGAGACCCCGCACCTTCAGGGCCTTGTCTAAAGAGTCGTAGACACTCATGCCATCCCGGACAGTCACCTGTGCAGATGTGGGGGATCAGTGCCCAACAGGGGCCCCAACTAACTCTCCCACCCCTCGGCCAAAGCCTCCTCCCAGCCCTAGTTACCCTTTTGACCCAAGATTTACAACTGGGTCCATCCACACCCCTACCAGGTTTGCTCCCTTCAGACTCACTACTGTGCGTTGCTTGTTGGGCAGGTACACTTTGACAGTGCCCACTGCCCGGGACGGCTCGGCCCCGTTGGCAGGGGGGCCCCGTGGTGGCTCCATGGAGCCTAGGACTTTGTCAAGATGGGCTGAGGCGGGGCTGGGCAGGTGCCATGGGGCTCCTAGAAGACAGAGGAGGAATTCAGAGGTCCAGTAATGATAGTCTGGAAGCACAGTGGCAGGAAACAAAAAGAATTTCAACCTCCAGGCTCCACGTCACGCCCAGTAGCCTAATTTCCACACAGCAGCCCAAGGGAGCCTGTTAACACTTTGAAGCCGATCCAGTTCCTCCTCTGCTCAGCCCAGCCAAGATCTCGGATTCACTGCATGGGGCCAGGTGGGGGTGGGACGACACAACGAGAGACAGCACACACTGTCCTGGAGGGAACAGGAGTACAAAAGTCTGTGCTGGGGGCTAATGGGGAAGTCAGCACACGGTGCACTGGGGTGTGTCAGGTACATAATGGACACGAACAGTGTCCCGGCTTTTTAATGGAGAAGGGGGTTACCAGATACTATGCTGAGGGAGGAGTCACAGACAGAGTGAAGGGGAATGAATGGAAGATCATCAGCTATTGCCCTTCGTTTGGGGAAAATGGGAATTGCACCAAAGAGTGTTCTTAAGGGTACTGTGGGCATCCCTACCTAAGCCCTGGCCTGCCATGACGGCAGGCTCACAAACACTGTTAGGTGGCTAATGGGAGTCACCAGACTGTGACGGGAGATCACAAGGCTCAGCAGACATTATGCTGAAGGAAGATGTAATAGAGGTCACTAGAGACTGTAATGGGGAGAAGAATGGATAAGGTGGTCACCGGACACTGTCATGGGGAAAAGGAGGGTAATGGTGAATCATTAGTCATTGTTGAGGTGAGATGAATAGAGGTAAAGCAGGGAGGCTCCAAAATTCTCGCTGACAACTAAGGGGTGACAGACATATTTCTGGTGATAATGGAAGGAGGCTGGTGAGGGTTAAGGAGGAGTAAGGGGGTAATCCTCAAACATTCTCCTAGTGGGTCAGACACTGATCCAGAAGAAGCAAGCGAGTAGTGAGCCGCGTCCCCATGCATTCCCCACTGTTGGTAAAGAAGGGTCATCAGATACCTTAAGAAGGTTTACAGGGGATCTGGGAACAACACACCACAGCCCAGGCCCAATTCAGCCCTGCCCCGCCTACTGAGTGCCTTCCAACTCTGCGCAGGCGTGCTACCACACGCGACGGGCGAAACCATCCCCCCGCAGCCTTGCACCCCTATTCCTGTCTACCCACCACTACCCCCCGCTGTCCGATGGTCTCGCCCCGGGTCAAACCACTCCTCCGGTTCCGGGCAGGGGGCGCCGGGGCCCAGGCGCAGCCACCCTGGAGCTAAGCTTTCGGTCCCGGCTCCTTGCCCATGCCCGGCGGTCGCTCCAGAAACCTAACCCTGCGGGGCCCGCCCTCACCTGTCAAGCTGCAACGGCCGCAGCCGCCTCCATCTTGGGCCTGTCTTCTTGTTTCCTCATAGAGTCCGCCTCCACCGCCCCTCGGACTTTCGCCATTGGCTCCACAGGACTCAGCCCTCTATCCTTATTGGATTAGGGTCACGCCTATCAAGGCAGGATAGGCGGAATGTGGGTCTTGTTCCGGATTAGGAGGGGCTGCTTGAAACGTCTGGGTCTGGGGCAAATTCGCACGTCCTGAGTCGCGCAGGCGCAGTCAAGAGACCTGCGTGCCAGGGGCTTTAACCCAATCGTACCGTGGCAGAATAAAGTGGGGCTTTTTTTCGGTCAGTTGGGTCTGACTTTAGGGCTTCCTGAATCTGGGCGGAGAATCCTTAAATGCCCCTTTTTGTTCCAGTGACCCGGAGGCCTAAGTAGCCGTTTGGGAGTTTCCTGGGTCTCCGTTTTACCGTCTTTGAAATGGGTTGGAATCAGACCAAATATCAGCAACGTTTTCCAATTCTGAAAAACTGAAGTCCTAGCCTTAGATAACAGCGGGTCTCTAGTGTGGCCGGCCTGGGGGTCTGGAACTAGGAAGAGTGGCCTGCTGTTCTGAGAGCTGTCCTTTAGGAATGGGGTTGATAAGGATTTTGTAAGGCTAGTCATAGATGGCCAGGTGAAGAGGGGAGGGAAGTGTGGACCTGGAATGGGGCACAAGTGCAGGGAAATGTATGGAGGAATTGAGGGGTAATTACAATTTTTTAGAAGATGACTTTTACCTGGTGTCAAAAGTGAAAGAGACTTTCCACCCTCCCTTTTCTTAGAGCATTTCCTTTAGAAAACTTGTAAATTTTTTTGTCCCCTCGAGATGTATGTAAATCTTTTTACAAGCTAAATAGGCTTCCTGCCAGTTTTACAACCCAAGGATGTTGTTCTTAGGGGCCTTGGAGTCATCTCTTTGAAATGCAAACATCAACAAAGATAGCGCCCCTTCTCCGTCAGGTAGGAATTTGACCTAGGCGTCTGGCGCCAAGTTGTTAGCTGCTTGTCAAAGAGATAGGTGTTTTATTTTTTTTCTTTGGATAAAGACAGATGGCTACCCCAGTTACCAGGTGAATTTGAGATGAACTGTGTAGCAAAAGGTACTGTCAAGTTCTCTTACTTAAGGACAAGTTATTGCCTTTCTTGAGAACAAGTATGTAATGGCTTGTATCTCCCCAGCCATTTAAAGGATGAGGTTTTACTGTCCTTGCAATCTCTTTAGCGAATTGCTTGTGATGCACATTGCAGTCTGGTTTAACACTTTTTGATAATACAGTGCTACCTCGGTTTTCTAATGTAATCCGTTCTGGAAGACCCTTCGAGTTCTGAAACGTTCGTAAAGAGCCGACAGCGAGGTGTCGGGATCCTGCACTCAGAGGAAGCCGCGTGACATGTTTGATGTGTTCGAAAACCGAAGCATTTACTTCCGGGTTTATGGCATTTGTAAATCGAAATGTTCGTCAACAGAGACGTTTGAAAACCGAGGTACTACTGTATAACTATTTAATTCTTTTCTACCTCTGTGGGGAGGATTCACCGGTTGGCACGAGATTTCACTTTTAATTTTTTGAACAGCCTGTTGTTTGAAGTGACTACATTCTCCTGTTTGGAGCCTCAGCATCCCTCTGATGAAGTGGGAAGGATCAGAGAAAGGTCATTAGGTGAGGGGGCCTCAACATACTTCAACTTGTATTTATTAAGTGCTTTCTCTGCCTATAAGGAGAGAGACAAAAGTTCTGCTTACTAGGCTGTCATATAACCTCTATTTCCCATCGTTTCTTTTCTATTAGGATCTTCACCATTCAATGGCTAAAATGAAAAAGACGGAATAAATACCGCATATTTATGAGAATGTGGAGCAATAGGAACTTTCATGCATTGCCATTGGGAGTGTAGAATGGTACAACCACTTTGGAAACAGTTTGGCATCTTCATGTAAAGTTAGACATATACATACCATGCAATCTAGCAGTCTCATTTCTCAGTATTTACTCCAGAGAAATGAAAACATGTCCAATGGCGTGCTCATAACTGTTTAACAACCAGCTGTCCAGGAAAAAAGCTCTAATTTGTAGTGTTTGCCAACTAAGACATAAACACTCCCACCATGGCTTATTTCAAGCTACTAATATGACACCATTGAACCAGAGTTGAGATTTGCAAAATTGGCTCTGGTGAGCCAGCCACAGCATGCTACTGCAATGTACCCACACAAAAATTTATACTCCAATATTCATATTAGCTTTATTCATAATAGCAAAAAAAAAAACTGCAAACAGACCAGGTGTCCAGCAACAAAAGAATTGACCAAGAAACACAAAAATGGGATCCTGGAATACTACTGTTAACCTAAAATTAGAAGGCCAAAGTGAGAGGCAATGAGCATTTATTTGAGATCCAAAGAAGAGCTATTTGGAAAGCACTGATTCAGGCAGAAACCCAAATAGTGTTCCCATTAGGAGGCAAGGCAAGAAGTATTTATGAGAAAGCGATGGGGAACAATTACATCAATAGAAGGAAGGCATTTCTGTAAGTGAGAATAAGCTAACAGTGATGCTAGTGCTAAAGAATGTTTTGAACTTTTCAGTCCATTAGTCATATTATCTGCTTTCTTGTTATCTTTGCAAACAGTTTTTTGGGGATTCCATGCTGCTTTAGGTCCAGTCCAAAGGTTATTTTGCCCAGTTTATGCATCCCATAGGTTTGAGGCGGAAGATGTGCAAGGCAGTTCCTCTGGGATAGCAGCTCTGACTCCATTTTAAAGTGGCTCCATTTATATTACTTTTCACACTACTCAGCAATGAAAGGCAACAAACTACTTCATGTGTCTATCTTACAGACATAAGATCGAGTGAAAGAAGCCAGACACAAAAGATAAATACTGTATTATTCCATCTGTATGAACATCTAAGCCAGGCAAAATTAATCTATAGTGAAGGAAAGCAGAGTAGTTGTCTTGTGGGAGAATGACTGAGAAGGGCATGAAGGAACTTTTGGAGGTGACTGGACAGTTCAGTATTCATTTATCAAAATTCATCAAACTCTATACTGAAAATGGGTACACTTTATTGTATGTAAAATATACCTCAATTTAAAAGAGCATGGCAAAAAAGGGGGCTTCAAACATAATTTTAAACATGTTGAATTCTTACAAATTCTTAGTGATTAGAGTTGTTTTTTTTTTAATTCTCTTTTCTGATTCGAAGCCCTAGAGCCGGCATCCCCATCTCCCAGTGGTGCAGCCCTGGCACCACATGGGGTCAGAAACAACTCCTGTTGGAGCTCAGTGAGGGGCTCCAAAACGCTCTCCAAAAGGAAGAATAATGTCAGGGGTGGGGAGTGCATTTTAAATTTCATTTCATTTGAATATTATTTAATTTATTTTAGAACTTTAATTTCTAGGCAGTATTTGAAGACAGACTTCTGGCTCCGTTGCACAACATTTACAAAAAGGTAAGCAAAATTCGACATGCTGTGCCAGAAAGGAGGGATGGAGGATGGAAGAGGGTCATGGCTCACTCAAGGACAAAGCTTTCTCCCTTAGGGACTCACTCCAAACCCATCCCAACTGGCACGACTTCAGCCAAGTACTTCACAGGTACTTAACAAGTCATGAAGGCCTTTAAAGTGACTTGGGTTTTTATCATCATCATCATCATCACATTAAAAACCATCAAGCGCACCATATATTAAAACAAAAATTAAAACCTGAACTAGCTGATTGTTTTTTCTGACATTCCCCTCGAAATTATCCACCTAGAAATTTTAAAAGATTTTAAAATGGTTGTTGGTTTTTATAATTGTTGATTTTCAATTCTTTGAAATATGTCTGAAAAACATACAAAATCTGAAGTGTTCACCAACCACTGTTGTAACCCTACCCATTTCACAGTTGATCCAATTGAGGTTCAGGCTGCCCTAACCGGAAGGACAGAGGAGAGAGAACTCCAGCATTTCAAGTTTGGTAAAAAGTGTTTGAACAAGGGTGTAGGCCAGGGGCACGCCCCTCTGTAAGGAATCTTGGCTCCGCCCCAGCAGTCCAGCGTGCCTGAGGCTCTCTAAACCAGCCACTCCCATTTCCCAACTTCACCACCCTCGCTCTCCCTGCCGCCGCCTGCAGAACGCCACGTCCGACAGCCCATCGCACAGCCTCCCGCTCCGCTAGCTACCCGTGTCGGGAGAGATGACCACGCACAGACCGAGACAAAACTGAGTGCCTCACTGGCCCAACTGAGAAGCCTCAACTATCCGCTCCGCTAGGCCCCCGCTGCGGTTTGGAGTGAGACATTCAGTGTTCCAGGCCCCGGACAGGCAGCGAGGTCACCCAATAGCGATGCAGTGGAGGGCGGGCTTTGGGATGCCACGGGCATTGATAGGCTCTACTTCACCCTAGCATTTAGAACGAGAAGAGACTGGACTTTGAGACTCCGAGGAGCCACTGGCAGACCAATAGCTACGCAGAGGACGTGGGCTCTGGGCCGTCCCAGCCAATGGGAGTAATTGTCCATCTAAAGCAGAGTATGGAAGTTTCCACTTTTGAATATTCCTTGAAGAGATTTTTAATACACAATCCTGGGGTCAAAATGTGGGAAATTTACAAGTGAACCTAAACATTCCTTTTAACAGTCCTTATTAAAAAGTCTTTCCTAACAAAATGCATTGAGCAGTAATTTGAATTTGTGATCACTGCGATCCAAATTGGTGCAAGTCACACTATTAAACCACAGACAGGGTTCTTTTGTTTTCGATTAATTTTTTAACAGTTCATTATACGATATATATGGTATTCCCATGTGTTCATAAAATTAAACAAGTGTGCAGGTTTGTATATTTTCAATTTCCAAACCCAAGGATCAAATGAATAGAAAAAATAATCGTCAGTTACCTCTCAATAAAGGTGGGGAGGGGAAGAAAAACTAATAATTAAACCAAATAACAGTCCTGTAATTTTTTTTATTAAAGATTTACTCTGATGAGGAAATTCTTTGGTGAGTATGATTATTTCTTATAAATAAAACAAGGCTCAAGTATGAAAATATTTAATAGTCAAGCAAAAGGATCAATATAAACCTACAAACTGAGCAGTGACACCCCCTTTGAGATGCAATGGACAGTGGCAAACACCACTGGTCCTCCCAGGTAGCTCTTTTGGTAGGGATAATAATCTGATATGGTCCTTGGTAATTTTTTAAGTTTTTAATTAATTAAACTGACAGCATTTACCCAAAGGAAGTGATTCTGAAATGTCTACTTTCGGTTTTCATCAGAAATGCATTTGGTACAAATTTTCTCAGAGTTAACATATTTATTCCAAGCACATATAGACTGATCCACAGTCCCATCAAAGGTGAAAAACAAAAGTTTAATATCTGTTGGCTTACCTCACACATATTTGGTAAATCTCTATTCAATTTATAAAACCACTGTAAATGAGATGTCAGACAAATGTACTCCAAGTAAATTTTCATTATTTCTGGATAAATGACCCACATGTGATCTTTATATCATTCTTGACACAATGCACATGTTATATATAATCCTTTGTATATATAAAATAATTCCTTATATATAAAATAATTCCTTATAGTTTTTTTTCACTTTATATATGTTTATTTGTATTTTTAAAAAGCATAATGGGCCCCTCCTCTGTGCCAGGCACTGCCAAGACATTAAAAAAAGACATGGTCTCTACCCCTAGGGGTTCCTGATCTAATGAGGACTTCAGCCACAGGGAGAAAATTTCTATCTAACAGGCTCTGCTGAAGGGACATTGGATGCTGTGGATCCCTGAAAAGTCTTTCCCTAGGAGGGAACATTTGCGCAGTCCTGAGTCTACAGCTGCATTGGCGGGTGGGGGTGTCTCTGGCCAGTGGGTACAGAATCTGCTCAGGAGTAAAGTGGCCACCTCTAGCCATGGCACCTGGAACTCAGGGGAAGAGAGGACAGGCCTGAGTCAAGTGGCCTTGGGATGGAGGAACCGCAAAGGGTCAGGCCTAGGAGGCAGGGGAGCATGCATCATTGCCCCTTGTCCTCCCCATGGATGCCAGGGCTTCTACTCCCAGGGTGGGGCTGAAACTGGTATCCCAATGTGCTCAGCAAGGGGTCGGGGTACTCCCAAAAGACAAGCTGGAACCTGGGCCTCCTCACAAGGATACAGGCTTGAATGACTGTCACTGGGCACATAAAAACCTTGGGCATTGTGTCAGGTCCTGATGGTAGATGTAGTAGCCCTGCCAGTATGCCTGGGGCCAGGCTCCTTGGCAGTTCAGCTCCAATCCCCCCAATTCCAGTTTAGGGTGAGCATGCCAGGCACCTCAGAGTCCCTCTTGCAGGCTCAGGGCAACATATCTCCGCGGCGGGACACCCTTTCCACCCTGGGCTGGGGAACGATGCAGAAAGTTAGCGGGAGAGAGGTTCCGCTCTCGTCCGCCCCCGTCATCTCCACCAGTGTGATCCTGCACCTCGTGGCGCCGTCTTGTCCCTGGGCTCCATCTTTAACCCTCTGACCAATTCCTTATAGTTTCTGTTCCATGTAAATGTTGTGTACCATCATGTGGTATGAGAAAATCAATTCTGAAGTTACCCAGAATGCCTTAGGACTTGACCACTGTCTAGAGTGTGTGAGTATCCCTATGTCCTGCTATGTAACTGTATGACCTTGGATGAGTTGTTTCCCCTCTCTGTGTCTCTGTTTCCTTATCTTTAACATTTTTAAAAAGTACTTCCATCATAGGCTTGTTGTAAGATTCTGTGAACTACTCTATATCAAACTTTACACAATGCCTGATACACAGTGACTACGCGATAATTTTTAGCTGATTCTGTTATCACTATCATCACCATTAATATTATTAAAGTATCAAAGCAAAGATCTATGTCCCTTGGCAGAACTCGTTGGCTGGTCCAAGTTCAAGGATGCTGCCCAAATTACAAGTGATCAGATTACAAGTGATTAAACATCCCCGGTAGAATCCAGTATGAAGGCTAGTTTCATTTCAGAAGGCTCAGTCCCAGCGTTGACAGATGTTTTAGCAATTCTGGTGACCTGCAGGTACCCAGCTCAGCCAGTCCTATGTCTTTGAGGAGGTCTGTTCCTTTCCTTCACTTCCTTCCCGCTCCCTCACCCTCCACAGGTACCCTTTAGAAGGTTTATGAAGTTTCCTTTTATCCTAACTTTCTGGGAATTGTTTTTTTTTTTTTTAATCAAGAATGAATGTCGGGCAGGCCCGGTGGCTCAGGTGGTTGGAGCTCCATGCTCCTAACACCGAAGGCTGCCGGTTTGATTCCCACATGGGCCAGTGGGCTCTCAACCACAAGGTTGCCAGTTCAACTCCCACGAGGGATGGTGGGCTGTGCCCTCTGCAGCTAACAACTGGCAACTGGACCTGGAGCTGAGCTGCGCCCTCCACAACTAAGACTGAAAGGACAATAACTTGACTTGGAAAAGTCCTGGAAGTACACACTGTTCCCCAATAAAGTCCTGTTCCCTTTCCCTAATAAAATCTTTAAAAAAAAAAAAAAAGAATGAATGTCACATTTGTTTGTTTTTTGGGTTTTTTTTTAAGATTTTTTATTGGGGAAGGGGAACAGGACTTTATTAGGGAACAGTGTGTACTTCTGGGACTTTTTTTTTCCAAGTCAAGTTGTTGTCCTTTCAATCTTAGTTGTGGAGTGTGCAGCTCAGCTCCAGGTCCAGTTGCCATTGTTAGTTGCAGGGTGCGCAGCCCACCACCTTGCAGGAGTGGAGGAGTCCAACTGGCAACCTTGTGGTTGAGAGCCCGTGCTCCAACCAACTGAGCCATCTGGCCACCCAGGAGCTGAGCCGCAGCACATTGACTTCATTCTAGTTGTGGAGGGTGCAGCTCGCTGGCCCATGTGGGAATCGAACCAGCAGCCCTGTTGCCCAGAGCTCACGCTCTAACCAACTGAGCTACCCAACCATCCCTGAATGTCAGATTTTGTGAAATGTTTTTCTGCATCTATTTAGATGATCATATGGTTTTCTTTTTTAGTTTGTTATTGTGGTCATTGTGATGAATTACACTGATTTCCAAATGTTAAACCAATTCTACATCCGTAGGATAAAACCCACTTGGTATAAGGTATTATAGTGTATAATATAAAATATTTTTTAAATATGTTATGGAATTCGATTTGCCAAAATTTTGTTTAGAATTTCGCATCTTTGTTCCTGAGGGATATTGGTTTGTCGTTTTCTTTTCTGGTAATGTCGTTGTCTGATTTTGGTATAAGGGTAACACTGGCCTCATAGGATGAGTTGAGAGGTATTTCCACGTCTCCAATTTTGGGGGAAAATTTGTGTAGACGTTATTATTTCCTCCTTAATATTTGGTAGATTCACCAGTGAAGTCACCTGGGCCTGGAATTTTCTCTGTAAGAACATTTTAAACTACAATTTCAATTTCTTTGATAGATATAGGGCTACTCAGGTTATCTTCTGGAGTGAGCCTTGGTTGAATTTGCCCATTTCATCCAAGCTGTTAAATGTATTGCCATAAAGTAGTTAATAATGTATCCTTATTATCATTTTTAATATCTGAAGAATCTGTCATGTCACCCCTTTCATTCCTGATTTTGGTAAGTGGTGCTTTTTTTCCTCATCAGTGTGACTAGAGGTTTATCAATTTTATTGCTCTCAAAAACAGCTTTTGGTTTCATTAGTTTTCTCAATTGTTTTTCAGTTTTCTGTTTCATTGAGCTCTACTTTGATCTTTATTAACTCCTTCCTTCTGCTTACTTTAGGTTTAATTTGCTCCTCTTTTACTAGTTGCCTAATGGAGAGGCTGAGATCATTATTTGAGATCTTTCTTCTTTCCTAATATAGGTCTATTTCCTAAACACTACTTTAGCAGCATCTCACAAATTCTGATATGTTATATGTGTGTTTTCATTTAATCTAGTTTAAGATTTTAAAATTTTCCGTTTGATTTCTTCTTTGATCCATTGGTTACTTAGAAGTGTGTTATTTAGTTTCCAAATATTTGGGGATTATCCAAGGATCTTGCTGTTACTGGTTTCTGCCTGCTGGATCTGTCCATTTCTGAGAGAAGGGGTGTTAAAGTCTCCAACTATGATAGTGGATTCATCTGTTATTGATTTCTAACTCGATTTCATTTTGGTCAGTGCACATACTTTGTATGACTTTAATCCTTAATAAATTTATTGAGATTCTTTTATGGTATAAACTATGGTCTATATTGATATATATTCCTTGTGTACTTGGGAAGAACATATTCTGATATTGTTGGGTGGACTGTTCTATAAATATCAGTCAGGTCAGGTTGATTTGTAGTGTTGTTAAAAACTGAATTGTGGGGCGGCCGGTTAGCTCAGTTGGTTAGAACGTGGTGCTGATAACACCAAGGTTGCTGGTTCAATCCCCGCATAGGCCACTGTGAGTCTGCACCCTTCTTTAAAAAAAAAGCAAAACTGAATTGTGTTCCCCCCAGATTCATACGTTGAAGCCTTAACCCCCAATATGACTATATTTGGCAACAGGGCCTTTAATGAGGTAATTGAGGTTCAATGAGATGATAAGGATGGAGCCCTAATCCAATAGGACTGGTGTCCTTAGAAGAAGAGGAAGAGATACCAGGGATGCACACACAGAGAAAAGGCCATGTAAGGACACAAAGAGACTGTAGCCATGTATAAACCAAGAAGATAGGCCTCAGGAGAAACCAAACCTGCCAACACCTTGATCTTGGACTGGCAGCCTCCAGAACTGTGAGAAAACAAATTCCTGTTGTTTAAGCCACCCAGTCTGTGGTATTTTGTTAATGCAGCTTGAGCAGACTAATACAGTATTATTCTACTACTGTACATCCTTGTTGATTTTCTGTCTACTTATTCTATCAGCTTTTGAAAGAAGGGTATTGAAATCTCTATTTCTTCTTTCAGTTCTATCAGTTTTTGTTTCATATATTTTGAAGCTCTGTCATGAAGTACATGCATGTTTAGAATTGTTATATTCTCTTGATTAATTGACTGCTTTATCACTATGAAATGACCTTACTTTCTGTGATATATTCTTAGCTCTGAAATCTACATTGTGTGAATTTGTATAGCCATACAGTGTTAGCACAGTGTATCTGTTCCTATTCTTTTACTTTTAACTTATTTCTGTGTGTTTCTTGTAGGCAGCATAGGGTAGTGTCTTGTTTTTGTTTGTTTGTTTGTTGTTTGTTTGTTTTTATCCTATCTGACAATCTGTGCCTTTTAATTTAGGTGTTTAGACCATTTATGTTCAATGTGATTATTGATATGGTTAGGTTTGAGTCTATCATCTTGCTATTCATTTTCTATATGTCCCAGCTGTTATTTGTGCCTCTTTTCTCTTTTTCTGCCATCTTTGGATTGAATATTTTTATGCATTGAAATTAAGGAGGCAACTAAGGAAGGTTACATGAAGGTGGAAGAAAGCAAGGCAGGGATTAGATTACAGGACAGTTAATAAGACTATGTGCTTTCCTGAGGGTGGTTATGCCTATTTCAAAGGTATATTAACCTAGAAGCACAAAAACAATGACAGGGCTTGCTTTAGGCAAAGATAAACCTTTTACTTTTTACTAAAAAGGTTATATGCCTGGGGCAAGACTACCTTCTGTGACCTGCCCAGTTAAGAGTTTATGATTAGATCACCCTGTAAGGTTACATCTGTAGAACCCATTTTTCATTATTATATTATTTACTAACATATATATCTATATGGGTCGAGATAGAGAGAGGTATGATGTGTGGATGAAAAAAAGAAGTTCTATGGAAAGTAACCTTGCAAGATGATCTGATCATAAATTCCTAACTGGACAGGTCATGGTGGGTAGTCATGCCCCAGGCTTGTAACTTCTTTAGTGAAAGGTTTTAAGCCAGCCCTGTCCATTGTTCTGGGGCATTTAGGTTAACACACTTTTGAAATACCAGCAGAAATACTCCTCAAAGGGTGTATTAACCCTCAAGAGAGCAACTATCCTGTAATCCAATCCACGCCTTACTTTCTCCCATCTTCTTTAATGCCCTTCTTAATTTCAAATGCATAAAAAGAGCTGCAAAACTATTATTCTCAGGAGCATTTGAGATCTTACTCTCTGGCACATGTCGTCAGTTTGGCTCAAATAAGCTCATAAAAATTCTCTACAGGTTTGATGTTTCTTATGTCAACAGATGAAAGAGAGAGAAGGATAAAGCAAATAGGAAAAAATGTTAATAAGTGAGGAATCTGGATGAAGGGTAGACAGGAGTTCTTTGTACTATTCTTGCAATTTTTCTGTTGTTTGAAGTCATTTCAAAATAAACATTTAAAAACTGTAAAATAAAATATAGTGGGAAAGAGAAGAAATACCCCATCTTTGAACTAGGGAATGCTTACAAACCTTATTCTATAAGTACAGTCCACTTATACATACATGGGACTTCCATGTCAGTAGGTTTGGCTCTAGAGTTCCCTGACCCTTCTTTCCTCCTGTCACAGTTCAGTGGAAAACATGGTGTCTGCAAAGCGTTTGATGAGGGTGTCCATCCAAAAATAGTGAGGAAGCAAATGCTCAAAGGACAAAAGCCAATTGGGTAGGGGGAGATGAGAAGGTGTCCTTGAAGGATAGTTGGACAGCTAAAGAATGAAGGGGTTTAGCCAAGGGACATCTGGGCTTGGGGAGATAGAGAATTTATCTAGAGGGGATGAAGTTAGTAACAGTGTTAGTTTCCTGATAAGAAAGCCTTTTGCGATCTAGATTAGGCAGGCAAGCTTTTTGAGGGAGAGAGGTGGGGGGAGAGTTCATTGTTTATGTGCCTGGCACATAAAAGGAATCTCTAAATATTTGTGGAATAAATGATTAAATGATCTTTTAATTCAAAATATACTTTAATGACAGAAAGTCATCAGACAGGTTTTTTTCCTCCCTCCTTCAAATCAAGATAAAAACAACAGCACTTCATGGTGCAGTTTTTAATATTTGTTTCTGGAAAAGAGATCCATAGCTTCTGCACATAAGTGGATTCTTCCATTTCTTTGCTGAAAGGATAAAAATGACTAATTAGATGAAGGCTAAATGAGTCACTTTCACGTACATTATTTTATACTGTTCTAACAATTCTTTTAATAAAGATTTTTTAATTGGTCCAAGTGTTTTGAATCTTTTTGATAAGCATGTATTACTTCCTTTCTCTTTCCTTTTCATTCTTCTATATTTTCTCTTTTTGAAAGTGAAATATTCAAAACAAAAGAACTGTGCTAACTGTAAGATCTGGGAAATAAAATAATGTAGCAAAATAACCCATACTATCTTCAGTAATAACCACTGTTTATCATTGTGATGTATTTTTTAATGTATTTTTCCTGAGCATTTATGTTATATGCATATGTCTGTATATCTTTCAAATACATTTTTAAGTAAGAATAGAAATCTAAGGGGAATAAAACTGCAATATAAAATACTTGCATGGTAATTCACATGATGGGGATATTTTCCCAAGCCACTAGTTATTCTTAGAAACCATTTCTTCTGCCTCCTTGATTAAAAGGAAGTGCAGACGCCATCTGTTGTTAGCTGAACAGCTGTGACTGGAACCTGATAGCCCTGTGGGTGGAGTGTGGGAGGTGAGGAGCCCTCATTCCTGATTTCCTTAACTGGTGTCTGCGTGTCTTCTATGTATGCCTGATTGTGGGTGGCTCAGAATACAGGGCCCTCTGCTGGGGTATGTGCAAAATTACATCCAGGGAATTTTCTGGAAAGAAATAAGCCATGTAGAATGTAGGAGAAAAAAATCTGAGAACCAAAGAAAACAACTAAGTATTCATTTGATTTTGTATACAATTTGGGGACTGCTTGGAAGATACAATATTTAGATCATGAAATTAGAAAGCTCATTTTTCCTCTCCCCTTATTAGCAACAACTTAGATATATTGATGTATTAAGTTTATTTTTTAAAGTTAATTACTAAAATGAGACGTTTTTATCATCACTCTGGAAAGCAAAACTATGTAATTTTCAACATCCATAACTTTGTCTTCAGAATCTTAATTACTACTGTTTTATAAAAATGTTAAACTTCATATCCACCTGGAGGTGGGATAAAAAATATGTTCTGTGACTCTGAGCGGTTGTTTTTTTTTAGAATCACCTATCTCCAGCTACTCATTGGAGCAGAGGGGGTCACAAAACCATTGGATTAAATGCTTTAAAACCCTTTGATAAAAATCTCTAGGCATTATAAGTGTTGGTGTAAGTTTACTTTCTGCTCCTCCTATAACCTAGTTAGTTAATGTATTAACAAAAGAGAAGAAATACAAAAAATTTACATGTAATGAGATACTTATATACCCATTAAAATGAAGACACTAACTTGGAAATATGCTGTTATTTTATTGCCAAGTGAATAAGTTGCAGAGCAATAAGCATTCATTGATCTCATTTTTATTTTAAAAAAATTATGTTGGTATAAGAACAGCAAAATGTTCAGAAGTACACACAAACAATTATATTTTTAGGAGGCCTAATTTATCAATGTTTTCTTTTCTTTCATGACATCTGATTTGTCAATTATAAAAATACTCACCCTTGTTTTAATTTAATACTTCCAAGGGGTTTATTTCTTTAGTTCTTTTTTTTTTTTCAACATTTAAAACTTCTATCTAGATGGAATTTCTTTTGGTATAAGGACTAAGATAGATACTGAGTTTTCGTTTTTCCCCCAAATAACTACTAGATATCCTGGAAATATTTGAAAAGTATGTGGATTTGCAGGAAAATGGCATATAAGGAAAATGTTGAAAATTTTAATAGAGGAAATTTTTCAGAACCCTTTAAATATCTGCAGTTTTATAAGTAGTGAGATGTAGAGGGAAAAAATGCTATAGAACAGGCAATTAAACTAATCACCACCCAAAATAGAACCATGTCAGGACATTACTTGAATAAGGAAAAGCCACATGGAAATTCTGATACATGCTGTTTTAGCATAAAAATCTCCAAGTTGGTAAGGCAGAAAAAGGTTTTCATTGCCTTCATCTTAAGTTTATAAGAGATGAGTAGTTTAAAGTAATTAATAATACAAGTAAATTTTGCTCTGTGGCTTTACACCAATAGAATGTAAAGCAGCTAACTGAAATATGTGTTTCCTTTACCCATTTGTTGGGTAAAAAAAATATTGCCAGATATACACCACTCACAAAAATTAACTCAAAATGGATTAAAAACTTAAATTTAAGACTGAAACCATAAAACTCCTAGAAGAAAACAGGGGGAAAGCTCCTTGACATTGGTCTTGGCAATGGTTTCCTAGATATGACACCAAAAGCACACGCAACAAAAATTAAAAAGTGGACTACATTAAATTAAAAAGCTTCTGCACAGCAAAGGAAACCATCAACTAAATGAAAAGGCAACCTATGGAATTGGAGAAAATATTTACAGTTATGTATATGACAAGGGGTTAATATCCAAAACATAATAAAGAACTCGTACAACTCAATAGCAAATAAAACAAACAATCTGATTAAAAAATGGGCAGATGAAATTAATAGAGTGTACCAAAGAAGGCATACAAATGGCCAACAGGTATATTAAAAGGTGCTCAACATCAATAATCATCATGGAAATGCAAATCAAAACCACTGTGAGATATCACCTCACAACAGTTAGAATGGCTATCATCAAAAAGATAAGTATTGGCGAGGGTGTGGAGAAAAGGGAGCCCTAGTGTACTCTTGGTGGGAATGCAAATTGGTGCAGCCTCCATGGCAAACAGTATGGAAGTTTCTCAAGAAATTAAAAATAAAACTACCAAATAATCCAGCAATCCAACTTCTGCATATTTACCCAAAGAAATTGAAATCAGAATCTTGTAGAGATATTTGTACACCCATGTTCATTGCAGCATTATTCACAATAGCCGAGGTAAGGAAGCAATGTAAGTATCCATCAATGGATGAATGGATAAAAAAGATGTGATATTATTCAGCCATGAGAAAGAAGGAAATCCTGCTAGTAGCGAAAAGTTGGATTGATCTTGAGGGCATTATGCTCAGTGAAATAAGTCAGAAAAAGAAAGACAAATACCGTATGATCTCACTTATATGTAGAATCTAAAAAAAATAAAACAACACAAACAAACTCAGAAAAACAGAAAGTAGAGTGGTGGTTACCAGGGGCTGGGAGTGGGGAAAATGGGGAGATATTGGTCAAAGGGTAAAAATTTCCAGTTATAAGATGAACAAGTTTGAGGATCTAATGTATAGCATGGTGAATATAGCTAATACTGTATTGTATACTTAAATGTTGCCTAGAGAGTAGATCTTAAATGTTCTCACTACACACACAAAAATGGTCTCTATATGATGGGATGGAGGTGGTAGCTAATGCTATGATGGTAATCATTTTGCAATATATAATATATCAAATCAAAACATTGTACACCTGGCTGTTATATAAATGGAATCATACAGTAATATGACCTTTGGCTTTGGGGTTTTTTTTACTCAGCACAATGCCCTGGAGATTTATTCAAGTTGTCTGTAGCAACATTTTGTTCCTTTTCGTTGCTGAGTAATATTCCATAGCACGGATGTATTACAGTTTGTTTACCTGCTCACCTGTTGAAGGACATCTAGGTTGTTGTCGGTTTTTCACATTACTAAAAGTTGCTATGAACATTCATGTCCAGGTTTCTGTGTGAACATAAGTTTTCATTTCTCTGGGATAAACGCCCTAGAGTACAATTGTTGGGTCATATGGTAATTATATGTTTACAAGAAACTGCCAAACTGTTTTTCAGAGTGCTTGTACCATTTTACATTCCCACTTACAATGTATGATGTAAGTGTACACAGTTACTCTGCATACTCACCAGCATTTGGTATTACTATTTTTTTTTATTTTAGCCATTCTGATAGGTGTGTAATAATAATTCATTGTGGGTTTAAGTTTTGTTTTCCTAATGGTTAATGATGTTAAACATCTTTTCATATGCTTACTACTGTTCAGTGAAATGTCTCTTCATACCTTTTGCTCACTCTTGGATTTTGTCAAATGCTTAACTCTCTGCAAGTTAGGAATAGAGGGGATTACCTCAAGCTGATAAAGAGAATCTACAACCGTGTTTCCCTGAAAAGAAGGCCTTCGTAGCCGGACCATCAGCTCTAATGTGTCTTTTGGAGCAAAAATTAATATAAGACCTGGTCTTATATTGTGTTATATAAGACCCGGTTTTATATTATAGTAAAACATGACCCGGTATTTTATATTATATTATATTATATTATATTATATTATATTATATTATATTATATTATATTATATTATATTATACTAAAGACCCGGTCTTATATTATAGTAAAATAAGACCGGGTCTTATATTAATTTTTGTTCCAAAAGACACATTAGAGCTGATTGTCCGGCTAGATTTTATTTTTGGGGTAACACGGAAGAAACCTATGGCTAACATCATACTTAGTGGTGAAAGACTGAATTTGTAATTACTTGTTGAAGCAGTTTTATGGTGTCTGCTTTAAAATCCTTGAAAGATAATCTGAACATATGGTTTAGCTCAGTGTCAATTGTCTTTTCTCACTGAAGTTGTTGATCTTCCTGGTTCTAGGTATGACAAATGATTTTTTTTATTGTATTCAGAACATTTTGGATATTATACTATTCAATCTTCTTTTTGGGAAATATTCTAGTGTGAGATTTGCCAGTAATCCCCCTGTTGAGGTGTGGCATGAGAGGGGTGGGATGGGTATGTAAGTTCAACTTCCAGCTGGGCCCTTCCCATGCAGACCCAGCAAAGGTGGAACACTTACCCCACGCTCAATGTGGGTGGGTGGGGCGGACACTCATCTTTCCCATCCATCTGCTCCCACCTTCCTAGCAAAATTAGGGCACAGATTGGCACCATCTCCTTGTTCTGTTTTGGGGCTATAGGCTCACCTGCCTGCTGGGCCCGGCTGGGCCCTGCTGACACCAGAGGTGAAGAGAATGTGGAATCCTGATTAGACCCAACTGGTATTGCCTTCTTTAGTCGGTTGCTGCCAGTGGGGGTGGAGGCTCAGGTCATTTCCTCCTGCTGAGGGGTGGGGTGGAATATCAGCTCCCTGCTCCCCTGAACCGTGGGATTCGGGTGGACGGTTGTTCCGTTGGTGTTTGGTAGGTGTAGGGCTTGTATTACCTAAAAGGTTTTCTGTTGTTAGGCCACGCTTTGCTCTGGCCTTTGGCTCAGGGGAACAGGCTTTCCTCGTAGCATTTTTTCTCTTTATTTTTCTCTCTTTTTTGGGTTGTAGGCTTTTGGAGCCCCTTGCCCAGAACTTATGGGCGGCAATGAGGAAACTGAGGAAATTCACTGCTGTGTTATTCCTCAAGTCCCGAGGTCCCTAGTCAGTCTGCCTTCTTCTTTCCATCTTTCAGAGTCTTCCTATGCCTGTTTGTTGTTATGTACAGGGGTTGTTAGTTGTAAGAAGGAGGGCTTGGGAGGAATGGGGAAACTCCATCTCCACCGGAACTGGGAGTCCTGTTATTTATTTTGGTGCTCAAAGTGTCCAGATTTGGTGCAGTGAGAGCCTCCTCAAGCTGCATCCTGTATCATTCTGATATGTCTCCATCATTCTCTGAGCTCTCCCTTACTTTCTGGCACAAGATGTTCCAAGCGCATCTTGTACTTTCCCTGCTGGGACCCTAGAATAAACCGTTTCTCCAAAGAGCCCTGTATCCTTAAGTTGAGAGTGGCATTTAGAAACCATGACAGAAGCTAGCAGACACCCTCCTCATCCGTCTGAGGCTCCAACACTTAGCTTTTGTTGATTGAAGCTGTGTGAAGCACAAGGTTACATGTGCCTCTAATCACGGTAAACTCTCTTGCAGCACCTGAGGCCCTGACTAGGCTCTCCGATGACCCTGACATTGGTCACTAAGAAGGTATTGGCTTGGCTTTGGGGATAAGCTTGCATTTTGCTAACTTAGCTGGAGGGTTCGGGGAGGATCTAAGGGCTGAACCAATGAACGCCTTAGTTTGCTAAGGGGGGGCCGGGATAGGTTACGTGATGAGCAAGGAGCCTGCTTGCATGATTGGTGCCTTCCTGTTTCGCGCAGTCGGGAGCTCGCGTTCCATTAAGTCATGGCCTGGTGTTGGGCCCAAGGGGTCTGACTTGGAACAGCCGAGAACCTATTCCCGGAACCTGCTCCCGCCTTAGGTGCCACGTCGCCCCCTTCAACATCTCCCCCTCTCTCTCTCTCTCGGCCCCTCTACCATCTCTCTCTCCCAGCCTCTCGGGTCTCACCCAGCATCTCCACGGGCTGTTCACGTCCCACCCCACACCCTCCTTTCCAGGTCTCCCCTAGCCCTCCCCGATTCCCCGCCCCTCCGAGTCTGTGAGCATCTCTCATTGGTGCCACCTGCGCCGCGGAGACCGGCTGGCGCGCGCCTGATTACGCAGCGCGGGAGGCGCCTTTTGGCGCTTGTGCCCTTGGAGGTTGCAGGGAGCTGCGGGGACGGCGGGTTAGTCCTTATCTCTAGTTAACAAATAGGAAAGTATTAAGGGCTTGCTAAGTGCTAGGTACTCACCATGTAGGCTGCGGATACATGTTCGGTCCTTTAAGACCTCATGAGGTCTCATAATTATCTGGATTTTCTGTTTTTAAAAGCTTTACTGAAGTATAATTGATATTACTGAAAATGCGCATATTTAGTGTATACATCTTGATGAGTTTGGACATATGCAATACCAGTGATATCATCACCACAAGCAAGATACTAAACATATTCTTCACCTCTAAAAATTTCCTTGTTTGCGTGCGCGTGTGTGTGTGTGTGTATGTGTGTGTTTCGGTGATAAGAACACTTAGTATGAGATCTGTCCTCTTAATAAATTTCAAAAAGTACAATACCTTATTGTTAACTACATAGGGTACATATAGTTAACGGTACATTGAAAGTATGTTGTAGAGCAGATTTCTAGAACTTCATCATCTTTTTTTTTTTTTTACTAGTCTACAACTATACTTAAAATCCTATTCTGTGCTGACATTAAAAAATATAGATGAGCTGTTAGTGATAGGGTTACTGGTGAAGAGGGTGTGGATGACTCAGAGCAATTTTTTAATAGCTTTTGGGGGAAAGAAACCACAAAATAACATTTTCCATTGGTAAATTAGCTTATAATATGGAGCTTAATATTTATTTTATTTTTACATTTTAGTTAGCATACAATATTATATTAGTTTCAGGTTATATACAATAGTTATTCAACATTTATATATCTAAAGAGGTGATCACCGTGATAAATCCAGCAACCATCTGACACCGTACCACGCTGTAACAATATTATTGACTATATTCCCTATGCTGTACATCACATCCCCATGACTTACTTTTTATACCTGGAAATTTGAACCACTTATTGTCCTTTACCTCCCCTCCTCCTTTTTAATTTTTCAGTTACAGTTGACATTCAATATTATTTTATATTAATTTCAGGTGTACAGCATATGGTTAGACATTTATATAATTTAAGAAGTGATCCCCCTGACTAGTACCCACCTGGTACTATACATAGGTATCATCATATTATTGACTATGTTCCTTATGCTTTATTTTACATCTTCATGACTACTTTGTAACAACCAATTTATACTTCTTAATCCCTTCCCATTTTTCACCCACAATCTCACCCCCCTTCTCGTCTGGCAACCATCAAAATGCTCTCTGTATCTATGAGCCAGTGTCGGTTTTGTTTATTTTGTTCTTTAGATTCCACATACAAGTGAAATCACATTGCATCTGTCTTTCACTCTCTGACATACTCCACTCAGCACAATATCCTCCAAGTCCATCCATGCTGCAGCAGATGGCAAGAACGCATTCCCTTCCCTGGCTGAGCAATATTCCACTGTGTATATGTACCACCTCCTCTTTATCCATTCTTCTATGGACAGACACCTAGGCTGCCTCCACATCTTGGCCATTGTAAATAATGCTGCAATGAACATATGGATGCACACGTCTCCTCGAAGTAGCGTTTTGGGTTTCTTCAGATAAATACCCAGAAGTGGGATTATTGGGTCCTTCTTTGTCTCTTGGTATAGCCTTTGTTTTAAAGTCTATTTTGTCTGGTATAAATATTTCTCCCCCAGTTTTTTTTTTCTTTTTCATTTCCATTTTCATGAAATAACTTTTTCCATCCCTTTATTTTCAGTCTGTGTGTATTTTGTGATCTGAAGTGAGTCTCTTGTAGACAGCATATGTAAGGATCTTGTCTTCCAATCCATCCAGCCACACTGTTTTTTGTTGGAGCATTTAATCCACTTACATTGAAAGCAATTGTTGATAGATATGTAGTTATTGCCATTTTATTATTCATATTTTTTATCTTTTTTTTTCCATCTTAAAGAAGTCCCTCTAATATTCCTTGTAATACTAGTTTGATGATGATGAACTCCTTTAGTTTTCTCTTGTCTGGGAAGCTCTTTATCTGTCCTTCAACTTTAAATGATAGCCTTGCTGGTTAGAATAATCTTGGTTTTATGTCCTTGCTTTTCATCACTTTTCATCACTTATTTTGTGCCAATCCCTTCTGGTCTGCAGAATTTCTGTTGAGAAATCAGCTGACAATCTTATGGGAGCTCCCTTATAGGTAACTAACTGCCCTTCTCTTGCTGCTTTTAGGATTCTCTCTTTGTCTTTAACCTTTGGCATTTTAATTATGATGTGTCTTGGTGTGGGCCCATTTGGGTTCATCTTTTTTGGGACTCTCTGTGCTTCCTGGACTTATATGTCTATTTCCTTCACCAGGTTAGGAAAGTTTTCAGTCATGATTTCTTCAAATAGATTCTCAATCCCTTGCTTTCTCTCTTCTCCTTCTGGTACCCCATGTGAATGTTGGTACACTTGGTATTGTCCCAGAGGTCTCTTAAGCTATCCTCATTTTTTTAAATTCTGTTTTCTTTTTGTTGTTCTGATTGTGTGTTTTCTGCTACTTTGTCTTGCAATTCGCTGATTTGATCCTCTGCTTCATCTAGTCTGCTGGTGATTCCTTCTGGTGTATTCTTCATTTCAGTTATTGTATTCTTCACTTCTGACTGGTTCTTTTTTATGGTCTCTATGTCCTTTTTTCTGTTTGCTATCTCTTTGTTGAAGTTCTCACTAAGTTCCTTGAGCAGCCTTATAACCATTGTTTTGAACTCTGTATCTGGTAGGTTGCTTGCTTCCATTTTGTTCAGTTCTTTTTCTGGAGTTTTCTCCTGTTCTTTCATTTGGGATGTATTTCTTTGTTTCCTCATTTTGGCTGCCTCCCTGTGTTTGTTTCTATGTATTAGGTAGAGCTGCTATGTCTGCCAGTCTTGCCGGGTAGCCTTATGTAGTAGGGGTCCTACAGGGCTCAGTGGCACAGTCTGCCTGGTCACCTGAGTTGGATGCTCCAGGTCCCTTGTGTGGGTTGTGTGTGCCCTTCTGTTATAGTTGAGCCTTGATTGCTGTTGACATGTCTGTGGGGGGGTATTCATCCTCAAGCTGACTAGCTGTGGGGTTTGGCCATGTCCACAGCTTATGGGCTGCTGTTCAGGGGGGCTTACTCCATGGAGTTGGATTCTGCTGAGACTGCCCTTTGGGTGTGTTGCTTGTGGGGCTAATTGGATGGTGCTCTGCTGTGATCTGAAGCCAATCTCCAAGTATTTTGTTTCTGGGGCCTCTTGGAGGGTCTCCGGTGCAGGCCCAGGTCAATCCATGCCCACTGCGTGTGACTTGCCAGGGAGTACCTGGTAGGAGCTACAAAGAGATCCATGGTTGGTCACTGCCTTGCTGTACCTGGAGGTGCGTGGGAGAGGCCACGCTGTGAACTGAGGATGGCTGCCACCAGTACTGAGTATGGGGTAGCTTCGCAAAAAGCCAGGACACACCAAGGCCTGCTGCGATCTGCCAGCTCCCGTAAGGTTCAGCCACTGATAAAGCCTCCTGTGGTATGCAAGTTGGATGAGGCAGTGTCTCCGTGAGTCAGGAGGGTGGATCAGTGGAGCTCACCAAGCCAATTAGATTTGGTCTTGGGGGTGGACTCAACAAAGGAAAGATGGCACTTGACTGCCAGCTGCATTGAAGGAGGGCCCCACACAGAGAAAATGGGGAATGTCCTTCCAGTTCTCACCTGGAAGTTATACAACTCAGTCTCTCCCCTTATGGCTCAGATGCCCCCAGAGTCACCGTTCCTCCACTGGAGCCCAGGGTGAGTGCCTGTGCGGGCCCTTTAAGAGGATGTCTGGGTTTCCTGCAGCCTTCCATCCCACCCAGAAGGTGGGAATCAACCACCACACTTGGGTGTGGGATCAGCCCATTTCACATCTCCACCCCTCCTACCAGTCTCGATGTGGCTTCCTCTCTATATCCTTAGCTATAAAACCTCTGTTCAGCTAGACTTCAGGTAATTCTCCAGGTTGATTGTTCTATAATTTAGTTGTAATTTTGATGTGTTCACCAGATGAGGCAAGTACAGCATTTATCTACTCTGCATTTGGAATCTCTCCATAGAACTTATTCATCTTGCATAACTAAAACTTTATACCCATTGAGCAATAGTTCCCCATTTCTCTGCCCCTAGCCCCTGCAACCACTATTCTATTCTCTGCTTCTATGACTTGCACTATTTTAGATACTTCACATAAGTGGAGTCATGCAGTATTTGTCCTTCTGTGACTGGCTTATTTCACCTAGCCTAATGTCCTCTAGGTTCATCTATATTATTGCAAATAGCAGGATTTCCTTCTTTTTTATGACTGAATAATATTCCATTGTATACATATACCACATTTTCTTTATCCATTCATCTGTCAATGGGTATTTGGGTTGTTTCTGTATCTTGGCTATTGTGAATAATGCTGCAGTGAACATGGGAGTTCACAGATATCTCTTTGAGATCCTGATTTTAATTCCTTTGCATAAATACCCAAAAGTAGGATTGCTGGATCATGTGATAGTTCTATTTTAAATTTTTTGAGAAATCTCCATACTGTTTTCCATAGTGGCTACACCATTCTACATTCCCACCAACAGTATACAAGGATTCCAATTTCTTCACATCCTCGCCCACACTTACCATTTGTTTTTTGCTAATAGCAATCCTAACAGTTGTGAAGTGATAGCTCATTGTGTTTTTTATTTTTTTATTTTTTATTGGGGAACAGTGTGTTTTTCCAGGACCCATCAGTTCCAAGTCAAGTGGTTGTTGATCATCTAGTTGTGGAGTGTGCAGCTCACTGGCCCATGTGGGAATCATAACGCCAACCTTGGTGTTACGAGCACTGCACTCTAACCAACTGAGCCAGCCGACCGCCCCTCATTGTAGTTTTGATTTGCATTTCCCTGATGACTAGTGATGTTGAGCACCTTTTCATATACCTAGTGGCCATTTATTTGTATGTCTTCTTTAGAAAAATACCTATTCAAGTCCTTTACTCATTTTTCCCACTTCTCCCACCCCCCACTCCGGTTCAAGCCGTTGTTTCTCAGTCTAATTGTGTAGGACACAGCTCCCTGGCCCATGCTGGGATTATGAGCCTTGCGTTCCCCGCAGCTGATGCAGTCAGTCAATAGTCGTCGGTCAGCCGCTCACAGCAGCTCACAGCAGCTCTCTCTGGCTACCCGCCGCTCATGATGGACGGCAGCCCAGAGAGCTGTTGTTCACAATCTTAGCTGTAGAGGGTGCAGCTCACTGGCCCATGTGGAAATCAAACTGGTGATCTCGGCGTTAGGAGTATGGCGCTCCACCACCTGAGCCACCTGGCCGGCTCACCATTTTTAATTGTTTTTTGTTTGTTTGTTTTGTTTTGTTTTGTTGCTATTGAGTTGTAAGAGATTCTTTTATATTTTGCATATTAACCTTTTATCAGATAGATGTTTTGTTAATGTTTTCTCCCTTCCCATAAGTTGCCTTTTCACTCCATTGTTTCTTTTGCTGTGCAGAAGTTTTGTAATTTGATGTAGTCCCACTTATCTATTTTTGGTTTTGTTTCCTGTGCTTTTGGTGTCAAATCTAAGAAATCATTGCCAACGCCAATGTCAAGGAGCTTTTCCTCTATGTTTTCTTCTAAGAGTTTTACAGTTTCAGGTCTTGTGTTTAAGTCTCTAATTCACTTTGAGTTGATTTTTGTGTATGATGTAAGATAGGTATTTAATTTCATTCTTTGGCATGTGGCAATTATTTCAAAATGAGGAGACAGGCTCACGGATTTGGCCAAAGTCCTGCAGTTCCTAGTAAATCCTGGATCAGAAGACCTCACGATCAGGTGCTCTGGCTGTGCACAGGGTGCGCCAAAATACAGCAAGCTGTTCTTGTGGGCTAGATGGGGAGAGAATTTGGGAGAACACGAAGGAGCAAAGCCTGGGCCAGAGTCACCCAGGCCTCTTTTCCCCCAGCAAGGTCAATGTGACTCCACATTGTCCAGCCCTGGGCCTTCCTAGGTGGCCCATGACAAAAGCCCTGAGGAACCTGGGCCTGCCAGGGCTGGGGGTTCGCAAGGGGCTGATTCCATTGGTGGAGACCCCCATACACCTCCCTGGATATCTGCCTAAGGGGGCGCATTCCAAGGAACAGACTTACCTAACATAGCTGCTGCTTTCTGCACTCCTTTTAAAAATACTTTTATTAAATACATATGAATCCTTGAACCTTGAGTATTTCTTGAAGTACTTAAACTTTATGTAAATGATGTCAGTGCATGTGTTCTTATGCACTGTACCTTATTCCTCTCAACATAATTCCTGGAGATTACTCCTTTCTCAGTTTCAGTGCAAATAACTTTTAACACTGCATAAATTGTATTACTCATTTTTAATGATGTGTTTTGATTAACAAACATTTTTAAATTGAATATAAATTCTTTCCTATATAGTTTGTGTGCTTGTATCTAATTTAAAGAATTATTTTCTACTCTAAGTTTATAAAGCTATTCCCTTGCAATTTCTACTATATTTTTAAAGTTTTGGAATTCTCATTTATATTTCAATTATATTTATATTTCAATATACAATTGATTTGTATGTAGGGATCTGATCATATTTTTCCTTCATGTGGATACCTGACTGTCCCAGCTGTTTATTAAAATACCCATTCTTTCCCCACAGATCTGCTGTCCCCCTCTGTTGCAATCAAATGGATCTAGAGTTCTGTTTCTGGACACTTTCCTTTATTTGGGATGTTTGTATTTCATTTTAACAATATCACACTGCCTTGCTTACTAGATGTTTATAACAAATCTTGAAATCTTGTGGGCAGTTTCCCCCATATCATTGTTTTCTAAGACTGTCTTAGACCATTACACTTCCATATAAAATTTAAAGTCTGCTTGTGGAGTTCCTCAGGAAACCTTTATAAGATTTTGCTTGGCATTGCATTGAATTTAAAGTTGATTTGGTGAGACTCAGCATCTTACTGATACTGATTCTTCCTGTGGATGAATGTGGTGTAACTCTCCATTCACTTTGGGTCTCCTTTTCTGTCTTTCCGTAAATATAATTTGTCCATAAAAGTTGACTCTGGAGACAACTGCATGAGTCAAATCCTGGCTCTGCTTAGGTATTTGACTGCGGGAAAGTTGCTTAACCTCAGTGCTGCAGCATACTCACCTGCAAATTGGGGATAGTAGCATTGCTTATTTCATAGGACTGCCTTGAGGATTTAATATATGTAATGTACTTGGGGAGTGCAGGGCACACAGTAATCACTATAATTATTTTTACAATTTTTCCCAGATTCATTTTTACATCCTTATTTTTTGGCTGCTATTGTAGATGCTATATATTTTAATAGACTTTATATTTTAGAACAGTTTCAGGTTTACAGCAAAATGAGGGGAAAGTACAGCGAGTTCCTACTTACCCCGTCCTCACACCCGCAAAGCCTTCCTATCAAACATCCCCACCACAGTGGTACATGTGACAACTGATGAACCTACATTGACACATCATTATCACCCAAAGTCCATGGTTTACATTAGGGTTCACTCTTGGTGTTGTGCATTTGATGGGTTTAGATGAACGTATAATGACATATACCCCCCATTATTGTATCGTACATAGTAGTTTCACTGCCCTAAAAACCCTCAGTGCTCCACCTATCCATCCTTACCTCTCCCAACCTTGGCAACCACTGATCTTTTTACTGTCTCCATAGTGTGTCCTTTTCCAGAATGTCATATAATTGAAATCATACAGTATATAGCCTTTTCAGATTGGCTTCTTTCACTTAGTAATACACATTTAAATTTCTATCATGTCTCTTTATGGCTTGATAGCTCATTTCTTTTTAGCATTGAGTAATATTCCATTGTCTGGATGTACCACAGTTTATCCATTCACCTACTGAAAGATATCTTGGTTGCTTCCAAGTTTTGGCAATTATGAATAAAGCTGCTACAAACATTCCTCTGCATGTTTCTGTGTGGATGTAAGTTTTCAGCTTATTTGGGTAAATATTAGAAGTTCAATTGCTGGATTATATGGTAATAGTATTCTTAGTTTTGTAAGAAATTGAATAACTATCTTTCAGAGTGGCTGTACCATTTTGCATTCCCACCAGCAATGAATGAGAGTTCCTGTTGCTCCAAATCTTCACCAGCATTTGCTGTTATCAGTGTTTTAAATTTTCACCATTCTAATAAGTGTGTAGTGGGATCTCATTGTTGTTTTAATTTGCATTTCCCTGATTACATATAATGTGAAGCATCTTTTCATATGCTTATATGCCATCTGCTTATTTTTTGGTGAGGAGTCTGTTCAAATCTTTCACCTATTTTTTTTTAATTGGGGAATATTGGAGAACAATGTTTCCCAGGACCCATCAGCTCCATGTCAAGTCACCGTCCCCCAATCCAGCTGTGGGGGGCGCAGCCCAGCTCCAAAGTCAAGTTGTTGTTTTCAATGTAGTTGTGGAGGGCACAGCTCACTGGCCCATGTGGGACTCGAACTGGAAGCCTTTGGAGTTAGGAGCACGGAGCTCCAAACGCCTGAGCCACCGGACCGGCCCAAGAATGATATTTTTGATGTGAGGTATGGTAGAGGTGATAGAATCACTCCTGTGGTTCCTGGGACACTGAGCTTTTGATTTTTCATACACCTCTCCGAGTAGCTCATTTAGCATTTTATTCATCAAGTAACTATTGGAAAACTACTCTGTTCCAGGCACTGTTACAGGTAGTTGAGTGCATAGCAGTGAGCAAATCAGAGTCCCCTTTCTTGTAGATCCAACATTCTCATAGAAGGTAGCTCCTCCTTGGAATTTTTAAGGAACTTCTTATGCTAAGTGCAGTCCTTATACCTGGGGTTCTCTAGCATTTTGTTCTTGACCTTCTGTCTTATCTCTACCCACTTTCCTTAAATGCTTCTCACTGCCAAATGTATGTCTGCAGCTCTGATCCTGCTTGACCTATGGGATATTTCAAGCTCAATATATCTAGAATGATCTCATCACCTTACAGTCCGATCCCTGTCTACTCCCCTTCTTCATCCTCCTTCTCTGGTACTAACACCCAAATAACTATGAAATGGAAGTATTCCAAACCTGGAAATTGAACTCTCCTTCCTCCACTTTGCATGAAACAGCAAGACTTGTGGATTTTATATTCTCAAATGATTTCTATTCTAGTCCTCCTTTGTGTCTGTTCCTCGTGGCTTTAGTTCAAGTCCTAAACTCCTAATTTATTTTCCCTCTTTGTTATGGACTGAACTGTGTCCCCGCAAAATCTATATGTTGAAGTCCTAACCCCCAGTACCTCAGAATGTGACCTTTTTGGGAGATAGGGTCTTTACAGAGGTAACCAAATTTAAATGAGGCCATTCGGGTAGGCTCTAATCCAATATGCTTGGTGTCTTTATAAAAAGGGGAGATTTGGACACAGAGCAGGCACACAGGGAGAACACAGGTGAAGATGAAGCCAGAGATCAGGGTGATGCTTCTACAAACCAAGGAACGTCAGATTGCCAGCAAGCCACCGGAAGCTGGGTGACAGGCATGGAACACATTCTCCCTCACAACCCTGAAAAGGAATCAAGCCTGCCGATACCTGATCTTGGACGTCTACCCTCCAGAACTCGGAGACAATAAATTTCTTTTGATTAAGTCGCCCAGTTTGTGGCACTTTCTTACCACAGCCCTAGGCCACTAATATGCCCTTGTATTTTGGATCTCTCTCCCACTCACTCTCAACACTGCAGTCAGGGGACTCAAATCTGAAGACAAATATTCCCATGTCATTCTCCTGCAAAAGCCATTTATTCAATAACACTTCCTTATCTCCAAAAAGTGGTCCAAACTCCCTCACGTGCAGTTCAAAGCCATTCCTACTCTGGCCGTTCCTAACCCCCAATGCCTGATTTTTCAAGCCCTTCTGCTCTCCCACTCCAGTCTTACGGATCTGCTGGTGGGCTATTCACCACTTAGTGCTGTTCTTTCTGCCTGTGAATTCCTCTGTGCTTTCTTCTGTTGGTTCATTCTTATTCCTTCAGTACTCCGCTGCGGTATTTTCTTTCAGAGGAAAGTGTCCCCCTTCCTTGGGCCTGATGCAAACCCCTACCTTACATGGTACTGAAGTAAATGTTCTCCTTAGGAGCACCACGTTCCCATGAAGAATGTCATCTGAAGGGTAAAGCCTGTGTTGGCTTCATCTCTATGCTATAGTGGCCCTGCACAGTTCCTGCAGGACACAAATTAGGGACTCATTGAAAGTTAATTTAACAGGACTAAAAATACCAGGAGATACCCCAAAGATAAAGTGACAAAGGGCCTGAACAAACAAATATTAAGGTGATTAAGAAATTTTTCATCTTACTAGTGAAAAAAGAAATTAAAATGAACACAACCAGAAAAAAAATTTTTCATCTTACTAGTGAAAAAAGAAATTAAAATGAACACAACCAGAAAAAAAATCATTTTCAAATAGCAAAGTAAAATTAATTAGAAATAATGATACTCAGGGCTGAAGGTGGAGTATAATTCAGGTTGGGAGCATAAAACAATGTACTTGGAAAGAAAGAAATATTCGCTTGGCAGCTGAATAAGAAACCTTAAGGTGAGTTACACCCTTGGGCCTAGTAATCCTTCTTCTGTGGCCATAGAGCTAAAGGGAAAAATAGAAAAACAGGAAAACCTTTCCACATGAAAGTGATTCGCTTCTACTCCATACTGCAGCGTCAGTGTTCATGTCCTAGCCTGCCCTGCGCACCCTGACACGTGGCCTTGGGCACATAAAAGCTGAGCTCTTTCTCCCCTGTGATTCTGAGAGCTGGAGGGCAGAGCCCCAGAAGGCAGGCACATACTATCTTCCTGTCACAGACCTGAGACAGGAAGAGCCTGATCTGGGGGCATAGGAGTGAGACCGTCTTGTCTGCAGGCCGCCAGGAGAACACCTGGGAGTCACACCAAATGTTACCTCAGCCTTCGCTGTTGGGTAGTGGATCAGGGAATATATGTGGGATGGTTAGGGGGACCTTTCTTTTTAATTGTGGAGGGCTGAGTAGGGAAGAACCCAGGAGAGAGGCCCAGGATGAAGCAGCTCATGTCGGCACACTGCACCAACTTCACTAGTGAGAGTTGGGAGGAGCTCAAGCACCAGCTTGTCCCTCGGCTACGGTGGCTATGGTCTCTCACAGGTGGCCAGCAAAGCCCAGTTACAATGGAGGAGTTCTTGGCAGGGGTGGGGAGGTCCAACCCGCGTCTCCTCTAAGCTGTGCTGGGCTATGAACTCTGGGTATAGCAGTGCCAGAAGCTTCTAGTTGGGCAGGACTTTCTCCCCTTCCAGCCTGGGACAATCTGCTGGAGTATGGGAGAAGGAAGCAACCAATTTATGGGGACTTTCCTCCTCCTTGCAGAGATACCTGGCTTTCAGGAGAGGAATCTCAGAGTGGGCAGGTGCTGACTTTGAGGCCTTAATCCTCCAGCTTCCCCGACGGGGCCATGCACTTCTCACCTGTGTTCTCAGATGGGGACATGGCTGCCTGCAGCAACAGACACTGACTCCATCAGACCATCAGCAGGAGGTCAGATCGACTGGACCACCAGTTCCTTGAGGACAGGACCGCTCTTTTTACTGGAATATGCTTCCGGAACAAGTCTCAGTGGACTGCATGCAGTACACACTGGTGTACATGATGCTAAAGAAATGGCTCTGAGATACGCACCCTCACCCTCGAACATCCCCTCTCACATTGTAAACCCTAATTTTGGAGGGAAGATGTCCTAGACTGGAAGGTGTGTGTGTGTGTGCCAGTGGCGGGGGGGATTATGGTGAGTCTCAGCCGGTTTCGTACTCCCGCACTTACACTTCACTGAAGAGATGCTGAGGTTACTGAGGCACATGGGCGAATCCAGGGAAAGAGCTGCGCCAGAGACCTCAGAACCACCCTCAACCTCCCTCTCCTCCGGCAGAACCCCTGACAGATCTCCCCTCCCTTTGTCTTCCTTCCTCCTTCTCTGGTTCTTCCTCTTCCTCAGCCTTTCTCTTTCCCTCCCTTTCTCTCTCTCCCCCTCTATTTTCTTCATTCCTTTCATACTTTGCCTCTGGACCTCATTCTTTCACGTTATCCTTCCTTTCCCCCTCCCTCTTTTCTCTCCTCCTCCTCCTTTCTTCTCCTTCTTCTTCATCTTCTTTCTCTCTCTCCCCCTTCCTTTCTCTTCACTCCATCCAAACCTTCTCTCTACACATCTTTCTTTCTCCTTCTCTAGCCCTTCTTTCCTCCCATCCATGCTTCTTTGCATAATCCCCCTTCTTCCCTCCCTTCTCCCTCCCTCCCTCCCTCCCTCGCTCCCTCCCTGTCTGCCTTATGTCCTTTCTAAATGAGGGGACACAGTACTCCTTATGCCCCATAGATAGCTCGAGGTTGCTTTGCTATATAGAAGACCACAGTCATGTCAAGAGGAGAATGCTTGAGTTATGGGATATTATAGTCTCTGCCTCCTGTTTCCCAACATCCGCTCAACTGCCTGTGTTGTAAAACCTGAGACTAGAGGGAGACTTTTTCTGAGAAGAGTACGTGGTTGGATGAATTTGAGATGGACATGTGGTTGGGAAATTACCAAGGTAGGGCAAGGGGCGCTAGGGCAGGATGGTGGGAGTCTGAGAACCTCTCAGAGAGCAGGCAGAGGGCCCCACAGCAACCCCCACCCTTGGACAGAGCCCGTGAATGGCGGAAGACGAATGGCATGACTAACTTGAAAGGAAGACTGCTTGGTAAGGGTGTGTCGGCCTGGCTAACTAGGTCACTTCCTGTGCTCCCTTGTTTCCAGAAGCCCTCCCCAGAGCTGACAAGAGCATGGCATCCCTTTGAAACCTTGCCGTAGTATCAGGAGCCAGAATAAGGCCTTCCTCCTGGCCTACACTCACAGAAAGCTTCCATAGGCCTGCTTTCTGACAGAATCTGCCCCAGGGAGGTGAAGGGTGGCAATCTAGCACTTATTTGACACTTACTGTATGCCAGGCTCCATGTTGGCTGTTTTCCTCTAGCTTATCTAATTTCAAGTTCACAGGAAGCTTGCAAAGGGAGTGTTATATCTGCCTCACCGCACTTCCTGCCTTAATTCAAGTCTTCATCCCCTGTCACTTAGATTGTGATTTTCATTTCCTATGCTGTTCTCTTTGCTTTCAGGCTTTTGTTTTATTTTGTTTATTTGTCTTTATAGGCAAAGTCACAATATTTCAAACTTTATTCAAACACACCAATGGTAGCAAAGAGCACTGACAAGTGACAGGTATGGTACCTAATATCTGGATCAAAGGCCATGAAGGAGCTTGTGAGTGTCCTTCTTTTTCAACTTGGCACATTCCTTCTCACCTCTCATAGCTTAGTTCTAAAGTAACTTCTTGGGAGCAGCATTTTCTGGCCCCTTCCTGACAAAGTCTTCCCAGCTTACCATGCACATGCTCCCTGACTAAACTTAGCTGTAATGCAATCTTCCTTCCTCCCTCGTCTGTGCTCCTTATTCCCCTTTGCTCCCCAACTGCCTGGGAGCTCTACACATATTTGGTGAATGTATGGATAGAAGAATAAATGGACAAATGTGTGTAGATTCCTAGGCTTTGTGAGGTTCGTTCGCATATCTAAGCTCCGAGATCTATGTTGTGTGAATGAATCAGTGTCTGGGGTGGAATCACTGATGAGTTCTAGTGTTTGCAGTTGTCTTCTTCCTCCTCCAGGCAGCTCTCCTGGTGAACCGGCTCTCCTTGGGAGGTCTATGGGGTCCCTGGGGCAGCAGCTGGCTGGATCCTGGAATCAACCTTCATGTCTGGCTGCTGGGAGGCATGCCCTACCTGGAAACCGTTCCTAGGTGGCTTGGGTCAGGCCATCAGGTACCCAGTCTGGGACAGCAGATAGCTTGGTCCAAACAAGAGGTACACAAAAGCATGTAAGTGGGGATTCTGGGTGAGACAGGATGCTAAATGAACCCCAGTTGTGGTAACTTGACACTGGGTTTGTGGAGGGTCACTGAGGTCCCTCCTAGCTCCACATGGAATGACTCAACCTGGGGGCTGGACCAAGAGAAGGCTGTCGGGCCAGGAACTGAGTTCAGATTTGAGGTTATTCTGAATCTGGGAGGGGAGCGTGTCGATCCGAGGCAGCCTGAGCTTTAGAAATCTGCAAAGGGCATAGGAAGGTGGCTGCCTCCCGTCCCCCACAAACCCCTCCACCCACTCCCGAACGACTGTCCTGTGGTGTCGAAGTGTCACCATCAGGCATTTCCAGAGTCCTGGGCCAAGGAGTGGTGACAAAGATTCTTTCCTTGACCAAACTCTACCTGGGCTCCCCTGAACTTCTCAACTAGGCCTTGACTTTTAGACTTCTTTGTTCGTCTCTGCATTGTCCAATTTTAGCAAAAATCCTGAAAAGTCAGTTTGGAGAGAGCCCCCCATCCTCCATATTTGATTGGGTTTCTCATCCTCCACCCTCCCCTGGGTGATGTCTGATCACTGGCCTGCCTTCAGCAAGAATTATTTTAGGTCAGTTTAACCAGAATCTCCTTTACCCCTTATGTTCCTTCTTAGTAATTTTCCATCCACTGACACCGCCCCCACCCCCTATAAATTCCCACCTGACCGTGCTGTATTCAGAACGGAACCGGGTTCCACACTGAGATCCCTTATCCCCTATTTCAATAGTCCTGAATAAAACCTGCTTTTACCACTTTACCCACTGCCTAGCTCTGGGTTTTCTTTAACAATGGCAGTTCCCCACCCCAGAGACCCCAAGCTCTGGGGCCCTCATGTCTTATTTCCTCTGCACTCTGCTCACAGGAGGGGACTACGAGGGTCCAGGGCTTTGCAGTCTCCTTCGCACCCCAGGTTATGACCTTTCTGGCACCTCCTCCCAGGACCAGAGAGAGCCAGAGACCAGGGACAGCAAGGAGGGGGTCCCGGCCCAGGCGGCAAGTGGTCCCGGCTCAAAATTAGCCCCTCTCCGGTCGCAGCCCTGGGAGAGGCTCAGTCGCCGGCTGTCCCCCCCTGCCCGGCCCCCTCTCGGCCTGCTTATTCCCCTGGGTCTAACGACAGCAGCCAGTTCTGCAAGGAACTCCTCGGGCTGGGACCCCTAAATTAACAAGCGGACGACTAGAAACGGACCGGGGGGAGAAGGATGAGAGAAAAGCAGTGAAGCAAAATGGAGGAGGAAGAGGAGCGGGAAAGAGGACTAACAGCAGCCGCCTCTTGCAGTTTTACAGTATTAACGTCAGGGGGCGCCAGAGACCGCCTGAGGCCAAGGCCGAGTGCCACTGCGGCAAGGCGCCCGCCCCGTTCTCCGCAGTATAGAGGGCTGGCCTCCGCCTGCGAATTCAGGGCTTCTCCGCCCAGTTCCGCAGCCATTGCCTGGGTTGGTGACAGTCCTGCTCACTCCATGCTCCGCCCCCGGGACCAGGGTCCTCAATGTGAAGGAGTAGCTCCCCCTCCCTTATCCCGCGCCTCCCCTCCTCCATCTTCTCTGTCCATCTTCTCGTCCATACTCATCTTCTTTTGCCAGATGACAGAGAGAAAGAGAGAGTGTGTTATGAAGATATTTATCCAAGCTTTACTGGTGAAAAGGGAAACATTTGAAAGCACAGTTGGAGAATAATAAATTAAGGAAACCAGGGTAGATGGTCTATCTAAAAATATGAAACCATGTATTGTTTATCAACAATGTAACATCATGGGAAATGGTTTTAATACAATGTTAAGGTGAAAAATGCAAGCTACACAAGGATCTCCAGGTAAAAATGTTAACTACACACAGAAAAGGAATGGCAACAAAGACTCCCCCCAAATATAAATAATGTTTTTCTACAGGTATGGCAATGTTTTTCCAGACCTTTCGCATTTATAATGTATAAATTCATACTAAAATAAAGTGCAGGCTTCTCCTTTTACAAGTAAAGGAAGCAAGCTGCATCCGGGGCTCCGGGCTGTGGCCGGGCAGAAGGGGGAGCCTGGGCAGGGCTTGAGTTGGGCAGGAGGACTCCTCAGTGATGCCACTGTCAGCTGTCCCCAGACTCTTGGGTGTAGACCCTACCCATCTCTGAAACCCACAGTTCTCTGCTCCTCTCCCCCTGTGCCCAAGTATTCCTTATCCTTAAGATTAAACACACACACACACATACACACACACACACGCCAAACCCAAAATCTTATTCCACAGGCTTCTTGAAATAATCTCCTCTTAACAATTCTCTGCTCAGAATATTTAAGAATTTCTCGATTGAGCTAATGAATTGGGAAAAAATCTATCCATCCATGCCTGGCATTACAAGCATGCACATTTTGGCCCCGATTTACAGTTTCCCGGTAACTGCTATTTTCTCCATAGGTTTACGTATCAGACATAAATGGAGGCAGCATTCCATTCACAAATCCTCACCTCGCTGATGGTGCTCAGGGCAATCCATGTCCCTGAGCCCTGAGCCCTAATGGGGAGTGCAGAGCACCTGGGTGTGTTGCCTTGGGCCCAGAGGCTTTGGTGTAATAGATGTGATTGAAGTAAAAACACAGAGGTAACGTGTGTTAGGTACACATCTGGTGCTCAATACATCTTTGTGGAATACATTAAATGGCCACCAGAAGAAGTTAAAATATTGGCTAAATGACAAGAAAGGTTTTAAAAGACATATTTAATTTCATAGTATATAGTATACTTTATAGTTATCTTCAGGCACTGCCCAGGCTATGGCCCCATAAAGTAAATTCCACTTGAGTATATTGGGCCCAGGATGGCAGGTAAACAATGCACATTCAGGGCAGCAGGATGGCTCAGTTGGTTAGAGCGCGAGCTCTCAACAACAAGGTTGCCGGTTCAATTCCCACCTGGGATGGTGGGCTGCGCCCCCTGCAACTAAAGATTGAAAACAGGGACTGGACTTGGAGCTGAGCTGTGCCCTCCACAACTAGACTGAAGAACGACTTGGAGCTGATGGGCCCTGGAGAAACTCATTGTTCCCCAATAAAAATCTTTTTAAAAATGTTTATATTAAAAAAAAAAAAAAGAATTCACATTCAGCCCTGACCCAGTGCTCCCCAGATGGGTGCAGGAGAACAAGCTTGGCACCTTTTGTCCAAGTTGGAAGGGGTGCTCTGTCTTGGTCCTTCCTACCCACTGGGACAGGCAAAGAGGGGTCTCATGCTGTGTGCAGGACCAGATTTACAGCTCTGGCTACAGGAGGGTGAGACATAGCTCCTGACCTAGCTGCTGAAAGAGCCGAATTTTTGCCCAAAACACACCTGCCAGCTGGACCTGGGCTTTTGGAGGATGGGGCAGAAGTGTCTGCAAAATAAACGGGGGGAGGGGTGGTGAGAAACAGAAGCCACTCCTATTCCAATCCTCTCACTCCCTTTCTGCTTAGTCAGATCCTCTCCTCCTGTATTCTCTGCACCTAAAGTGTCCCTTCTCTTTCAACTTGTCACCGTGACTGGAATAAATGGAGGGATGAGTCAGGACCTGGCATTGATGGAGGAGCTGGAAGAGAGGGGATGGGCCTCTGACTCTAACATTTCCTATTACAAATCTGATCCCTATCTTCAGCTGCTAGATAGGTGGCTGGCAAGAGGGCACCCAGTGACCAAGAGTCAACTTTGGTCCTTTTTCCTCCCCTCCCCAACTGTCTTTTGCTGATATTTCTTTTTCCTTTTTTAAAAAATTATTTTTCTATTAGTTTCAGGTGTACAAAACAATGTAATAGTTAGGCATTTATCATTTATATCCCTCACACAGTGATAACCCCCCTCCCCCATCCACTACCCCTCTGACATCGCACACAGCCATTGCATTTCCACTGTCTCTATTCCTAATGCTGTACTCCGCTTCTTGTAAATATATATATATATATATATATATATATATATATATATATATATAATTGTAGCTGACATTCATTATTGTTTAGCTTCAGTTTCAGGTGTACAGTGCAGTGATCAGGCATCTACATCATCCCTGAGGTGGTCTCCCTAATGAGACAAGTGTCCATCAGATACCCTACAAAACCTTTACAACATTATTGATTACATTCCCCAAATTGATTTTTGTATCCCATGGCAATCTTGTGGTTACTGACTGTGATTTCTAATCCCCTCACCTTCCCCCTTATCCCTATCTCCCAGGCCGACCTGACACCTCCTCTCACTGTCCCAGCCCCCACCAGGACCTCCATCTCCACCCCATCCACTCTGCATCAGATTCTGAGCCAGAATATTATTAGGATGTAAAACATATGTATCTTGGAATCAAGAACACATGGTACTTTTCTAATTGTCAAAGTTAAGATTGAAATGGCATTTTGAGTCCCATCTGTTTAAGAGAAGGAATCTAACATTTTAAATTCTCTTGTAGCCACTTTATAATAAGTAAAAAGAAACAAATGAAATTATTTTTAAGAATATATTTCATTTGATGAAAACAGAAAGTAGAATGGTGGGTGCCAGGGGCTGGGGGAGGGGGATGCCAACATAGTGAGAGAAAAAGAGAATATATTTCACTTAACCAATATGAAAAATAATATAAATGGAGCCACTTTAAACTGGAGTCAGAGCTGCCATCCCAGAACAACTGCCTTGCACGGCTTACTCCTCAAACCTTTGGAATGTTAAAACTGGGCAAAATAACCTTTGGACTGGGCCAAAAGCATCATTATATTCCAAACAACTGTCTGTTATGACTACTGGACTGAAAATTAAAGACATTCTTTAAATTTAACATCACTATGTTAGCTTATCTGCATCTACAGAAATTTCTTCCTTAATAAAATACGCATAGAAATGCCTTCTTTCTATTCATGTAACTGCTCTCCTTTCCTTTTTCATAAATACCCCTTGCCTTCACCTCCTAATCGGAACACTATTTGGGTTTCTGCCTGAACCAATGAGTCCTGAATAGCTATTCTTTTGGATCTTAAATAAACATTTGTTGCCTCTCACTTTGGCTTTATATTTTTTCAGTCAACACCCAGTATGTCCTCAATTATATCATTTCAATATGTAATCAATCTGAAAATACCACAACCATGCACCACTTAACTAAGGGGATATGTTCTGAGAAATGCATCGTTAGAGGATTTTGTTATGCCAACATCACGGAGTGCACTTGCGCAAACCTAGATGGTAGAGCCTACTACACACCTAGGCTGTATGGTAGAGCCTATTGTCACGCAGGGGGAGGAACAATAATTTTCCCTTTACTCTTATGGGTTCTTAATTGAGACATCCCTGTAATAAAAGACAGATTAACAGGAGAAAAACAAAGAAAAGTTTCATAACATGTTTACCTCCTGCATACATGGGAGAGACCTAGGAAAACTGAGTAACTCACCAAAATGGCTGAAGCCACCCCCTTAAATACCATCTTCAGCTGAAGAGAAAAGAAGATGTCGGGGGTAGGGGGAAGCCAGTTATGGGAGGTTACAAGAAAAAGCACAGGAAACAAAGATGTGGTTGTTCTGCCACGTAGGTTTTGTCTTCTGCATTGATAAGAGTTTCTAAAGATAAAATCATCTCCCTCTTCAGTGGTATAGCCAAGGGAGACACCCTTACAAATGGCGATTTCCCTAACAAATGTAAATGTCTTTCACAAAGGGTAACCTCTTCTTGGTTTTTAGAGCTTCTATGTCTGCTGTTTCTTAAAACTAACCACTCTAAAATAATCCTTATGCCAAGTAGACATATTTTGGGGTGGCAAATTCTGTTCCCCTATAGTTCCTAGGCTACAAACCTGTACATCATGTTACTGTATTGGATACTGTGGGCAACTGTAACACAATGGTAAATATTTGTGTAACGCATTAAACAATGACATTAAGATGGCTATGGCATCACTAGATGACAGGAATTTTTCAGCTCCATTATAATTTTATGGGACCACTGTCCTATATGCGGTCCGTCGTTGACCTAAACGTCTTTATGCAGCACATGGCTGTAATGAAATATTGTACATTCTTTATTCGTACTAAATCATTGAAATCCCATATGTACTTTACATGTCTCAATCCCTGTGGCTACTGTACTGGACAGTGCAAGTCTATGAATTCTCCACTCTTTTATAGGCAAGATGAGGAATCTCACATTAACCTAATTTGAAGATGAAATACTGACATATCATTTTCAACTGTGTCATATTAGAGAATAAGCACTTTTAGTCACAGAGTCAAAATAGTTGCAGTTTTTCTTTATTTCATAGATACGATGTGGTGAAACAAAAAGTACCAGATGTTTATGAACTATGTCAACTATATCTGTTTTATTACTCATCTCTAATAATGATGTCCATTTATTAAGCACTCACCTCTTGTCGGCTTATGTGTGTTTTATGGGCCTTCTGGAAGCACATCATTAAGAACATAGGGCTCTGGAGGCAGGCTGTCTGTGGATGAATCGTGATTCAATCTTTTATTAGTTGTGTAACTTTGAATGAGGGCATTGACCACTCTAATCCTGTCTTCTCACTTGTAGTATGGGGACAATAATAACGCTCACTGCATGGTTGTTGTGAGGATTTGATGAGGTCATTCTTACCAAGACCATACTCCATTGCCTGGGTCATGGGAGCCCCTCAATGAAAGTTCACCTGGTACTATTTTTATCCTACTCAGTCCTCATGACAACGTCAGGTAGGTATTATTACTTTTAGTTGAGAGGTGAGGAAACTGGGATTAAGTAGCTTTTCTAAGGTTATAAGAGATGTTAGACAATGAAACTAGTTTTTAAACCTGTTACCCTGACCCAGAATCCAGGGTTTTAACTCCCACGATACCCCCACCCCCATCTCACTTCTCATCACAAGCTACATAAGCAGAGACATTGATTGCATATGATTTGGGATCCACACTACACAGAGGTTTCTTACAAAGTTTTAATATGAAAACTGAAGATAAGTAATTGTAAAGCCTTTGGAGAGCAAATGACTCCAGAAATTAAATAGAACAATTATGGATAATTTTTATTGGCAGGACTTTTAGATACTTTTTTTAAAAATGTGAATGGCTGTATATCTTTTTCTGTTCATCAATTGATTTTGATTAATTATAAATATACAGAGTAAACAGAACAACATAATACATTTTTAAAAGACACCTGTATTCCCATTACCCCAATAAAATCACCGGACTTTTTTTTCCTACATATTTGTAGACTGACAACAGAGAAACAGACCAGTAGAGAGTAAATATAGAGATGGAACTGAAGAGATGAAGTGTGTGTGTGTGTGTGTGTGTGTGTGTGTGTGTGTGTGTGTAAACATTTAGTGTCAGGGCCAGAGGATTCTGGAAACTGCCTTCCTGCACATCATGGTTGACCTGGCACTGACCTCACCAGGTTTGGAGTTAAATCAAGTGGCAAGGAGTGCTCAAAGCTAGGGGGTTAGCCTGGAGTGGGTGGTTAATTGGAAAGGGAACCAGGCTATTGGGAGGGCTGGGCTATTTTGGGTCTGGCTGCGGAGCAAGTGGTGCTTGAGGTCTCTATGTGTACTTTGCTATCTGAGGACATCACGTCCTTGTGGAATGACCCGTGCTTCAGGTGTTCACATTCCCAGTTCCTGGCAGGCTGCCGTTGACTCTGTTTCTCTCCACTACCCCCTACAAGCCATAGGCTGATGATCTTTAAGGTCTTGGTTTTCAGACCCAAGGTACTACACACCCTCCGTGGCTTCCCTACCTCTGCCCACACTTTTGCCATTTTCTTGGTTCCCTTGAGTTACCCAGCTTGAGAATGCCAATCTGTTTTCTGCCAAGACCCTGGCTGAAAGGAAAGAAATATCCTAAAAATACTTTTATTATTCACATTCCCTCCTCATATGCCTTCCACATACCTATTTTGGAATATTGTGTTGTCATGATGCAACTGATTTTTTCAAGTTCTACATTTTCTACTGCATTATTTTAATGTACAAGTCCATAGTTTACTTTGGGGTTCACTCTGTACATTCTATGCATTTGGACAAATGTATAAAGACATGTATCCAGCATTACAGTATCGTACAAAGTAGTTTCAGAGCCCTAAAAATCCCCTGTGGACCATCTATTCATCCTTCCCCCTCCTCATGAAACTCTGGCAACCACTGATCTTTTTACTGTCTCTATCATTTTTTAATGTTTTTTATTGTGATAAAACAAACACATAACATAAAAATTACCATCTTAACCATTTTTGAATGTACAGTTCAGTAGTGTTAAGTGTATTCACATTGTTGCGTAACAGATCTCAAGAACTTTTTCATGTTGCAAATTGAAACTGTACCCATTAAACAACTCCTCATTCCCCCTCCCCCCAGCCTCTGGTAACCAGTCTTCTACTTTCTGTTTCTATGAATTTGACTATTCTAGGTACTTCATAAAAGTGGAATCACACAGTATTTGTTTTTGTAACTGGCTTATTTCACTTAGCATTATGTCCTCAAGGTTCATCCAGGTTGTATCATGTGACAGGATTTCCTTTTTTTAAGGCTAATAGTATTCCATTGTATGTATACACTACATTTTGGTTATCCATTCATCCATCAGTGGATGCTTGGGTTGCTTCCACCTCTTGGCTATTATGAACAGTGCTGCTACGAACATAGGTGTCCATGTCTCTATTGTTTTGCCTTTTCCAGAACGTCATATAGTTGAAATTATATAGTATATAGTCTTTTCAGATTGGCTTCACTCATTAAAGACAATATGCATTTAAGTTTCCTCCATGTATTTTTGTGGTTTGATAGCTCATTTCTGTTGCTTCGTATCTTCATCAATATTTGGTATTGTCGGTATTTTGGATTTTAGCCATTCTAATAGGTGTGTGATGGTATCCTACTGTTATTTTATTTTTTAATTTCCAAATGACATATTATGTTGAGCATCTTTTCATATGCTTATTTGCCATGTGTATACATTCTTTGGTGATTAGTATTCTGTGGGGGATAAATGATGGGACTCTGGTATTAGTGGACGTCATAGTTCACTGTGCAAGGTTCTATGCAGTTATTTACTGTCTGTTGTGTTAGAGGTAGGAGTCCTTGGATGCCAGGTTTTAAGTGTCTGTCGGGTCAATGATTTGAGATCTGTTGATGTCAGGGTTGGAGTTATGTGAGAGTCCAGAAAATGGACTTCTGTTGCTTAATGCAACTGAAGGCCTGGGAGAGTTGTTGATTGGGGAAAATGTGTAGGTGACTGATTGAGAGGCCTATAGCAGTCAGTGATTATGGTTGTCTGCAAGGTAGTGATTGAACGGAGTCCGGGATGTGGATGCTCTGGGAGTCAACGGTTAGGAGCTATCTGACTAGTGACTTCAAGGTAGCTTATGTTCTGTGTGGTCTGTTTGGGGCCTCAGTCTTATGGAATCTATTCCTCTTAGTGATCAAGTGTCAGCAATTAAGGGGTTTGGGTATCAAGCAAGTAGGTTTCCTGGAAGACATAGATGGAAACGATTCTGGATCACTATTTGTTAATAAACACCAGATTCTGGGGTCAGTGTTGCTAAGCATGTGATACAGTGGTTAGGAGGTTCTGGAAATCAGCAGATGGAGTATTCTTGGTGGTCATTGATTGGGTGTGTGGTGGGTCAGTGATTCACAGCCCAACAATGTCAATGACTGCACTCCTAGGAGAAAGCTATTGAGAAATAACGTATATAACCCCCGAACATCTGGAGCAACTTCTTTGTTATGGGGGGGCCATACTGCGCATTGTAGGTTGTTTAGCAGCATCCCTGGCCACTGCCGATTAAATGCCAGTAGCATCATCACTCCCTCATTGTAAAAAACAAAAAGTGTCCCAAACAGTGTTGAATGTCCTGGAGCGGGGGTACAAAATTGCCCCTTGTTGAGAAACACTGGTCTAGAAATAAGGCCAAAGAATTGCACTGCATATAAATGATGAAACTCACATAATAAGGATAGAGAATCTCAGATTGGATACAGAAATGAAATACAGCTATATCCTGTCAGCCCAATAAACTTTAATTTTAAAAAAATACAGCTATATTCAATTTAGAGTGGAAACACTTGAAATGGAAAGGCTGACAATAATAAAATGGAAGAAGTTTTTTTGTGAGCATATTGGGTCTGGTTCTGCAGTTCTCGGTTACCCTGCACACTCTAATTGAATTCAGTTCTGAGATACAGAGGAAGATAATGGTGAGGTGTCATATTCAAGAAGAGCGTGTGGTTGAAGGGAAAGTGTGGAGTTTTAATCATGCTGTTAGCAGGCAATAGGTTTTGTTTTGAGGATGTCTGCGAAGAGACAAGCATCCTTGCCCCTATGAACTGTCTTGATTTTAATCTGAGGTATTGATTGGGCTGGTGTCAGGTATGCTGCTTTTTTCCATTATGTTTGCTTGTATAAAACTTGAGGCGGACTTTTGCTTCTGGCATGATGGAGTAAGGAGGCTGACAAATCCTTTCCCTCAAAAGTAACTCTAAAAGCTGGGGAGGGGGGAACTGTCAAAAACAATAATTTCAGTACTCTGGAATTAGACCAAATGCATACCTCAAACTGAGAAGTGCTTTATTCATCAAAACTGTTCAACTTTGGCTCAGAGCAGTTCAGTTTATGTTTTTTCTTTCTTTTTTTTTTTTTTTCCAGTGTAGCTCCCATCATTCCTCCAGCGCTGTTGGTGCAGTGTTTCAACTAGGGCAGGCCAGAAAAATAGCAAGCTTCCCCGCAGCTGCTGGAGATGGCTAACATAATTTGGAGCATGGCCAGTTTAAGTGACTATCTCTCAGCAGCAAGGAAAGGAAAGGGGGCCAGCAGAGCCATTAGCCAGACTTTACAGCCTTTTGGGGTCTGCCAGGAATTTAACGTGGAGATCTGGGAGGTGAGACATTCACAGGGGACCTGATAAACTCTCCCTATGTCTTGGGCAGACTGGAGCCTTTGTGCATATATAGCAGAGATCAGAAGAGACACAAACCAGCCATATATCTCTGGCTTACTGAGCCTGTGTATGCACAGAGGAGACACAAACAAGTCCAGTGAAAACATAAAGGCCAGGACAGACTTGTAAAAGTCCTGAGGCTTGAATATACCCTCCAGCACTAAAGCAAGTCAAACGTGGCTTGACATGTTTTTGCATAACCTCTGATCAGTCTTTGGCTGAACACTAAGCTGTACAGACATGGGGGTGACCCCTCAAAAGCAAGCCTTAAATGTATATTTTTTAAAAATGATCTAAGCAGAGACACCAGTAGCTGCACATTGCAGGGGGAGAAAGACTTCACAGATTTAGCTCAGGTATAAATGCATGGACCAGCTATTTGAGGGCTCTGAAAAGTAAATAGTGGCAGGAGGACTGGGTAAGAAGACCAGAATTTGAAGTTCCACTTACATGGTGGTGAGTTTTCCACTTTTCTCCTTCAGTATTCTCTAGATTGAACTAAATGCAGGTTGAAACCAAAAGTGAACACTGTGGTTCAGACAGTTCTGGCTTGAGGAATAAAAAAAAGAATGCCTAATGCTCTGAGAGAGTGTGGAAATCCCCCACTACTTTATTTTTACTTCCTCTAGTCTTTTGTGCCCAGGCCCCTAAGCAGTCTCGTGATGAAATCGGCCGTGGCCAAAGGAAACCTCGTAGGAGCCAAAACTCTGAGGGAGGAGAACCTTCCTCTCCAATAGGTGGAGCTGTGGTTCCGAGAGGTGAGATCTACCTCTCTTCCTAGAGAAAAGACTTGGTAAAGTGACCCCATAAAATTGTTTGTGAATTCCAAGGGTCAGTAAAGTCTTCCTGTAAATGGCCAAGCAGTAAATATTTTAGAGTTTGGGCACCATACAGTCTCTGTCACAACTACCCAACTCTGCCGTTACAGCAGGAAAGCAACCTACACAGGAAAAAATGAGTGTGGCTGGTTCTAATAAAACTTTATTTACAAAAACCGGCAACAGGTCAGTTTTGGCTCATGGACTGTAATTTGCTGGCCTCTGCTATAGAGGAATGAAAACTTATGTGCTCACCAAAACCTATACACGAATGTCTATAGCAGCTCTATTCATAATTTCCAAACTGGAAACAACCCAAATGTCCTTCCATGAGTGAATGTATAAACAAACTGTGATACATTCATACAATAGGGTATACAAACAATGCTGAGTATCACTGCTTAGCAATAAAAAGGAATGAACCATTAATATATGCATCAACATAGACGAATCTCAAAATATCATGCTGCATGAGAGAAGCCACACTCAAAGGTACTGTAACTTGAGCAGATTGAGCAGATTTTCAGATTTTCCTGATGATTCCACTTATATGACATTCTAGTTTATATATATATAAACTATATATATATATATATGTGGAGAGAGAGAGAGAGAGAGAGAGAGAGAGAGAGAGAGAGAGAGAGCAGATCAGTGGTTGCCAGGGATTGGGATGAAGAGGAGGTTTGCTTATAAAAGAGCAGCATGAGGGAGTTTTTTGGGGTTATGAAACTGCTCTGTATACAGATTTTGGTGGTGGTTAAGTTAATCAATTTATGTGTTAAAATTCATTAAAATGTACGCTAAAACAAGTCAATTTTATGTATGCAAATTTTAAAATAATATTCTTGAATAAGGAAAATAAAAAATAGATTCCAGATGGACTAAAATACTGACTATAAAAATGTTAGAAGACAATATAGAACATTACTAAATAATCTCAGATCATGGAAGGCTTTTTATAGTAAGATATAGAATACAAAAATCATGAGAGAGGGCAGTAGGATGGCTCAGTTGGTTAGAGAACGAGCTCTGGACAACAAGGTTGAGGGTTCACTTCCCTCATGGGATGGTGGGCTGCGCCCCCTGCAACTAAAGATTGAAAACGGAGACTGGACTTGGAGCTGAGCTGCGCCCTCCACAACTAGACTGAAGGACAATGACTTGGAACTGATGGGCCCTGGAGAAACACACTGTTCCCCGATATTCCCCATTAAAATTTATTTTTTAAAAAAAACCATGAGAGAAAACATTGACAAATATTACTACATCTAAGTTCAAAATTCCTGAACAATAAAAGATCATAAATAACATAGAAAGACAGGCAATTAAAGTAAAATGAAAATTAATATCCAGAATAAAGAATTCTAGCCAACCAATAGGAAAAAAATTTTAAAAACCCAATAAAAAAATGGGTAAATTATATGAATAGGCAATTTATAGAAAAAGAAATGTCCAATAAACTTCAGAAATGATGATCAACATTAGAGAAATGCAATAGTGTTCTGAGACATGCAAATTAAAACAAATATATGATTTGGTTTTGCTTGCTCTACAGATTGATAATATCTCACACTGGAAAGAAAATGTATAATTGGCAGGTCATCCACTCATAAACATAAACTGGTTCTGACTTTTGGAGGATAATGTAGGCAGTTTTATTAAAATTAATAGTGCCCATTTTTGTCCTAGGAATTCTATTCAAGGTATCCATTCTTCTAATAAAATATTCACATGTGTACCCATAGAATCACATACCAGGGAATTTGCTGAACATGCCAGTGGAAAAATTAGAAGTGACCTAAAAGTTCACTAACAGGGAAACGGCTAAATAAATAATGGCGACTCCTACTATGGAGTATTGACAATGTAGTGGTTAAAAATGATGATGTCAGATATTCGCTTCTTGTTCCTGCTATAAAAAATTACCAAAGTTTGTGGCTCAAAACAGTACAAAGTTATTATCTTACAGTTTTGAAGGTGAAAAGTTCTAAATGGGTCTCACTGGGCTAAAATCAAGGTATTCGCTGGGCTGCATTCCTTCTAGAGGCTCTAAGGAAGAATTCACTTCCTTGCCCTTTCTACCTTCTAAAGGACATCTGTATTCCTTGGCTATGGCCCCATCTTCCATCTTCAAAGGCATCAGCATAGAATCTTCGAATCTATGTCTCTCTCTCTCTCTCTCTCTCTCTCTCTCTCTCTCCCTCTCTGTCTCTCTCTCTCTCCCTCTCTGTCTCTCTCTCTGTCTCTCTCTCTCTCTCTCTGACTCTGACCCTTCTACTTCTAAGGACCTTGTGATTACATTGGGCCCACCCAAATAAACCAAGATAATCTCCCCATTTTAAGATAATTAATCATATCTGCAAAGTCTTTTTTGCCATGTAAGGTCACATATTCCTAGGTTTCAGGGATTAGAATGTGGATGTTTTTGAGGGGGGGGGGTCATTATTCTGAGTACTACAGGTAGATTTCTATGTATCACTGTGGAAATCTCTCTAAGCCATGTTTATTTCAAGCTATTTTTCAATTGGAGAAGCAATACCAATGTTACCAATAAATTTAATTTAAAAAGAATATTCCTATAAAAGGAAAAAATACAAGCTATACATTTTTCTATGTACAATATATATGTAAGTGCATAGAAAGTGGTCTGGAAGGATCTCCAATAAACTGACCCATAGCAATAACCTCTGGCATGGATTCTAAGCCTGGAGTGGGTAGTCAAGTGTAGGACAATCAGTCCTGATTGGAGCAGGTCAGAAAGCTGCAGGAGATAGTTCTTCAAGCAGAAAGAATGAGTAGCCTACTTTTATTATTTAAAAGAATGGACTCTAGCCAGACTATCTGGATTTGAATCCCGGTGCCACCACTTGCTAGCCTGTGGTTTGGGGTGATGTGAGATAATAGAAAATACATATTGGTCTCTGCCTCTGGTTCCTGGTAAAGAGCTGCGAAAACTCTTGTCATTTCCTAAGTAATAAGAGCACTGGAAGCATCTTTTGTTCTAACATTTGGTCTTTGACTCCAGTTCCTGACACAGGGCTCCTGAATCCCTTGTAATTCCCCAGGCAATAGGAGTGTCTTTTGTTCTAATGAGGTTACTCTGGGTGGGTGCCTGGATAGCTCCTGGATGGGAGCTGGTCACCAGAAAGACCAAGCCATGATTAGAAGCTTGGAATTTTCAGGTCCCACCCCCATTCTCCAAAAAGGGAAGAAGCTTAGAAATGGAGTTAATGATCGATCATACCAATATGGAAGGGGTGTTCAGGAAGCCTCCATGAAATCCCAATAGTGTGGGTTTTGGAGAGTTTCCAGGTACGTGGAGGTGCTGGGAGAGAGAAGGATCTCCTCTATTTCAGCATTGCTGCAGGGACAGTCGCAAAATGTCAAGACAAATCATCCCTGATGGGCCCAGGACTCTACCAAGTAGCCCCCAAAGACTTACGAGACTCAGTGCCTCCAGCTGACAGGCAAAGCTTGGCACCACAGGTAGTGAGCCCTAGAACCAGGCCCAGCCTAGACTGTAAGGACCTGTCTTGTCTCAGCTAGGCTGTCCCCATAACCCAGCCCACGCCAAGGTGATGACTCCACAGCCCAAAGTTGGGATGCCAGCATTTCTCACTGGCCTGGGTCTTGGACCCCAGAAGGAGCAGGCAGCTGAGAACTGGCCTCCCATCAGGAGGAACCTCCAGAGCCAAGTTTGGATCATCTTCCCAACTATATACCCCACTCAGCCGTCATCAGATTTGTGAAACTAAGTGCACTTGTGATTTGTTTGTCCCTGGCTCTGATGCCACACGCCAAGGCCAGGCTTCTGAGGTGGTGGAAATGATCGGGGTTGGGGCAGGTAGGTCCATCCTCACTCTCCAGCAGTTTTCCCTGTGGGTATGGAAAGGTAGTGTTAGATCTGGGCCCCCTAACTAAGGGTGAAGACCAGTGTAACCACTAGTAGAATCCAGAGTCCACCTGCTGCTCTATGAAGCGGGCAGCTGGGGAAGGTGGGTGAGCAGTGCCAGGCTCTGCCCTTACCACTGAGACCTTGTGCGTGTCCCTTTTTCTTGGCCTCCTTGGTTTCCTCAGCTGAAACTGAAATGGAGGAAGCAGATGAGCATTCCCCATCCCCAAACTTGAGCAGTTTCCCCAGGCTTCCAGCAGCTCCCAGACAGAGCCCAACAAAAGAGAAGTGGTTAATCTTTTTTTTTTTTAAGTACAATTCCACTGGCTTGAAAGTGTGGCCCTTTGAGAGCAGCCCCTCAGGAGGCCAGCTGGTGTTCTTCTGCAAGGGCTGCCATTTCTTCATGCCTTCCAGATAGATTTTCAGGTGTAGCTTTAGAGCTGATGAAAACAAGCCATGTCTCTCCCTTGTCCCACCTCACTTCTACACCCTGCTGTTCCCCTGACTGAGCAGGACAGTTGGCAGAATACAGGTCCACCTTTGAAAGGTACATGTGGTGCCAGCAAGGACAACCAAAGCAGGCATTGGACCTGCATCATCCCCCCGCCAACCACCACTTACTGGTTCCTTTGATTCAGGGGCGGGAGCATAGGAATTTTGGGTTGTGCCCTGGTTAGGGGAGTTGTGCTGGGCCCTGACAGTAGGACTGCAAAGGGGAGTGAAATGTGCCTTCAGCCCCTGAGAAGTTCATGGACCAGTGAGCGAGACAGCCAAGGTGACAGGACAGTGCTGAGATGGGGGCACAGCTGCAGGTTGTACCCAGCCCTGGGATGTGGGAGGGCTCCTAAAGGACAAAGAACAGAGAGCTGGTATCTGCAAGGCAAAGCCTTCCCTTCCACTCACCCCATGCAGGGTCTGCCAGGAGCAGCCCCACCTCACCATTGGGCAGGCTCAGTTGGGCTGTGCCTAGGTGTGGACAGGCTCTCTCATGTGCCACCTTCAAAACCTGGTATAGGTCTGAAGGCCACACCTGGGCGTGGGAACTCAAAACTTGGGGCTTGTGGCTGGGAGGCCCCATGACCTGGTTTCTTAGCTCCTTCCACCTGCTCTTCCTGCTGCTTTACCATGTGCTAGGAGTGAGTGACTCTCTGCTTGGGTGCCTCCATCCTGGGCAGAGGGTGGGGACTGTTACCAGGCCCTCCAAATGGTGCGGGTACTCAGCCCAGGGTAGCGAGTGTGAGCCTCGCCCTCACAGGCCCCTGTGAGCAGAACAGAGCTGGACCCCGGGGGGATTAATGCACACAGCTGGGCTTGGGTTTCAATCTTGGCCTGACACTTGAGCACTGTGTGAACTCTTCACTGTGCTGACATCTCTGGGTCTATTTCCCCACGTATAAGACGACATAAAACACCTACATCTTAGGGCTGCCCAGAGGTTGAAATGAGACCATGTGCATGAACCACTTCGCATAGCACATGGCATTCCCAGGTATGCCTTCAGTGTGTGTTCACGTTACTGCTGTTTGCTGAGACATCTGACTTGGGTCTCTCCTCCCATTCACAATGACATGGGGTCATTTACAGCTTGCACAATTTGTAACGTTTACAAGTATTAAGTTCTCATCCACTCTAAAAAAAAAAAAAAGATGGATGGGTGGATAGAGGGACAGAGATGGAGAGATGTACCAAATATAGCAAAAAGTTATAGAGATAAAGCAAACTATTGATAAAGTCAATATAGCAAAATGTTAATTATATAATCTAGATGATAGGTATTCACTGTACCATTCTTTGAACTTTTCTGGATGTTTGAAAATTTTCATAATAAAACATTGGGAAAAAACTCTAATAAAAATAATTCATGAAGTATATGAAACAAAACAGCAAGTTGATGATAATTGTTAGAGATGGGTAACAGTTCGTAGGAGCTCATTATACCACTCTTTTATTTTGTGTATGTTTGAAATTTTCCAAATTACAAGAATTTAAAAAAAATTTTACTGGGATGCAACTTGAGGACACTATGCTAAGTGAAATAAGCCAGGCACCAAAAGGCAAATACTGTATGGTTCCAGTTATATGAGGTATCTAGAGTTGTCAAATTCATAGACAAGAAAGTAGAACGGTGGTTACCAGGGGCTGAGGGAGGAGGGAAATGGGGAATTTGTGTTTAATGGGGACAGAGTTTCAGACCTGCAAGATGAAAAAGCTATTGGAGATTGGTTGCATAACAATATGAAAATACTTAACACTACTGAACTGTAAGATCAAAAATGGCAAAGATGGTAAATTTTATGTTTTGTGTATTTTATGACAATTAAAATTTTTTTTAATTTTTAAACTTATTGGGCAAATATATCCTGGGGGCACTTGATATAGGCCACAGTGCTAGATACAGTATACAAAGTTCAGTAAAACTCAACTCTAGATTTCAGTCATGATGAAATACTGGAAATACCATGAAATTCTGAGTAAAATTCATGAGTTTCAATTCCAGTTCTTCCTCTTTTTCGGTGTGAGAATAGAAAGAAGTTATTTCGTTTTCACTTATTTTATCTTAAAGATGAGTATGAAAATTTCTATCAGTCAATGCAAAGATACTTTAGACAAAGAGTATATAGAGAATTTACCATCACTGTTCTGGGCTTGAGGAAAATATGCAACAGAATTCTTTAACCTTAGAACAGAAATCTCAAAATAGGAGGAAAACAATATTGAGCCATGACTCTTGCAACATATGCATAAAATGAAATCTGAATGGATGTTGACTGGGCATTTAAGATAAATATTCTCTTCTATAAGGGGAAAACCAAGAATAGCCTAGGGCTTGAATATTTTTATTAACCAATAAAATATAGATGCAGAAAGCCATATATCACAAAAGTATAGCTTAATGGGTTATTATAAGGCAAACCCCCTTGTAACAACTACTGAATTCAAAAAAGAACTTTACCACTCACCCTAGAAACACCATCCAATTTCAACTCACCAACCATTACCTTAGCTTTATAGCAATTACTTTGTATTTCTTGATTATTATATCACCCAAGTGTATATCCCAGACATGATAGTTTAGTCTTGCCCATTTAAAAAATTGTTAGATTTTTAAGTTTCTTTATTCTCAAGTTTCTCACTCAAGTCTGGATTTTCCACAGCCTAGATTTGGGTGATTGCATACATGATGCAGTGTATAGAAACCCTACACTACTTCCTCTTGTGTTTCTCCTTTATTCTCACACTACTACCACACTCATAACACCTCTGACACAAGACGTCTGTGGGATTTCCCCACACCAAGCAATTCTCTGTAACACCAGCTGGGTGTCCTACAATTCAATTCAATTCTGATACTATCTACCTAGAGATAGCGCCAGATTCCACAGGTTAAGGGCTCAGTCCCACAAGACGGCCCTCCCCTACTTCAGACACCAATCGCAAATCCAGGTTGTCACCTGTGCTTCTGGTTGATGGGTTATAAATCAGAGGTTCCCCTGACCCCCGTTCTTGAGTTCAATTACTTTACTAGAGCATCTCACAGGAAACCAGTTTATTTACTGTTTATCAGTTTATTATAACAGAATATGATAAAAGACACAGGTGAACAGCTAGATGGAAGAGATGTGTAGGGCAAAGTATGTGGGACGGCGCCTTCCCTGCCCTGTCCGAGCACGCCTCTCTTCCAGTACCTCCACATGTTCGCCAACCTGGAAGCTCTCTGAACCCCAAGCTATTGGGATTTCATCTAGGCTTCATCACGTAGGCATGGTCGATAATTAACTCCATTTCCAATCCTTCTCCCTTCTTAGGAGAATAGGGGGTGAAGCTGACAATTCCAAGCTTCTAATCATGGCTTGGTCTTTCTGGTGACCAGCTCCCATCCAGGAGCCCACCCAGCGTCACCTTATTAGAACAAAAGACACTGCTGTCACCCAGGAAATTCCAAAGGATTTAGGAACTCTGTGTCAGGAACTGGGGTCAAGGACCCAATAATTAGAACAAAAGATGCTCCTAGTGCCTTTATAGGAAATTACAAGAATTTTAAGAGTTCTGTGCCAGGAACCAGAGGCAGAAATAGATAATATAGATACAGATATGGATATTATCTTTTTCTATTATTTCACAAGCAGTTCAACATATTTCTCTGTACTCCATTTCCTGCAAATTGGCAGCTGGATCCAGAGCCCAGATCTGGTTCAGGTTTGATCTCTAACAAAACGACAGGTAATGGCATGTCTTCTCATTGGGGGTTACATAACGTGCTGTGTCATTTTGTGTGTGTGATGTTAGCAGCTGAGATGCTCAAGGCCTACATCCATTCGTTGGCGGTTGCAAAATGGTGATATTCAAATCCTAACAATTCTTTTTCATTTATTAATTGCAATACTTTTTTAGAGAACCTTTCACTCATTTATCATTTGGTTACTTACTGATGCTACAGTTCATATAGGAAAGGCAGAATAAATTTCTGCCTTTATTTGCCAGTTTTCAGGAAAATGACTTGGTTTCCTATCATCCTCCAAAAGTTACTAGCTCATTGTGAACTCCTTAATTTAAACATATTAGATGGATTCAATCAAATTGCAATTATTTTCTTGAAGCTCAAATTGTCTGATCTGAAGCTGGCTTTCAGGTCATTTAGCCACGAAGCTAGCAGGGCTTGACAGCTTCCTTACAATCTGTTATGATGATAAGTTTTCAGGGTTATCTTTACATTTCCCGTTCCATACCTGGAATCAGTCATTTCTCCAAAAAATGCTGGTTTTTTTTTATTTTTTTTATGTTTCACAAGAAATGGTATTTCAAGGCCACAATCTGGGAGCCAGAGTTGGTCATTTTGTCTAGGCCTCTTCAGCAGATAGGGTTAGAAAGTGCACGTGCACACACATACACATGCACACACACATTCTTTAAAAAAAATAAATATCTGATGACATCATACTATTTCAAATTCAGGAATATAGGTTGTTTCTTTTTTGCTTAACCTAGTCTATATTGTATCTGCATTTTCTTCCACCTCAAAAACACAGATTCTCAAAGATAACAGAGGATGATAAAATTAGACTATCTCATAATTATTCATTTACTTTATCCGACTGTGTTAGGGTTCTCAAGACCATCTCATATTTGGTGACTCAGTAAAAGGAGCAATTGAACATATATCTGTATTCATAGCTAAGGTGTATTACAACAAATGGATGTGTGATGGAATCAGCCAGGAAAAAAAAACACAGGCAGAGTCTGAAGGATGCCAGGCACAGGCTTCCTTATGTTGTCTCCCTCCCAAGATGAGTCAGGCAGAGCTCACTGTTTCCTAGCAACGAAAATGCAGCAACAAGTGATGTTTCCGACAACAGAAGCCATTAGAGACTCAGTGCCCAAGATTTTTATTGGCGGCTGGTTACTAGGCACTTTCTGCCTAATGTATGCCAAAATTCCAGACGATTAGAAGGAAAACAGATGATCAGCATAAACCACACTGTTTGCACAAACTCTGGGCACAGTGAACCACCTTTACCACCTGCTCTTCCTGCTGCCTTCCCATGTGCTAGAAGTGAGTGACTCTCTCTGCTTGGGTGGCTCCATCCTGGGCAGAGGGTGGGGACAGTTACCAGGCCCTCCAAATGGTTCTGGTACTCAGCCCAGGGAGTCGAATCCGGCAACCTTGTGGTTAAGAGCCTGCGCTCTAACCAACTGAGCCATCCGGGAGCTCAGCGGCAGCTCAGCTCAAGGTGCTGTGTTCAATCTTAGTTTTAGGGGGCGGAGCCCACCATCCCTTGTGGGAGTCGAGGAGTCGAACAGGCAACCTTGTGGTTGAGAGCCCACTGGCTCACGTGGGAATCGAACCGGCAGCCTTCGGCGTTAGTAGCACGGAGCTCCAACCGCCTGAGCCACCAGGCCGGCCCCTGAACTTTCAATTTTTTTCAGAATGGGTTTATATAACTTCCCACTTCTTTGGTCCTGATCATTTTCCCTGTGAGCAATCTAGAAAAAAAGCAATCCTTTGCTGCGGATAGTTGCATTTAATAATCAAACACCTTACAAAGGTGTGTGTAGCACCATAGAGGCGAGGGGATTAGAATCAGGCTCTCAGTTCATTGGTACAAACTGCAAGTAAAGTCGAACACAGCAAGTCAACAGCAGTGAGACACCTCCTACAGGGAGTGGTGAGTCCAATCTGTGGGCAGTGGGTGAAGGGGTCACATTCCCTGTGATGTCTTCCCCCAGCTTGCAGCATTCAACAATAACCACAGGTTAGCCACACAATCAGTTTCTGTATCAGGATTATGGAGCCGATCAGCAACTCAATTATAGAGAACAAGCCCTTTCTCGTCGGCATTTGTATGAAATTCAAATATCATATTCGCTCAGCATCCATGATATTTTCACAGTTCATGGCCCCGTGGAGGCTAAGTAGGCAACTGTTTCATAATTTGAGTTCTGTTCCTTGAGAAGCATTTTCAGTAGAGAACAGCTCACAGTGAGGCTGAAACAGCTGCAGAAGACAGTTTCAGGTTTCAGCTCAGTGTCAGGCCTGGGCAATTAAGATCTGTGAATCAGAATTTTTTAAAAGCAAGAGGCTTTTCCTCAATAGATGATTGGATAAAGATGTGGTACATATATACAATGGAATATTGCTTGGCCATAAAAAAGAATGAAATCTCCCCACTTGCAGCAATATGGATGGACCTAGAGGGTATTACGTTAAGTGAAATAAGTCAAACAGAGAAAGACAAATGTCATATGATTTCACTCTATGTGGAATCTAAAGAACAAAATAAACGAACAAACAAAAGAGAAACACTCATAGATACAGAGAGCAAACTGATGGTTGCCAGATGAGTGAGGGTTGGGGAGCTGGGTGAGAAAGGTGAAGGGATTAAGACGTACAAATTGGTAGTTACAAAAGAGTCATGGGAATGTAAAGTACAGAATAGGGAATATTGCAATAACTATGTGTAGTGCTGGGTGGGTGCTAGACTAATCAGGGATCACTTCATAAATTATGAGGTCAGACACTTAAGTTCCCGAATTCATCCTTGAAAAAGTGCTCCATACCTCATTGCTGAATTATCACTATGGTCACCCACAAAGTGCTCCCCTTGGGAAGCTATGTACCGATGCCCACACCTAGTCCACCCTTCAAAGCAATTTTGGAACTCTTTTTCTGGAATGGCCGTCAGAGCTGTCGTCATATTACCCTTGGTGTCCTGAATGTCATCCAAATGCCTTCCTTTCAATGTTTCCTTTATCTTTGGATAAAGAAAGAAGTCATTGGGGGTCAGATCAGGTGAGCAGGGAGGGTGTTCCAATACAGTTGTTTGTTTACTGGCTTAAAACTCCTTCACAGACAGTGCCAGGTGAGCTGGTGCATTGTTGTGATGCAAGAGCCGTGAATTGTTGGTGAAAAGCTCAGGTTGTGTAACTTTTTCACGCAGCCTTTTCAGCACTTCCAAATAGTAAACTTGGTGAACTGTTTGTCCAGTTGGTACAAATTCATAATAAATAATCCCTCTTATATCAAAAAAGGTTAGCAACAATCACTGTAACAAGTTTGCAAACTTAATTGTCAGACTTCATGTATAAATGTCTAACCACTGTGCTACTCACCTGAAACTAATATAAAACAATATTGAATATCGACTGTAATTGAAAAATAAAAATATTTTCTTAAAAAGCCAGTGGTTTTTCTTCAGTAGCAGCAAAGCCAAGACTAGGAAGGGCCCGACATCTGTGTTCCCAGCCCAAGTGACACGTAAAGCTTTCCTAAAAGCTCTTTTTATCTTATCAGTTTTAGGGTCCAAACAGACTCACTCAAAAATATGTATATGTGGATGGAAAACCTGCAGCCTCTACAGGCCAGGCATTTCACTTCAATAAGAGCGCATTAGCAAACTAAAAGCTGGGTTTCAGAGCCACCAGTTGGTTAGACCACAGTGCTCTTAACAACAAGGTTGCTGGTTCGATCCCTACATGGGCCACTGTGAGCTGCGCCCTCCACAACTAGATTGAAAGAACTACTTGACTTGGAGCTGATGGGTCCTAGAAAAACACACTTAAATAAATAAAAGTGTTTTTTTTTAAAGCTGGGTTTCATATCTCCAAAAGTTCCATTTCTATCTGGAGATTGCCTCTCTTTCATGTTGTCCCCCTTCTTCCAGATGCTCCAAGAGGCAAAACTCATATGTTATGGAGTCTTGTTCTGTTTCCAATACTCAAAGAGTTTAAATTGCAATCTGTCCAAGGCAAAAAGCAAGGGAGATATGATCCACCAACACTTTTGTTTTCCTTTGCAGCTTTCTCTATCAGGATGATCTGTCTAGCACTGATGAAATGAAAAATATAACATTTTACATCAATTTTTATCATACTCCCAGATGCAGCAGGCATAAAATGCAAAGCCTTTCTTATAAGATTTCCCTCTTTTTCCCTCAAACCCCTAGCCCTAAAAGCAGCATTTACAGGGTTAACGTTACAGATGCCAGGAGATCCAAGCAGCAAAGTAAGGAGGGGCTGCAGTGGAGCTGAGGCAACTATGTATTTCCCCGAAAATAAGCCCTTAGCCGGACAATCAGCTCTAATGCGTCTTTTGGAGCAAAAATTAATATAAGACCCGGTCTTATTTTATTTGCTCCAAAAGACGCATTAGAGCTGATTGTCCGGCTAGGGCTTATTTTCGGGGAAACGGGGTACTAAGCTGAACAGAAGGCTACACTGGTTTTTTTGTGGTTTTCTTCTTTTTTTTAAATCTGATTTATTACTTTATAGCTGTGTGTGCACACATGATTTTCCTTTTTTTTTTTTTAATTGGGGAATATTGGGAAATAGTGTGTTCCTCCAGGGCCCATCTGCTCCAAGTCGTTGTCCTTCAATCTACTTGTGGAGGGCACAGCTCAGCTCCAAGTCCAGTCTCCGTTTTCAATCTTAGTTGCACAGGGTGCAGCTCACCATCCTATGCAGGAATTGAACCAGCAACCTTGTTGTTAAGAGCTCGTGCTCTAACCAACTGAGCCATCCGGCCGCCCCTCCGGCAGGTCAGCGGCAGCTCATTGTCTTCAATCTAGTTGTGGACGGTGCAGCTCACTGGCCCGTGTGGGAATCGAACCAGCAACCCTGTTGTTCAGAGCTCGCGCTCTAACCAACTGAGCCATCTAGCCACCCACATGGTTTTCTTTTTGTAATCCCCTTTCTCCCCACTCTGGTTTGTCTAAAGCTTTGCTTCAGCCCTGGAAACCGATTTAGCTATTTTCCTTTGACTTGGAGGAGAGAACAACACAAACTGCTAATAGTTTTAGTCCACTCAAAGCCCACCTTCAGGAATTTTAGGACCCTTTCCCCTCCTACCTGGAGGAAAAAGCAACTACAAATTAATTTTTATTGTCTTTAGCTCATACAAAGCTCATTTGGCGGTGGAATATTTGGGCCTTTTCTCCTCCCACTGGGAGAAGAGAACAAAAACCAAAGCCATCAGCTGAGCTGCTCTTTTTCCTCCCTTTAGCCAGCACAGCCAAGAGCAGCCAGGGGATCCAGCGAGCCAACTTGCCTATGGTTGGATTTATCATTTTCAAATTCCATAGGTAACTGTTACCTCTCACAAGAGATGGCAGCTCAGTTGCTGTTTAACACTGTAGGTAACTCCATCGCCACCCAATACCAGGATTTTGTCACCCTCCATCCCTTTTCTTTCTTTTTCCTCAGTAATGCTGTAGCCATATTTTAGTGAGTCAGGGTTGTTCTTTGCATCCCACCACTGCCACCACATCCAGTGACTCACCGGACTCAGCGTATAGTTATATTTATAACTAAGGTTAGAACAGCAAATAGATATGTGATAGAATCAGCAAGGGAAAAAGGCACAGGAGGATGCCCTGCGCAGGCTTCCTTATGCTGTCTCTCCCTCCCACAAGGGGTCACACAGAGCTTGCTGCTCCCCCAGTAATGAAAGCAATAACACATGTGTAATGTTTCTGCCCAGAGAAACCTATTAGAGACTCAGTGTCCAAGGTTTTTATTGGGATTTAGTCACTAGGCACCCTCTGCTGAGCACATAGCAATAGTCCAGAGCCCCAGAAGGAAGCAGATGTTCAGCATAAACCACACTGATTGCATAATGAGCCACCCTTGTCAGGTAGGGAATGGTGGGAACCCTCGTGAAATCCAAGTTCCCAGACTCTAGTTGAGGGCAAACCTTGTGAGCACGTTTGCCCTTTCGAAGGATAGCAGTCTCAGACCTGCTATGTTAACCCCTTTCTGGGCACCCACGTTATTCAGTCTCAGAACAGCAATACTAATACCACCACCAGTGATATAATTACTAAGAATAGTTTAAAAACGTGAATATATTCTCCCCATCTTTCCCAATTTTCTTTTCATGATTGTACTATATCTGTATTACCCGATCCCTTACATACTAAACCCTTCCTTTGAACTGTTATTTAGTCTTATTTTCAGTTCACTGTTTACCACCAGTTCTTAGGATGAAGACTCTCTAGTCATTTTAGTTTCTGAACCTTGTTTTTTAAATAGATTCCTTAGGGGGCAGCCAGATGGCTCAGTAGGTTAGAGCGCAAGCTCTTAAGAACAAAGTTGCTGGTTCAATTCCCACATGGGATGGTGGGCTGCGCCGCCTGCAACTAGATTGGAAACGGCAACTGGGCTTGGAGCGGACCTGCGCCCTCCACAACTAGATTGAAGGACAATGACTTGACTTGGAGCTGATGAGCCCTGGAAAAAATAGTTACCCAATTAAAAAATTTTTTTTAAATAAAAATAAAATAGATTCCTTAGGAAGGACTTATGAAAACAATATTCTTTGAGTTCTTACATGATGATAATATTTTGCCCATGTCCTTTATAATTGAAAGACAGTTTTTCTTAGTATCAATTTCTGGGCTCACATTTTCTTTCCCTGTGTATCTAAATGTTACTTTACTTTATTCTGGCATAAAGAGTTGCTGTCAAAGTCTGACGATGATCTAATTTTCTTACCCTTAGATCACTTGCTCTTTTTTTTAGATTCTCAAAACATTTTTTTCTTTATTTTTTAAAGTCCAGTAATTTATGAAACTATGACTTGATGGTGGTCATTCTGGGTAGATATTCTCAGGTACACAGGGTGCTCTTTCAAATATCTTTTCTATCCCTCCCACCTCTCAGAGATACTAACTGCTCGTACATATATATTCGGCAGCTTGAATTTATCCCACAGCTTATACTATGTTCATTTTAGCAGTCTTTTTTCCTTCTACATTTCAGTTTGGATCGTTTCTATTGCTATATCTTCACATTCACTAATCTTTTCTTCTGCAACGTCTAATCTGCTGTTAGACATTTATGCATTTTTCATTTCAGATATTATAGTTTGCATCTCTCAATGTTCTATTTGGGCTTTTAAAAAAGTCTTCTATGTTTCTACTTAATATCCTTAATCTAGGCTTTTGACCATTTGGGATAGAGTTATAATGACTGTTTTAATGTTCTTCACTATTGATTCATAATCTGTGTCATTTCTGGGCCAAGTTGAATTGATTTATTTTTCTCCAAATTATGCGTCATATTTTCCTGGTTTGTTGAATGCCTGGTTATTTTTTACTGGATGACAGATGTTGTGAATATTACCTTGCTTGGGCTGGGTATTTTTGTATTCCTATAAATATTGTTAAGCTTTATTCTGGGACATATTTAATTTATCTGGGGGACAGTTTGATTCTTTCAGGTCTTTATTAAGCAGGGCCATAGCAGCATTTAGTCTAAGGCTAATTTTACCCACACTACTGGTCTTCTAAGTATTCTACTAAATTCCCTATGAATTATGAGGTTTTCCACTATATCTAGTGAGATCAGGAACTATTCCTGGCCCTCTGTGAACTTCCAGAATTAGTATCTCTAATCCTATCTGGTGGCTCTTTGCTTTGCCCAGCCTTGAATAGTTTCCTCACATGCATGAGCTGAGGAGTACTCAGCTTTAGATTCAAGCGGGGCCCTCTGCAGATCTCTGGAGCTCTTTCCATCTCTATGCAGCTCTCTGTTCTCCAGTGCCCTGCCCTGTGAACTGTAGCTGCCTTGGTCTTCTTGGACTCCCAGGTCCATCTCCTTAACCCAGGAAGAGCGCTGGGCTCTGCCTGGATTCCCTCTCTCAGCACTGTGACTAGAAACTCTATCCAAGCTGAGGCATTTGCAAGGCTCACTTCATTTTTTCCCCTTTTCTCAAGGATCACTGTTCATTATTGCCTGATGTCCAATGTTTTAAAGACCATTGTTCTACATTTTTTTAAAAAGATTCTTATTGGGGAAGGAGAACAGGACTTTATTGGGGAACAGTGTGTACTTCCAGGACTTTTTTCAAGTCAAGTTGTTGTCTTTTCAATCTTAGTTATGGAGGGCACAGCTCAGATCCAGGTCCAGCTGCCATTGTTAGTTGCAGGGGGCAGAGCCCACCATCCGTTGCGGGAACCGGCAACCTTGTGGCTGAGAGCCCACTGGCCCATGTGGGAATTGAACTGGCAGCCTTTGGGGTTAGGAGCACGGAGCTCCAACCGCCTGAGCCACCGGGCCATCCCCTGTTCCACATATTTTACCATTATTTTAGTTGTTTCAGGTGGGAGTGTGGATCTGGTCCCTGTTACTCCATCTTGGTCAGAAGCAGAAGGAAGTCTGGTGTGCTCTCTCAGTATGTGGTTTCAATTATTATTATTTTTATTATTATTATTCCAGGAAGTTTTCTTGAACTATAATTTTTAGCATTTGTTTGTTTCCTTGGTCTGCTTTTCTTTTTCAGGGACTCCTATCTTATATGAATTAGATTTTCATTTTCTAACTTTGATATTTGTCATTTGCTCTCAAATATTTTTCTTTATGTCTTTAAAAACATTTTTTCCTCCTCTTTGCCTTCTATTTCTCTTAAGCCATCATGTGTTGTGCTTATTTACTTTGTGTTCCTTGTAGTTTTATCTTCTATTCTGAAATGGTTTTTTTTTTGTTTCCAAATATTTCCAAAGATCTATCAAGTCATTTCTGAAATTGTCTAGTTCTTATTTATGTTATTCTTTTATTGTCTTGCATCATTTTCTTAATGTCTTTTAGTTTGTTTGAAATAGCTGGCTATAGCTTTGAGCTGTTCTGTGAACATGTGTTTCTGGCATGCTTTCATCATCTCTAAGGATGGTATTCTACTCCTTATGCTTTTATTCTTATAGCAACTTTGTATGGGATTTGCCATCTGTACATTTTTGTTATTCTTTTTTATATGAAATTAGTTTTACTTAACTTTTGGAAGTAGATCGTATTTGGGGTAGCTTCTCAAATGTCAGAGCTCCCTCTTCTGTTGTTTTTGCATAGTGCTAAACATTGTGGCAACTTGTTTCTGAGATTTCTTGGCTCTATTTTCCCACTTTTATCTGGACATTCTCTTTCCTTACTGAAGTAGGCTGAATAATGGCTGCCTAAGAGAAATCCATGTCCTAATCCCTGAAACCTGTGAACGTTACCATGTGACAAAAAAAGGACTTTTCAGGTGTGATTAAGGATTTTTGAGATAAGAAAATTATTCTGAATTATCCAGGTGGGCCCTTACTACACAATAATGAGTATCTTTATAAGGGGGAGGCAAGGGGAGATCACACAAATAGAAGGGAAGGAAATGTGACTACAGAGGAAGAGATCAGAGTGATGTGGCCATAAGCCAAGGAATGCTAGCAGCCACCAGAAGCTAGAAAAGGCAAGGAATGAATTCTCCCTTAAAGCTTCCAGAGGAAGCATGGCCCTGCCAACACTTTGATCTTGGTTGTAGTGATTCTGATTTTGAACTTCTGGCCTCTAGAACTGTGAGAAAATACATTTCTGTTGTGTTAAGCCACCAAGTTTATGGTAATTTATTATCGCAGCAATAGAAAACTACTATAGAGTTTGTACCGGAAGTGGGGTGCTACTGTAACAAATACCTAAAAATATGGTAGTAGCTTTGGACTAAGGTAATTGGATAATGGGTAGAGGCTGGAAGAATGTTGAGTAGCATTACAGAAAAAGCCTAGATTGCCTAAAATAGATTGTTCATAGAAATATAGATTTTGAAGGTGCTTCTGATGAGGGCTCAGAAGAAGTGAGGAACATGGTAGAAAAGCCTATATTGTCATATAGAATACATATATCATCATAAACAGAATGTTGGTACAAATATGATCATTAAAGGTGTGGTTTATTAGAGCTCAGAAGGAAATGTGGAACATGTTATTGGAAACTGGAGGAAAGGTGATCTTTGTCCTGTAGTGACAGAAAATGTAGCTTAATTGTGTCCTACAGTTATGTGGAAAGCAGAATTTATAATCAATAAACTTGGACATTTAGCTGAGGAAAGTTCCAAGCAAACTTGTTGAAGATGGAACCCGGCTTCTACTTGCTGCTTACAGGAAAATGTGAGAGGAAAGAGATAAACTGAGGGCAGAATTGTTAAGCAAAAGGAACTGGGACTTGATGATTTGGGAAATTCTCAGATTATCCAGATTGCAAAAAATGCTAAAATTAGGAGATTAACTGTTAAGAAAGTGTGCTCTGGAGAGAGGGCCAAGGGGTATGGCCAGACGACCTTTTGCTAGTACTGAAGAGATTAGGCATGTCATTTTCATGGATCCTCTCAACCTTCATAGCAGAAGCCAGGAATAGAGATGGGATTAATGAGAAAAGATCTGTGGAGGATCCTCTCCTCTAATGGTGTGAATTCCTGTGATACATACAGGAATTTGAAAGGTTTTTGATAATGTTATACCAGCAGAAAACACTGCCATCTTGGACTGAAAAGGGCAAAGACAGGATAAAATGAAGGAAGGCTGTCAGACTCCTAAAATTCTACAGGCAGAAAACAGGGTTATAGAACTACTCAGCTTCAAACACGTGTTATCCTTCAAGAAAAAACAATAACGACTCCAAGACTGGAGTTTCGGGCCCATAGGGTAGATCCTCAGGCTACAGAGGATTATTCCCAGGCCTTGAAGACTAATAGAATTTGTCCCACTAGCTTTCCAAATGGCTCAGTAACAATAACTTTTTTTTTTTTAAATAAACTTTATTGAGGAATATTGGGGAACAGTGTTTTTCTCCAGGGCCCATCAGCTCCAAATCGTTGTCCTTCAGTCTAGTTGTGGAGGGCTCAGCCCACTGGCCCACGTGGGAATCGAACCGGCAACCCTGTTGTTCAGAGCTCGCACTCTAATCAACTGAGCTAACCGGCTGCCCCACACTGACTTCTTTTTCTTTCCATTTTCTCTCTGTTAGAATAGGAATGTCTATAACTCTTATCCTATGCCTGTCCCACCATTGTATTTTGGGAACAGATGACTTCTATTCTGGTTTTACAAGTCCATAGGTGGAGAGGAATTTTGCCCCTGGATGGCATATTTAATGTCTCACCCATACCTAATTTACATGTTGAAATTTGGGACCTCTGAGCTAATGATATTTAGATGATTTTGGATGTGATTGGATGCTGTAATGTGTTGACACTTTTGAGGGTGTTGTGATAGGATGAATGTATTTTGTATGTGGGATGGATGTCAATGTTTGGGGACCAGAGGGTGGACTGCAGTAGGTTGTACAATGGCTCCCCAAAAGACATCCATGTGTTACCTCCTGGAATCGTGAATGCTACCTTAATTTAGCAAAAAATGATTTTGTAAATGTGATTAAGTTAAGGATTTTGGGATAGGGAGATTATTTTGGATTTTCCAGATGGGCCCTAAATGCAATCACAAATGTACTTATAAGGGAGAGGCTCAGAGATGACACAGACAGAAGAGAAGACAATGTGACCACAGAGGCAGAGACTGAAGTGATGTAGCTACCACAAGTCTAGGAATGCCGGCATCCTCTACATGGAACACGGGCCTGCTGACACTGATTTTGGCACAGTGATGATTTCAGACTTCTGGCCTCCAGAACTGTGAGAGAATAAATGTCTGTTGTTATAAGTCACCAGTTGTGAGGTATTTTGTTACAGAGGCCAGCAAACAAATATACTTAGTCTTTATTGTCCTGACCTGCTCAATTTTTATTTCACCCCCAGCAGTTTCTCCTCAGTATATACAGATCTCTGTCCTAGAAGAGAGCCCTGGTGAATCAGTGTATATATAGTGAAGGATTAACTCAGCAGGTCTGGATTGTCCAGACCTTGCACATTTCAAAGAAAGGTTTGGCCCTTGCCCATCTCCTGGGAGACAACCTCTAAGCCCTTGGAATATCCTGCCTGTTAAGATATCTTTGTTTATCTGAGTTCATGAGCCATGCCAGGTAGTTTATTCTAAAACTGGGATTTAGGGTGGGGGCCTTGAGCCATGCAGTATCAGCTTGAACTTTGGAGGGACTGAATAACTAAAGTCAGCCACGCTGATGTAACTGACCTCAAATAAGAATTCTGGATACCAAGCCCAGGTGAGCTTCCCTGGTTGTTACCCTACATCTTATTGAGAAAATTAAGCACTAGCCAGATGACTCCACTGGGAGAAGAGAACTGAACACTTGCTTCTGGTCTCTCCTGGACTCTGCCCTATTTGCTCTTTTCCATTGCTGATTTAAATCTCTGTCCTTTTGTTACAATAAATTGTAACTGAGTATAACAGCTTTGCTAAGTTCTGTGCGTTCCTCTAGTGAATCACTGAACCTGAGGGTGGTCTAGAGGACCCCAAACACAGTCATTCTTAAGAGTTTATATGAATTAGGCTGCTCCAGCCCCCTCAGACCTTACTGCAGACCCCTTATACTCGTTATAGATGGAGGGAAATGCCTCTCAGTTTCAGCTGCTGAATTCAAGTTGGCTTGTCATCCCTGTTGAATGTTTTGTCCTTCTCCTGTTCTCAGGTCTGTCAAATATCCCTTACTTCTCTCTGATTTTTCCTACACAGGTAAGTGTACCATGCAGTTATTGTGGCTGTTGGTGACTTGTCTTTACCCACACGTATTTTGTGAATCATGGATATTTCAGCTATCTATTGCTGTATAAATAAACCACACCAAAACTTAGTGGCTTACAATAGTAATCATTTCTTTCTCATGGTTCTATGGGTCAGGAACTTAGGCAGGGCTCAGTGGGGTTGGCTCAGTTCTTCTCTATATGATGTCTGAGGCAGCTGGGATGGGATTGGAGCATCCAAGACGATTTCATCACAAGATTGGGACCTCGGTGCTAGTCGTCAGCTGGGGCCTTAGTTCTCATACACATGGCCTCTTTTTGAAATGGTGCCTCATCTTTCAGGGCTTCTGTCTTCAGAAGGATAACCATGAACTTTATTACAGGGTGTCTAAAACAGAAGTTCAAGTCCTTTTAAAGCCTGGGCACAGCAGTCCCAGAATGCCATTTCTACTGCATTTTATGGTGAAACAGAACATAAAACCAGCCCAGACACAAAGAATGAAAAAATATATATTCTACATCTTGACGAGAGGAGTGGAAAGCACACATGGGAATGGAAACATTGTTGGCAGCCATACCTATAGAAAATCTATCATACTGGTGGATAGCATGTCTCCTAGTTTCATTATCAAGTTTGTCCATAGGTTTGATTTTGTTATCCAGTTTTTCTGTCTGTTTGTATGTTGGCATGAAGAGATACTTAAAAACTGCTCTGTTGCCACCATGTTCCCAGCATCCCTTCTAGTTTTTAAAAAATTATCTCAGAGGGCCAGCCCGGTGGCTCAGGCGGTTAGAGCTCCGTGCTCCTAACTCCGAAGGCTGCCGGTTCGATTCCCACATGGGCCAGTGGGCTCTCCACCACAAGGTTGTGGGTTCAATTCCTCGAGTCCCGCAAGGGACGCTGGGCTGTGCCCCCTGCAACTAAGATTGAACACGGCACCTTGAGCTGAGCTGCCACTGAGCTCCCGGATGACTCAGTTGGTTGGAGCGCGTCCTCTCAACCACAAGGTTGCTGGTTCGACTCCCGCAAGGGATGGTGAGCTGCGCCCCCTGCAACTAGCAATGGCAACTGGACCTGGAGCTGCGCTGCGCCCTCCACAACTAAGACCGAAAGGACAACAACTTGACTTGGAAAAAAGGCCTGGAAGTACACACTGTTCCCCAATAAAGTCCTGTTCCCCTTCCCCAATTAAAAAAAAATTATCTCAGAAAAGAACACAAATTTGGGGTGAGGGTAGAATGAAGAAGTAAAAACATTCTAAATCGTTCATTCTTCTGAGAAATTAGGAGTAAATGCAAAGAACCCATTTGTGTGTGTGCGTGTGTGTTTAATCTACCAATAGAGAAAATTTGAATATGTTAATCATGCTTATAAGTAATGGAAGAATAATCACCAACAGAATTGATAAGCAGAGTTGAAATTCCAAATTACTAAAAGATGGAGGAGAATGAACAGAAACTTGACAGACATCAAATGTAAGAAAATTGAAAAGGAATAAACAAAACAAAGTAGAAAAGGGAAATAGTTTGATGGAAGACACAAAATCAGGCATATCATTAACAAATGAAATCTCTTATTGGGTTTTCCTATAAGAGACTGTGGCATTGGGCTAAAAACAAAAGTTTACTAAAAGCACATTTAAAATAAAGAGGCAAAACTAAACAGTATGTAAGAATACGTCAGGTAAACAATAGATAACAAAGAGACATTATGTAATTAATAATAAAGTATACAGTAGATAGATACATATATGTGTATATATACATATATATAGTGCCGAAAAATGTATACACATTTTAAAAAAAGAAAAAACTATTAAAATTGTAATAATATATACCAATAACAAGATGAATACAAGTCATGTGTATACATTTTTTGGCACCCCCAGCATATATATATAAATATATTTATTATATATATATTATATATTTTTTATATTTTATATATATATTATATATATATATATATTTCCTTTACACAAACACAAATAACACCACCAAAAATTCATAGAAATGTAACAAAACCTTAAAATCATAATTTATAGTGGGAGAATATACCTCTTTCAGAATATGATGTTGGGGCGGCCGGTTGGCTCAGTTGGTTAGAGCGCAGTGCTCATAATACCAACGTCACCAGTTTGATTCCCATATGGGCCAGTGAGCTGTGCCCTCCACAACTAGAGTGAAAAACAATGGCTTGACTTGGGGCTGAGCTGCTAGTGGGCGTCCGGTTGGCTCAGTTGGTTACAGCGCAGTGCTCATAACACCCAGGTCGCTGGTTCAATTCCCACGTGGGTTAGTGAGCTGCACCCTCCACTACTAGATTGAAAACAATGACTTGACTTGAATCTGAGCTGCGCCATCCATTACTAGATTGAAAAAAAAAACAACGACTTGACTTGGAGCTGATGGGTCCTGGAAAAACACACTGTTCTCCAATATTCCCCAATAAAAATTAAAAAAAAAAAGAATATGATGGATCAAGTTAACAAAAACAAAAGTAAAAAAAGATATAAAAATTATAATCAATAGCTATATTTTAATAGGCATAAAAAGAACTTTTTGTCTTATAAGCAGATTATATAATCTCTACTTCAACGTCTTTGCAACATTAAAAAACATTCAGTTGTCTAACTTTGCCTCAGAGAAATGATTGATACATTTTTAAAAGTAGGGCTTTGATAGATCACATTCTCTGATAAGAGCCAATAAAAACAGAAATTAAAAATTACCAAATTATCTTAACCAGTTGGAAATCAAGAAACACTTTCCTAAGTAAATCAGGACTAAATGGTCTATGTTATATAAACTCTACCAGTTCATAGAGAAAGATGGAAATTTCTCAGTTTATTTTGTAAAAGGAAAATGACCTTAATACCAAAACTAAAATATGTTATGCAAAAAAGAAGATAACTAGGGACAATCGTCTATGAATGTGGATGAAATTTTCTGAATAACATATGAGCATATCAAATTCCACTGTGTCTCAAGAAAAAAATACACCACACCATTAAGATAATGCTAGGAGGACAGATGGGTGGCTCAGTTGGTTTGAGCACGAGCTCTGGGCAACGGGGCTGCCAGTTTGATTCCCATGTTGGGCCAGCGAGCTGCGCCCTCTGCAACTAGAATGAAGTCAATGAGCTGCCGCTCAGCTCCCGAGTGGCCAGATGGCTCAGTTGGTTGCAGCGCCGGCTTTCAACCACAAGGCTGCCAGTTGGACTCCTCAACTACCGCAAGGGATGGTGGGCTGTGCCCCCATCTACTAACAACGGCAACTGGAGCTGAGCTGCGGCGCCCTTCATAACTAAGATTGAAAGGACAACAACTTGACTTGGAAAATCTCCGGAAGTACACACTGTTCTCCAATAAAGTCCTGTTCCCCTTCCCCAGTAAAATCTTTAAAAAAAAAAGGGGGGGTAAAAAAAAAAAAGATAATGCTAGGAATATTAGTGTGGTTTAATATTTGTAAATCAATCAACATAATTCATTATACCAATACTTTAGAAAAGCCACATAATGCTATTAATTAATATAAAAAAGTATATGATATGATTCAGTAGTCATTATATTAATCATAAAAACTCAAAATAGCAATAGAAGGAAACTACCTAAAATTGACAAAACCATTTTCCAAAAATTGCCAGGAACCTTTATACTAAACTATACTAAAAATGTTTAAATCATTTCCATTCAAATTGGCAACAAGATAGGGAAGCTCTCTGTCACATCAATTACTCAACATTATTTTGGAGGCTCTAGCTCACCATCACCCAACTTTGCACAATGATGGGAATGTTTTATATTTAGTGCTGTCCAATACAGTAGCCACTAACCATATGTGGCTATTGAGCTCTTGAAGTGTGGCTAGGTGACTAAGAAACTGAATTAAAAATTCTTTTAGATTAAATAAATTTAAAATTAAATAGCCACATAAGCTTAATGGCTAATCTAGGACAGCTAATACAGTGAAAATAGAAGAAGAAATAATCACATCAAATATTGGATAAAAGAAAGAATACTATTTATATCTGATACGATTGTACAATTAGAAAACTTGACAGACTATACTAAGAAGTCACCAGAATTGGTAGGTAGTTTTGATAAAGAGCTGGATACAAGATATAATTATAAAATAGAGACTTTCTTCCTATACTAGCAATAAGCAGATAGGATTAGCAAAAAATAAGTATTAATATTGACAACAAAAATATTATAGATATCTAAGAATAAATTTTACAAGAAAAGATAATGGACTTACAAGAAGACTATAAAATATCATGTCAGTATATAATACAAGCTATGATTAAATAGAGGCACAGGCTTATTAGAACAAAGGTTTATTATAATAAAAAGCCTTAACTCTCCCAAAACTATTGTAATATAATACAATTCAAATCAGAATCACAATAGTTTTGTTTTGTTGGGGTTTTGAGGGGCCAGAGAATAGCATTCACTTTGAAACTTGATAAAATGATTTTAAACTTCAGAGTTCCTAGAAAAATAAATTTGCAAGAACAAAAATCCTTTGAAATGAGATTACAGAGACAAAATAGAGTTCAGATGAAGGAAAATACACTTGTGACCTTATATAACAGAAGTGATATTTAATTCAGTGGATACAGGGCAGTATGTTCCATTAATGGTCCCAGTTGATAATGAATTTTACCTGAGCCCTGTGACCCTGGTAATAGATGAAGGTTAAGAAATCCCCTTACTCTTTTGTGTTCCGGAAAATGGTTTACTGCAAAGAACCCTCCCTTCCATATATGCTTAGATAGGACTCATGGATGCCCCCTTGTTTACGTATAAGGTCAGACACAGACCCTCCAAATTCTTATTCTTTGCCTCGTAAACACTGATTAATTGGAATAAAGTGCTTGTTAGCCAAACTTTAGTCAGGCTTCTCTCTTTCCTACGGGCTCCGAAACTCTGATTGCCTCCAAGTCCCAGCAAGCACACACACACAAAAATTTGGAAGGTGTTCCCCCTTCTCAGCTTTTCCTGAGAATCAGCTGGCCAGTCAGACGCCACTGGTCATTCGCCTGCTTGTGCAGCTCCTCTTACACAGATTCTGCTTATCTCAGTTTGCCTCCTCCTTACCCAATCTATAAAATATAGGCCTTGTTTCTGTTTGGTTATGAGGTGCTCTCAGATTTCTGAGATGGGAGCTTTCTCCCTATTGCAATCGTCTTTCTAATTAGTCTCTTCCTATCTACTTCAGGATTTGTTTTTATTTGACACAGCAAAAACAAAACTTGACCTCGACCTCATGCCATACACCAGAGTAAATTCCAACCAGATTAAAGGTTTAAGTAAAAAAATTTAAAACAATAAAAACGAAACAAATGTTAAGACCATCTTTTTAGGACTACCTGGAATGAGGAAGGAGGACCATGCAAGACAGGAGATAACAACAGCCAGAAAAGAAAGCTTAGACTTTTCTGAGAGAATACATTTTTCTAATTGCAGATCAAAGGATACCTATAAAATGCAAAGGACAAAAAAAAATTGCGGGTAAATACTACTGCAATGCAACTAACAAAGGGTTAATATCACTAATATACCAAGAGCTTCTACAAATTGATAAGAAAAAGACAAATCACTCCAAGGAAAATTGGAAATTAGAAAATTTGACAGACTATACTAAGAAGCTTCCAGAACTGGTAGGTAGGAGGATTTGAAGACTGGCAGAAGAGAAAATCGAAATGGTCAGCACACAGAAAAATATCCTCAGTTGCACAAGTAGTCAGGAAAATGCAAATTCAATACTACTAGTGATGTAGGTGATGTTGGATCTGCCGGCTATTTCTGGGTGTGGGCCGTGTCTCATGAAGCCGAAGAATGGAAACACAGACCAGGGAGAGGCAAAAAGTTTTGAAAAGAGGATAGTTTATTCGAGGCAGGAGAAGAGTTTGCAGCTCTCGAGCGGGAGGGGGTCCCGAATGGGGGTGCCCGTGACTGAGGCAAAAGCTCTTACTTTTATACCTTCCCTTGCCTGCTTGGGGAAGGGGAGCTGTTTGAAGAAAGGAACTTGTTTGAAGAAGGGAACTGGCGCCTTTTAATGAAATTCGACTACCAGGTTTGTTCTGCTTGCCCACCCTGAAGGAATTAGCAAAGTAACCCACTCTTATCTATCAGATTTGCTCCATTTGTCAGGCCAAAATGAATTTTATGATTAACCTCAAGGCCTTGTTACATTATGTCCTGGAGCAAAGGAGTCATTTCAAAACCTGAAGTTTTAGGATATGACTGTCTTTTGTTTATTCCACCCTGTCTACCTAGGGACATGCTAACTCTCCTGTATCAACTAGCCCTCAAATTGGCAAAAATCAAAGAGAGCATCAACATCCAGTGCTAGAGATTTGCCTTAATGAACTCATGTTGCTGGTGGGAGTAGGAAATGTTACAGTGTTTTGGGGGAAGTGATTTGGCTGTATCTATTCAACAACAAAATACCCTTACCTGCATTCCATAATAAAACTTGTAAATATAGGAAGGAAAAATTGACTGGTGTCATGAAAACCTGACTTATCAACAATACAGTGGGAGAATTTCTCTCTCTCAGTAACTCCTAGGACAAGGAAAGAAAATCATCAGGAAGGATACACACATTTTAAACGGCCCAACTGACAAGCTTGAACCAATAAAGACATACACTAAACCCAACAACATGGAAAATATACCATCTTTAAATCAAGACATGAAACAGTTTTGAAAACTGGGCCTTTACTTGAGCCTTAAGGCAAGTTTCAACAAATTTCAAAGACTCATCATAATTCAAACAACATTCTCAGACCACAGCGCAATTAGGTTAGAAAGCACTAACATCGTATTAACTTTGTGTTTGGGGAAATGAAAAATGGTGTGAGGAACTGTAAAATTTTCTGCACTCCCTCTTAATTCTTTCTTTGAGTCATTAATTCTGAGAACAGGATGCGACTGAGGCGGGCCAAATCGCAAACCACTCCTTTCCCGGAGCGTTGCAACACCTGCGGATCAAAGCCCACCAAACATGCAGCTGGCTCTCAGCCGCTTTTGTTTCCTGCCCTGTAAAACTCCTTACTCATAAAACCCTCCATGCTCCAGGGGACAGTGCACTAGGATGCAGCCTGAATAAAGTACCGCTTCCCTTGCCCTTTGGGTTTCCGAGAATTTTTGCAAGTTAGACAATGTTCTTCTAATTCATGGGTCAAAAGAAAGTTACAAATAAGCACTTGAAATCGAACACTAATGAAAATAAACCAAAACTTGGATCTTTAGAACTTCAGCCTTAATGCTTCTATAAGGAAACAGGAAGGTTAATGACTCGATTTTTTTAAATTGGATGACACGTTCTACTATCGATGTCACAGACCCCCAGTTACTCCCTCCACAGATACTTGGTGTCTGGCGCTCCATCACCTCAGCTCCCCGCGCCCAGAGTGGTTAAACTCTCGCTGCGGGCGACTTCCGCTTCCTGGCCTAAATCTGACACGTACTATTCCCCGGTGGCTACGACCCAGGGTCGGTGACAGCAGAGAAGCCGGGCGATGCCCTCAGCGGACTGATGGACAGAGGCGCCGTCAGGTGGGCACGAAGCGGCGCCCTGGGCTCCGCGGCCGCCAGCCGCCCGCGCAAAATGGGGACCGTCGCGGGAGCACAGGGACCGGGCGGGGGCCGGGGCGGGGGCGGGGGCGGGCCTATTTCTGGACCAGCTGCTGCGAAGAGTCTTTCCAGCCGGGATGGGGTGGGGGTTAGGGACGTGGGAAGCAGCCGTGGCTCTCCAGGGATACGGCTGAGGGCCGGGTCCCCGCGTGCTGAGAAGGGACAGCGCTCGGCCTGCGCATCCGTGGCTGCTGGGGACAGTGCGGCGGGAGAAGTCCGGCTGGCATAACTCGCGGGCTGGCCCCATCCGCTACTGGGAAGTCCCACAGGGGGAGATCGGGCAGGGTACCTCCAGCTCGGTGGCAGTAATGACCCCCTTTCCAAGATGGCGACTCCCGGAGAGACACTCCCATGGGGACAGCCATGTTAGTTGCTTGACAAAGTCACTAAGGAAAATTTGAAAGCCCGCCTCTCCTCCGACACACACGCACACGCACTCGCACAAGCACACGCACTAACATGTCGTGAGTGCACCGGGTGTAATTGCAGGCTGACGACCACTTCCGAAGCGACACTGAGCATGTGCAGGATGAGGTCCTGAAACCCACGAGTACCTCACAGGCACTTTCAGCACTTAGGGCTCCCTGCCTGAGTTTAACTGGGGCGGCAATTTAGGGCCAGTAAAACATTGACATAATTATGGGGGTGGGGTAACATGGATTTCGTCCTCAATGATGGTACTCTTTAGGGTCAGCAATGAGGCTTCTCTGGGGTCACTTAGGTGCATAGAGTGAGTGACAGGGGCTTGTGGGTGAGTGATGGGTCAATAGGAGAAGTAATGGGTAATCCATGGGATGAGTGATGGGGAGTTCAGTGAGGTAATTGGTGCAGAGTTTGTGGTGTGAATGATGGGGGAACTATGGAGTGAATATTGGAGGGTCTGTGGGATCAGTGATACGGGGTCTGTAGGGTGAGCTATGGGATATCTGTGGTCAGCGATGAGGATCCTTATAGGTTACTGATTGGGATCCTTAGAGGTCATTGATGGGTTCTGTGGGTTAGGTGATTGGATCTGTGGGATAAGTGATGGGATCTGTATGCGAAGTGATGGGATAAGTGATCCGTGTGGTGAGTGATAAGGGGTTAGTGGAGTAGGGAATGGTGTGAGTGATAAGGTCTCTGAGGTATGATGGGTGGTCTGTGGGATTAGTGATGGTCTGTGGGGCGGGGCGAATAATGGAAGATTCTGTGGGGTGAGTGATAGGGTGTAAGTGATGGAGGTCTGTGAGATGAATGATGGGGATTCAGTGGGGTAAGTGATGGGAGTCTTTGGGGAGAGTAATGGGTGGTCTGTGGAGTGAATGGTGGAGAATCTGTGCGGTGAGTATTGACGAGTCCATGAATTAGTGATGAGGACTGTGGGGTGAGTGATGCAGGATCTGGGAGGTGTGTGATGGGGTTTATTGGGTGGATGGTCAAGGTTTCTGTGGTGTGAGTGATTGGGTTCCATGGGGTGAGTGATGCGTTTATTTGGGATTAGAGTTGGAGGGGCCTACTTAGTCATATACTCCTATGCTGCTTCATGGGGTCAGTGATAGGTGCTCTTTAGGTCTGAGATGGGGTTGTTTCCAAAACCTACTTTTGACTTTGTTGGTCTTCCTGTATCTTTGTTTTCTGTGTCATTAATTTCTGCCCTTGATTTCATTATTTCTTTTCTGTAGTTTTTTTCCTTTCATTCTTATTTTTTAATTCCTAATTGAATGCTTATATCGTTAATATTCAATCACTGTCTTTGATAATATAAGCACTAAGTACATGAATTTTTCTCTGAGAACGTTTTAGCTCCATGTCCCAAGTTTTGATATGTAACATTTTCACTGTGATTCACTTCTGTTTTCTAATTTCTTTTGTGGTTTTCTCTGACCCCTAGGTTATTTAGAGAAAAGATTTTGATTTCTCCAAAAGTTGAAATTTTTGTTATTGATTTCTAAATTATAGTCAGAGACTGTCATCTGAGTGATTATTAGGTGCAGGAATGGATGTTTTTAAGTTCGATGCATACCACCAAATTATTTTCTAAAACTTATAAAATTGGAACTCCCACCAGCAACATATAGAACAGGATTCCAAAATCCGCTCCCACACTGAATGTTAGTACATTTTAAATTTTCCCATTCTGAGAATCAAATACAAGAGTATCTAGTCTACTTTGAGGTGCATTTTCCTGACAACTAGACCCCATCTTTTCCTATTTATTGGCCATTGATTGTATTTTAAAAATTTTTCATATCCTTTACTCTTGTTTCGTTTGGGTAGTTTGTCTTTCTTACTAATTTGTGAATATTAACCTTGTGTTATTTCTTGGAATTACATTCCCTTTGTCTCTTTATATCTTGATTTTTAAAAGATGTTTTCAGATATAATTAGAAAGAATAATCACCTGATTAGACATAACTGCCTTTATCCTTTACAAGTTCTGAGTGTCTTGCCTCGCCTAGTGAGTTCTCCCCCACTTCATGCTTAAACAAATATATGCCTTAAATTTAACATTTTATGGTTTTAATTTTTAAAGTTAAATTTTAATCCAACGGGAAGTTATTCTGGTGTGTGGTGTTAGATAGAATCAAAGTTTGTATTTTCCATTTGGATGGAAAATTTGCCAGCAGCAATCATTAAATAAATACCCTTTCTAACTCAATTAAATGCCACTTTTGTTACCTAAATTCCCAAGTGATATTGTTCTATTTCTGAACTCTATTTTTCTTCGATATATGTATCTACTCCCTTTCAAAAAATTGTATTGACTTTAGAAATACTTTTAATATTGAACAGTCTAGTCCCCTCACTGTTCTTTTTTTCTTTAATAATCTTTAGCATTTTTTCTAACATATGACTGTTAAAACCACTTTATTTCATTTCAAAAATAACCATTTAAACTATAATATAGTTTTTTTCTAGATCCAGCACCTTTTTAAAAAAAATGTTCATTCTTAGATATTTTACATTTGTTTTTGTCATCATGGTGAATAGCATATTTTTTTTATTTCCATAGGAAAAAAAAAAACCCGTCAATTTTACTCTCTCTTCCTTTCAAATATTTGTTCTGTTACCTCATCTTCTATTGCATAAGCTAGAGCTTTCAGAACAATGTTGGATGGTATATATATATATATTCCCCTCCTGTATTACCTCCCCCCCACCATCACTCCTGTTCAAGCACTTGTTTCTCAGTCTAGTTGTGTAGGACAGAGCAACCTGGCCCATGCTGGTATTACGAGCCTTGCTCTCCCCCACCGGGGAGGCACTGGGTCTGTCAACCTGGGGCTGCTCACAGCAGCCCAGCTCCAGGGAGAGCTGTTGTTCACAATCTTAGCTGTAGGGGGCGCAGCTCACTGGTCCATGGGGGAATCGAACCAGCAACCTCAGCATTAGGAGCACGGTGCTCCAACCACCTGAGCCACTGGGCCAGCCCACCAGCTGGGATTTTGATATGGATCATATTGATCCTGTACATCATGTGGGGGAAATGTTGCCATCTTAATGATATTAAATCTTCTGATCTGGACTTGTTTTTAAACGTATTGTGCTGAGTGAAGTAAGTCAGACAGCGAAAGACGAATGTCATATGATTTCACTTATAAGAATAAAATAAATTAGAATAAAAAAGAATAAATATAAGAATAAAATAAAATAAAATTTCACTAAAGAATAAAATAAACAAATGAAACAGAAACAAACTCATAGATACAGAGAACATGTTGATAGTTGGCAGATGGGAGGGGGGTTGGAGGTAGGAGTAAAGGGGAAAAGGGACTTTTAGGGTATAGCATAAGGAATATAGTCAGTAATAGTGTAAGAACTACGTATGGTGTTAGATGGGTACTAGATCTTTCAGGGTGAGCTAGTGTGGGAGGGGGGTTGGAGGCCGGGTGAAAAAGGTGGAGGGATTAAGAAATACAAATTAGTAGTTACAGAATAGTCATGGGGATGTAAAGTATAGGGAATATAATCAATGATATGGTAATAACTATGTATAGTGCCAGGTGGGTACTAGATTATTCAGGGGGTCACTTCTTACATTATGTAAATGTCTAACCACTATGCTGTACACCTGAAACTAATATAAAATAATATTGAATGTCACCTCTAATTGAAAAATTTAAAAAGGGAGGAAAAGATAAAGAAGAATAATAGGCTCAAAGTTCCAGATATAAAACAAATAAGTCTTGGGGATATAACATACAGCACAGGAAATATAGTCAATAATATTGTGATAGCGTGGTACAGTGTCAGATGGTTGCTGGACTTACCATGGTGATCGCTTCTTCAGCATAGGGAATATAATCAATAATGTGGTAATAACTCTGTATAGTGCCAGATGGTTACTGTTGAATAACTATGATGTACACCTGAAAATGATATAACATTTTATGTTAGCTATATTTTAATAAAAATCTTTGCAAAACTAAGTCTGAGTCCAGGCAAAAATGAAATTTTCTATAAATATTACAATGACTATCAAAATACCACAGAAACCGTTAGTTTTTTATGTTCCTGTTTTAATTTGCATTTTTATTAAGAATGGCTCCTGAATTGTGTCAGATGTTTTTTGATAGCCTGAATGGTGTTATTCTCTTTACTTGATTTTTGTAATGAGTTATATTGATACGTTTGTGGACCCATCTTTGCCTTCCTGGAATGATTCTATTTCATCAAGGGGGATTTTTCTTATAGGACATAGTTGGGTTTCAGTTAGTAATATTTTATTTAAAATTTTTGCCACTGTAAGAAAACTACTTATAGTTTCCTTAGTTTTGTACTATACTTAACATGTGTTGGTATTAAGGTTATACCAGTTTTTTAAAGGAATACAAGAGATTTTTTTTTATATGCTAAAATGGCATACAAATTGTCTTCTTTAAAGTTTAGCTATAAACACATTTAGAACTGGTGTCTTTAAAATGGTAAATTTTAATTATTTTCTTTTCTCTGATTATTGGTCTCTACAGATTTTTACTTTGGGAGAGATTAATTTTGGTAGTTTATGTTTGCGAGGGATTTTATATTTTCACAGAGTGGCATTAATAATGCTTTAACTAATAATGCTTAGTTAAATTATTTTTATCACTTCTATATCTGTGGTAATAGCTCCTTTTTCATTGCTAAAATTGTGTGAATATATGTGTGAGTGTACACACACACACATACACACACACACACACACACACACACAAGGTGGGACAATTAAGTTCTCAAACTTTTCCACCATGTAAGCAAGCGCATGGTGGAAAGTTCACAAACTTAATTGTCCGATCTCATATGCATGTGTGCGTGCGTGCGTGTGTGTGTGTGTGTGTATGTATTCCTTCTCTTTTACCTTTATTAGGTTTCCTATGAATATATTCTTTTTCTAATTTCTTAGATTTAACACTTAGTTCATTTATCTTTGGCTTTTCTTTTTAAATAATAAAAAAAATTTTAGAGCAAAGCATCCTTTAAATATATAGCTTTAGCTTTGTCTCAAAATTTGGCATGAGGTCTATATTTTATTATTGAATTCATCTTCAATACTGGCATGTTTAGAGAATATTTCTTTTTTCCCCAGCTTTACTGAGATATAATTGACATATTGTATAAGTTTAAGGTATACAATGTGTTGATTTGATCCATTTATATATTGCAAAGTGATTACCACCATAGTGTTAGTTAATACTTCCATCATGTCACATAATTACCTTTTTTATGTGTGTGTGATGGGAACATTTAAGATCTACTCAGTAACTTTGAAGTGTATAATTTAATATTAATAGCTGTAATCACCATGCTGTACAGTAGATCTCCAGAACTTACTCATCTTATAACTGGACGTTTGTACCCTTTGATCTCCCCATTTTCCCCCATGCCCCAGCCCCTGGTAAATTGCAAACTAGTTTTTGGTTGTCTTTTTATTCTTTTTTTTTTTATGTCTGATCTTATTTATTTGTTACTCTTAGAAAATTTCATTTTTGCCTGGACTCAGACTTAGAGATAGAAGCTCTCAGAGAGGACTACCCATGTCTCTTGGCAATCTGTTCCTGGCATTTTTCTTTGGCCTCCTTCATTCTCTTGGCCAAAAGTTTAGCATGTTCTGTAGCCTCCTCCTTATTTTTCTCAGTATGCTGTTTCTTTAGAGCAATACACCAACGTTTGTGTTGCAGGATGTGTGGAGTAACAAGACGCTAAATCTTGGGTGCTTTGGTCCTAGGTTTCTTACCTTCTTTTTTTAGGGGCTTTCTCACAACATATTGGCGGACATCATCTTCTTTAGAGAGATTGAAAAGTTTGCGGATTCTGCTAGCTCTTTTGGGCCCCAAGCAACGAGGCTTGGAGCTGATGGGTCCTGGGAAAAACACACTGTTCCCCAATAAAAAGTCCTGGAAAAACACACTGTTCCCCAATAAAAAGTCCTGGAAATACACACTGTTCCCCAATAAAGTCCTGTTCCCCTTCCCCAATAACATCTTAAAAATCATAATGCAACATAAAAATTTGATATTGGTGCTATGTGTGTGTATAATTCTTTGTCATTTTGCATGTGTGTAGATTTGTGCAATGACCGCCACAATCAAGATACAGAAATGTTACCCCTTTCATAGTCTACCCCCACCATTATCCTTAATCTCTGGCAAACAGTAATCTGGTTTTCATCTCCAAAATTTTGTCATTTTGAGAATGTTATTTAAATGGAACCATACAGTATATGACCTTTTGAGATTGTTTGTTTGTTTTTTTCATTTGGCATAATGTCCTTGGAAACCACCCAAATTGTTGCGAGTAACAATAGGTCATTTCTTTTTATTACTTAGTAGTATTCCATATTATAGATGTACTACAGTTTGTTTAACTATTCACCTATTGGGGGACATTTTGGTTGTCTCCAGTTTGGGGTTATTACAAATAAAGTTGCTGTGAACAATCTAGTACAGGTTTTTGTATACATAAAAGATTTTGTTTCTCTGGAGTGAATGCCCAGAAGTACAATTGCTGAATCATGTGGTATTTGTTGGGTTTGTTTTTTTTTTTTTTTTTTTTTTTTAAAGAAACTGCCAAACTATTTTCCAGAGTGGCTGTACCACTCTACATTCCCACTGGAAATGTATGAAACATCCAGTTCCTCTGCATCTTACCCAGAATTTGGTATTAACACTCCTTTGTGTTTTTTTAAATTTCAGCTATTCTATTAAGTGTGTAGGATTATCTCATCATTATCTTAATTTGCTTTTCCCTAATGGCTAGACATTGAACATCTTTTTTGATTTTTTAAATTGAAATATATATAATGAGATAATTATAGGTCACATGCAATTGCAAAAACAAATCCAAAGTGACCCTTATACACTTTGGCCAGTTTCCTCCAATGGTAACATTTTTAAAAATTAAAGTATAATATGCCAACCAGAATTTTGACCTTGCTACAATTCCTCCATCTCGTTCAGATTTCCTCAGTTTTACTCATATGTGTATCTGTGTGTGTGTTAAGTTTTACACAATTTTATCACCTGTGTAGATTTGTGTATCTACCACTATAATCAAAATATTGAACAGTTCCAACATCACAAGGATCCCTGGTGTTGTCCTTTTGTAACCACACCCATTTCTTTCCTGCCCTGCTAACCCTTGGAAACCACTAATTTGTCCTCCATTTCTAAATTTTGTAATTTCAGAAATGTTATTTAAATGGAATCATACAGTATATAATCTTTTGGGATTGACTTTTTTCATTCAACATTATGTTCTTGAAAACTGTCTAAGTTGTTGCAAGTATCGATAATTCATTCGTTGTTATTGCTGAGTAATATTCCATGGGTGGGTGTACCACAGTTTATTTAAACAGTCACTTGGTGAAGGACATCCAAACTAATTCCAGTTTGGGGCTATTACCAGTAAAGATGCTATGAACATTTGAGTACAGGTTTTTGCGTGAACATAAGCTTTCATATCTCTGGGATAAATGCTCAAGAGTGTAATTGCTGGGTTGTACGGTAATTGCATGCTTAGTTTTATAAGAAACTATCAAACTGTTTCTGAGAGTTGCTATAAGAAACTATCAAACTGTTTCTGAGAGTTGCTATACCATTTCCCACCAGCAATGTAGGAGAGATCCAGTTTTTCTGCATCCTCATCAGCATTTGGTGTCACTTTTTTATTTTAGCCATTCTGATAGATGTTTAGTAATATCTCACTGTGGTGTTCCTTTGCATTTTCCTGATGGCTAATAATATTGAACACCTTTTCATATGTTATTTGCCATCTGTATATCCTCTTTAATGAAATACCTGTACATGTGTATGTTTTGCCTATTTTCTAACTGACTTGTTTGGGTTTTTTTACTGTTGAGTTTTGAGAGTTCTTTACATATTCTAGATACCAGTCTTTTGTCAGATATGTTGTTTGCAAATATTTTTCCCAGTCAGTAGCTTGTCTTTTCATCCTCTTCATTCTTTTCATCCTCTGGTCTTTTTCAAGACCAAAAGTTTTTTGAAAATTTGGCAAGGTCTGATTTATCAATATTTCCTTTTATGGATTATGCTTTTGGTGTCCAGTCTAAAAACTTTGTGATTCTCTGATCTTCTGACACCAACTGAATGTTTAACAGTTCAGTTCAATTCTGACATTATCTCCCTGGAGATAGCATCGGATCCCACAAATTAAAGGGCTCTGTCTCACAAGACTGGCCCCACTTCAGCTGCCAGTCAAGTTCCGGGTCACCCATACTTCAGATTTACTAGCTATAAATTGGGGGTTACCGTGACCTCCTCTTCATGTTTAATAATTTGCTAGAATAGCTCACAGAGCTCAGGAAAACACTTATGTTTACCACTTTATTACAAAGGATTCAACTCAGGAACAGCCAAATGGAAGAGATACATAGAGCAAGACATGAAGGGAGGGGTACAGAGCTTCCATGCCTCCCTCCCAGCACATCTGTATGTTCATCCTGGAAGCTTTCAGAACCTCATCATTTAGGGATTTTTATGGAGGGGTTTGTTTATAGGGAGGTTCCGTTATGTAAGCAGGATTGATTAAATCATTGGCCATTGGTGATTAAACTCAATCTCCAGCCCTTCTTCCCTCCCTGGGAGGAAGGTGGGGATGCGGGGGCGGGAGGCAGGGGGAGGTGAAAATTGCAACCCCCTAATCCAGCCCTCTAATTACATGATTGCTTCTTTGTCAACCAGTCTCCAACCTGAAGTTATCAGGAGCCCACCAAGAGTCATTTTCTCAGGGTATACTCAGGCATGGATGAAAAGGGCTTACTAGGAAAAACAAAACTAACAAAGGACAGTTCTATCACTCAGGAAATTCCAGGGATTATAGGAGATCTGTGCCAGGAACTAGGGACAAAGACCAAATATATATTTCTTATTATTCCACACTCTGTCTAGCCCTAGATCCTGAAGATTTTCTCTTATGTTTTTTTCTTAAAAATTTTATAGTTTTACATTTTACATTTAAGCCGATGACTCATTTTGAGTTAATCTTTTTTTGAAAAGGAGTGAGGTTTAGGTTGAGGTTATTTTTTAAAATTTATTTTTAATTAAAGTATGTTGACATACAATATTATGTTTCAGGTGTACAACATAGTGATTTGTCATTTATCTACTTTACAACATAATTATCACAATAAACCTAGTAACCATCTGTTGCCACACAAGGTTATTACAATATTACTGACTATTTTCCTTATGTTGTAGATTAGATCCCCATGGCTAATTTATTTTATAACTGGAAGTTTGTATCTCATATTCCACTTCAACTTTTTCATCCATACCCCCTAGGTTGAGGGGTTTTGGGTTTTTGTTGTTGTTGCTTTGCCCATAGATTACAATTATTTCAGCACCATTGAATTGCTTTGCACCTTTGTCAAAAACTAGTTGGCTGTATTTATATGGGGCTATTTCTGGATCCTCTATTCTGTTCCAATGATCCATGTGTCTACCCCTCTGCCAAAACCACAGTCTTGATTACTGTACCTGTGCAATGAGCTGTATTATTGATTAGAGTGATTCTTCCACTTTATTCTTTTTTGTCAAGTCTGGTTTAGCTATTCTAGAGGCTGTGCCCTTCTCTATAAATTTTAAAATATGCTTGTCTATGGATGTTGAACATATTCTTATGTGCTTATTTGCCCTCCACATATCCTCTTTGATGAAATGTCTCTTTGCCTTTTGCCCATTTTCTAATTGGATTGTTTGTTTCTTCAGTGTTGAGCTTTGAGATTTCTTTATATGTTATAGATTAGAATCTTGTCAGATTTGCAAGGGGTTTGTGAATATTTTCTCCCAGTCTGTAGCTTGTCATTTCATTCTCTTAACAGTGTCTTTCAGAGAGCTACAGTTTTCAGTTTTGATGAAGGCAAATTTATGTATTTTTCTTTTACAGATCATGTTTTTGGTGTCGTGTCTAAGAACTCTTCACTAAGTCCTGAAGATTCTCTCCTATGTTGTCTTGTAACCGTTTTATAATTTTACATTTTACATTTAAATTTGTGATCCAGTTTGGGTTATTTTTTATAAAATGTGATATTTAGATCAACATTCATTTTGGGTTTTGCTTATGCATATCCAATTAATTCAGCACCATTTGTTGAAAAAACATCCTTCATTCATTGAATTGTTTCTGTGTCTTTGTAAAAAAAAAAAAATTAGTTGGCTATATTTGTGTGAGGTTTTTCTGGGTCCTCTATTCTGTTCCATTGATCTATGTGTCTGTTCCTTCATCAATACTACATTGTCTTGGTTCCTGTAGCTAAATAAGAAGTCTTGAAATCAGGTGGATTGTTTCCTCATATTTTATTCTTGGTCAGAATTGTAGCTATTCTAGTTCCTTTGTCTTTCCACATACGTTTTAGAATATATATATATATATATTTAAGATTTTATTGGGGAAGGGGAACAGGACTTTATTGGGGAAGAGGGAAGAGTGTGTACTTCCAGGACTTTCTTCCAAGTCAAGTTGTTGTCCTTTCAGTCTTAGTTGTGGAGGGCGCAGCTCATCTCCAGGTCCAGTTGCCGTTGCTAGTTGCAGGGGGCACAGCCCACCATCCCTTGATGTAGTCGAACCGGCAACCTTGTGGTTGTGAGGATGCGCTCCAACCAACTGAGCCATCTGGGAGCTCAGCGGCAGCTCAGCTCAAGATGTCATGTTCAATCTTATTTGCAGGGGGCGCTGCCCACCATCCCTTGCGGAACTCGAGGAATCGAACTGGCAACCTTGTGGTTGAGAGCCCACTGGCCCATGTGGGAATCCAACTGGCAGCCTTCGGAGTTAGGAGCATGGAGCTCCAACCGCCTGAGCCACCGGGCCGGCCCTAGAATAATTTTGCTTATATCTACAAAAAATTCTTGCTTAGATTTTGATAGGGATTGCATTAAGTCTATATATCAACTTGTGTAAAATTGATATTTTTGCTATGTTGAGGCTACCAAGCTATAAGCACAATATCTCTTTCCATTTATTTAGATCTTTGTTGATTTTTTCATCAGCATTTTGTAGTTCTCAGCATACAAGCCCTGTACATGTTTTGTTGCATTTGTACTTAAATATTTCATTTTCTGAGTGATGTGAAGTATTGTATTTTCAATTTGTTTTCTCATGTTCACTGCTAGCATATAAAAATACAACTGATTTTTGTGTGTTGTTCTTGTATCCTGTAACCTTGCTGAAGTCACTTATTACTTCTAGAAGTTTTTTATGGCTTCCTTGAGCTTTTCTTTGTAGACTATCATATTATATGCAAATAGGGACAGTTTCATTTTTCCTCAATTTGTATGCCTTTAATTTTGTTTTCTTGCTTCATTGTACTGGCTAGAATTTCCACTACTGTGTTGAATAAGAGAACTGTTAGTCAACATCCTTGCCTTATTCCAGATCTTAAGGGAAAACATGGGTCTCTCACTATTAAGTATGATGTTAGTTGTAGGATTTTTGTAGATTTTTAAAACTAAAATTGACAAAGTTTCCCTTTATTCCAAGTTTCCTTGAGTTTTTATCATGAATGGGTGTTGGATTTTGTCAAAAACTTTTTCTGCATCAATCGATATGATCATGTGGTTTTCCTTCTTTAGCCTGTTGATATGGTGGGTTACGTTGATTGATTTTCAAATATTGAACCAGTTTTGCATTCCTGGAATAAACCCCCTTGGTCATGGTATATAATTCTTTTTATATATTGCTGAATTATGTTTGCTAATAGTTTTTAAATAATTTTTGCATCTATGTTCATGAGGGATCTTGGTCTCTAGTTTTTTTTTTGTTTTTTTTTGGTACTATCTTTGTCTAGTTTTGTTATCAGGCTTCATGGAATGAATTAGGAAAAATACCCTCTTCTATTTCCTGGAAGAGATAGTCTAGGTTTGGTGTTAATTCTTCTTGAAAGATTTGTGGAAATCTCCCAGTGAAGCCATCTGAGGATAGAGACTTCTATTTCAGAGTTGTTTTTAAATTGTGAGTTCAATTTCCTTAATAGTTATGAGGCTATTCAAATGAACTATTCCATATTGGAAGAGTTGTGGTAGTTTGTACATTTTGCGGAATTGGTCCATTTCACCTAAGCTGTCAAATTCATGTGTGTAGAGTTGTTCAAAGAACTCCCTTATTATCCTTTTGATATCTGTAGGGTCTGTAATGATATACTCTGTTTCATTTCTGATATTGGTGTGTCTTCTCTGATTTTTTTCTTTGTCAGTCTTACTAGAGGTTTTTTTTTTATTCTATTGTCCTTTTTGGAGAACTAGCTTTTTTTTTTTTAAAGGGCTTTTAAAGATGATTTAATGGAATTTTACAATGTGCAAAATTAAGACATTTTATGTACAATAATAGTCTGTGTTCTACTTATGAATTATTTCATGTAAATGCTCTTAAACTCAATATAAGAGGACTTTAATTTACACTCTAAGTAATATTAGTCATAAGAAAATTCTAATTATCTAAAATGAAGGAATATTTTCTTTTTCATTAGTTATGCATACACATAATTTAAAGAGCTAAATTTTTCTACAAAGATCATAGAAACTTTATTATGAAAAACAGTACTTTAAGAGAATATATTTGTTATTTACTTTTATATCTCTGAAAATACATGGTGGTGATGCTACTTTTTTCCCCCCCAGTATTAGCCATCATCTACTGGGGCTGAGGATGTTGTTCTCTTTCCTGTCCCCATCCCATCATACATACACTTGTTTCCAATCTCTTATCCTTCCACTGTAGTTAAAGCACAATTTTAGTTAGATCATTGTTCAGTGTTCACATTAGTATAAATTAGTAAATGCTATTCAAAGCTGTGCCATTGAAAAAACTGTGATTACTTTGCCTTACTACTATTCTTTACATTTTCCCTGGAGTTAACAATTGCCTCGTTTTTTTCTTCATTTTAATTTTAATATATTTATCATAAATTCAAATTCAAACCTTGAACTTTGTGCCAATTGTCTGAATCTCCACTTAAGGGTTCATTCTGTTTTTCCTCTACCTGCCAATTCTTTGTCTTTTTGCTATATTCTCTGGGAGATTTTCTCAACTATATCTTCTATTAATTATTTCTTTTACCTGCTTTTATATTTTTAATTTCCAAGAGCTCTTGCTTGTCCCGTGTTTGCACTATCTTCTCACCCCCTGAGGATATTAATAATCATCAAGTTTTCTTCTTGTTGCATAGCCTGTTTCCTCCAAAGTGTTGTTCCTTCTTCTTCTCCTTCTTCTTTTTTTTCCTTTAAGAACCAACTCTTTGTTTCACTGGTTTTCTCTGTGGTTTTTCTATTTTCAATTTCATTAATTTCTGCTCCTACTTTTATTATTTCCTTCCTTCTGATGGCTTTAGGTTTATTTCACTTTTCTTTTCTAGTTTCTTGAGATGAGAGTTTAGATTATTGATTTGAGGCTTTTTCTCTTTTCAAATTTTCCTCACAGCACTGCTTTAGCTTGTCCGTCAGAGTACCGTGCACTGGTGATCAATCCCAGGGAACGATTCCGAATACTTTTGCCCACTGCATCTTGGTGTCAGGCTCCCCACTAGACCTCTGCTGATACCACCCTGACTGGGAGGGGGATAGGTACCCTGTCATTGCTTCCCCTGTGATGTCCACTGACACTGTTGGCAGAGGCGCCCTTGTTACTGCTGAGCCTTGGTGAGCGCTCCATAGGTCTCCTCTGATGTCACCTCCACGGGGAGGGAGACGGGCACTTTGTTATTTATGGGTGAGGATGGATGCCCAGAATCACCACATGGTCTCCACTGAGGGGTTAGGGGAGGAAGAGGCAGCTGTTACAGCCCAGGAGAGAGGAAAGGTCCAGCACCCTACTGCACTTTCTCTGGCACCACCCACGTAGGGCCAGGAGGCGGGGCACCTCCTTACAGTCTGACAAGGGTGGAAATATATGCGCTCGACTTTGCTGTTAGTCAAGGTGGGTAGGGCTGCAGTGTTTTCTGTGGTGTTTGACTTGAGCAGAGTGTTCATTGCCTAAAAGTTTTCTATCTTGCCAGACTGCCCCTTTCCCAGTCCTTTGGCTAGAGAGAATGGGATTTTCTTGGAACAGTTTTTGTCTTCACCTGTTGGCATTTCTGGGTTGCCAGCTTCTCCAGCACCAAGTGTAGGATATATAAGGCTAAAGGAAAACCCAGGGACATCATTTTTTGGTTTCAGGGTCGCTAACCAGTCAGCCTTCTTCATCTTTCCGAGTCTTCCTATGTTTCATATATAATGTCCAGGGTTTTTCAGTTGTATTTAGCAAGAATAGGTAAAATTATATCTACTCCATCTCCAGAAGAGAAAGTCCCTATAATTATGATTTTTGAGACTTCATATGGTTCCATGCATTTGTGCTGATTTTATTTGTATATGTTGAATGATCCTAAAGATTTATGCAAGTTAGTACTTCTTTATTTATTGTATATTTTATTATTAAAAGGTCCGCCCTTTTTGTTAATCTGTTAAGCACTTTGGACCTTAAATTCCACCTCAATCATTATATTTCCAGATCTGCTTTCATTTTCTTACATTTGCCTGGTGTATTATATATTTTAAAAAATCTTCATTGAATTACAACATGACAGAAAAATGCACACATTATGCATGTTCAGCTTGATGATTTTTGAACAGACCTGAGCAAACCTGCACAACCCCCACCAAGATCAAGAACATTACTAGCACTCAAGGAGCTCCCACCCTGTGTTCCTTTCTAATCACTAATCTCCTCTCAGGGGTTACCACTATCCTGATTTCTAGCAGCATACATTAGTTTTACCTGTTTTTGAAATCTGTATAAATGTAATCATACAGTATTGATGTATTGCTCTTTTGGTCTGGCTTCTTTGGCCAGCACAATGTTCATGAGATGAGAATCGTGCATGATGTGTGTAGCAATGTGTTCATTTTCGTTGCTATGTAGTATTTCCTTGCGTGAATGAATGTAGCACAGCTTGTTGATCCATTCTAATGTTAATGGGCATTTGCATATTTTTCAGTTTCGAATAAAGCAACTGTGAACGTCCTAGTACCTGTCCTTTGGTAAACATATGTTCACATTTCTCATTTCTCTTGGGTATAAACCTAGGAATGGAATAGCTGGATCATAGAGTATTGCATATTTTCAGGTTTAATAGATACTACCAATCAGTCTTTCAATGTGTTTGTACTATCTTATGCTCCTAAAAAACAATTTATGAGTTTGAGTTGCTCCATGTCCTCACCAGCTCTTGGTTCTCTTCCATCTTTTTCATTTTGGCCATTTCTAGTAGTATGGTGGAGCATCTTATTGTAGTCTAATCCATATTTCCTTGCTAACTAATAAAGTTGAGCATCTTTTCTTATGCTTGTTTGCCACTTGGATGTCTTCTTTGTGAAGTGCCTGTTCCTTTTGTTCTTTTTCGGTTTCTCTTATTGATTTCTAGAAATTCTTGATCTATTGGAGGTATGAATTGTTTGTCAGATACAGTATTGCGGTTATCTTCTCCCACTGTGGTATTTGCCTTTACACTCTTAATTTTGTCTTCTGATGAACAGAAGGCCTTACGTTTGATGTAGTCCAATTTAATAATCTTTTACTCTACCATATATTAAAACTTAATATGAAGTACGTTAATTAAGACAAGTCAGGGGGATAACTTCTTAAATTATATAAATGTCTAACCACTATGTTATACACCTGAAATTAATATAAAATAATATTGAATGTCAACTGTAATTGAAAATTTTAAAAAGGGGGGAAAGGTAAAGGGATATAAGAAGTTCTAATTTCCAGATATTAAACAAATAAGTCATGAGGATGTAATTAATGTACAGCATGGGAAATGTAGTCAATAATATTGTGAAAGCTTTGTATGGTGTCAGATGGTTGCTGGACTTACGTTATCACTTCTTTAGGTATATAAATGTTGAATAACTGTGGTGTACACCTGAAGCTATATAATATTGTATGTTAGCTATATTTTAATAAAATCTTTTTTAAAAAAGACAGTGTTGTACTGGTCCAAGAATAGACAAACAGACCAATGGAAATATAGAGTTTGGGAATAAACCCCACATATATGGTCACAAGGCAACACTGTAGAGCAGTGGAGAAAGGGAAATCTGTTCAATAAGTGGAGCTAGGTCATCTTGATATCCATATGGAAGAAATTAATCTTGACCCGAAGGCATACCACACACCAAAATCCTTCCTAGGAAGACCATGGATCTAAATGTGAAAAATAAAACAATAAAACTTTTGGAAGAAGACATTAAACATCTTTATGACACTGATGTAGGCAAAGATTTCCTAAGACATAATGAGTGCTCACCATAATGGAAAGAAAGATAAATAACATGGCATATTTCTGTCCAACGCTTTATTTCACATCTTGCTTTTTTGTTTTAGATGTATGGAGACTACAGTTTCTTTTTTTAACCCAATTCCATAGTCTGTATCTTTTATAGCAGAATTCAGGTTATTCAATTTAGTTGAATTATAATATATTTGATTTTATGCCTCCTATTATTTTATGTTTACTATTTATTTTACTTGGTTGATATTTCCTAACTTTTTCTTTTCCAATTTTTGCTGGTTCAGTCACATTTCTCTTAATTCCCCTCCAGTTTTTATTATTTTAGAATTCTAATATTTGAAATTTTGATTATTTTTATCAATTTCTCCTAGTACTTACCTTCACCTTCCCTACAAATATGATTGTCTTTATTTTCTTTATTACTAGATCCAAATAATGTCCAATGTCATTTGGATCAAGTAATAGAGATGCATAATTTCCTTCTCCTCCTCATTTCACTCAGTAGATTTTTCCAGGGTATGTAAAATTTTTACCACTTAGTGATAGTAATAATCTTATTTATTCCAAATGCCCAATTACATTATTCTTCTCTATTCAGATATAACTGTATATCAATTGCAAGGACCATTTCTCAAAACTGCTTTCCTCTGATTTTGAGGTTTCTGTAACTATTCAATTTATAATTGTTTAGACTATTCCCTTGAGTATTTTCCTGAGATAGGAATATTAGCATATTATGCCATAAATGCTTTTATGTCTAAAATTGTCTTTTGCTCTGACAGAAGAATGGTATAGGTCAAGGGTGGATTTAAAATTCTTGGCTCTAGATCAATTTCTCTCAATATTTCATAGATGTTTTCTTCTAATATGGCTCCTATTGTTGCAAATAAGCAGTCTACTGCCATTGTGATACCTTCCCATTGTAAAGAACATTATTTTTCCACCTGGACGTATTTTAGGTTTTCTTTTTATCCTTTAAATTCAACGGCAAATCAGATTTAGGGTTGATTGGGTTCCTCTGGGAGTCAAGGATTGGGGTTATTTCTGTGAGGAAAGATCAATGAGTTAGGGTCCAATAAGATTAGATAATCCAGGACCTATAAATGTCATTCATATTAGAGCAGTGACAGTCTTGGGGAATCCTTGAAGGAAAATAATTGGAGACATCTGTGGATAAGTGATTGGGACCTCTAGAAATTCTTGAAGTTTAATAAGAGTTGTAGATGTAAGTATCAGAAGTCATTGATTGGTCCACGAGTGTTATTGATTGGAACACTGAGGTGGTGAATGATCAATTGCAAGCCTGGGGTTGCCAGTCTTTGGGAATGAGTTTTGGGGACCTATAGGAGTCCTTGATTGGGACCTGTGAACAGCAGTAATTGCAGAACTGTGTAAGTGGGTATGTGATGGACCAGAAGGTCTGTTATTGAGGGTTTTATGGGAGTCACTGATTTTATATATAGGCTGTGAGTTATGGGGTCCTATAGTGGTCAGGTTTGGCCCCCAAGGTATGTTAAGCAGATCCATGGCTGATTTTCTCTTGAGGGTGTGTTGCCTATATTGTTGATTATTTGAGGAGCCTGTGGAAACTAGTTGATGGCACCACTGTTTTTGTCAGACAGTGGCAGTTAATGATTTAGGAGTCTGTACATACATGCTAGTGTTCAGGGCTCAGATGGGAATTTGGGGGAGGGGGTCAGGCGATGAGTTTACTTTTCCATCTTTGGCAGAAGAGGTTGGGCTCTATAACTTGCCCAGAATGTATACTGATATATATAGAAGGTGGTTTATGCACATGTGACATGGTCACCCCTTAGCTGGTGCACTTTGAAGGCAGCAGGAAACAGGAATAATGTTTATTGTGTCTCTGCCGTATATAGAATACTATATGGCATAGTAGGTAAGCAAATGCCCTTTGGAGCCAGACATACCTGGGTTTGAATCTCTGTCCTTCCCCTTAATCTGAGTGACCTTTGGGCAAATATGTTAGTATTTCTAAGTGTCTCTATCTGATGGTAAATGGGAATAAGAACAATAATAGTAATACCAAGTTCACAGGATGAATGTGAAAATTAAATGAGGTACTTAGTAAAATATGCCTTGTACCTTTTAATAATAGCAATATTTAATATTAATGGAATGTGTTCTAGGTGCCAAGTAGGAGTGCGTGCTTTAGAAGCATCACTTCATTTAACTGTAACAACCCTATGAGATGGGCATTTTCATACTCAGTTTTAAGATAAAGAAACTCAGGCTAAAGTGACTTCCCCAGATTCTAGCTAGAACTGAGAAGAGCTGGAATTCAAATCCTCATTCATTTTACACCAAACCTTAGGGGTTTTTCCCACATTCTATGCTAATACTTGGTGTTGGTTTCCCTGAACTTTTCTCTTCCACAGTATCCATCACAGTGAGCCACCCCTTGGTCCCCGGGAAGCATTTCTGGGGTGAGTGTGGAGTGACTGACCATGTGGACATTGTCTTTCCAGGGTTTCTTGGAACCTCAGCAGAGTCCCTGGACCAGGCCCCATAGTGAAGGCTGCAGGATCTTCCCTCCGGCCCCAGCGGCTCTGGCCGAGTCCCCTGGTGCCTGCTGGCTTCAAGCTCCCAGGAAGAGCAGAGTTGTCAGCAAGAGAGCCCGACAGCTCAGGCCCAGTGGGAACATGCCAACCAACCAGAGCTCTCCCCAGTGGTCCCCGGCCCTGGCTGCAGAGGAACATGGCAGGTTGTGTGAGGTGAGAAGGGAGAGGACTCCAGGGGCAGAAATTCACTCAGTGGGGAGATCGTCCCTACTTGTCACCAGGGCCTCAGCGATGAGGCAGGTGGATCACAGGGGCAGCAGGCTCCAGACTCACTGCCCCTGAGACAGATCACTATCTTCCTGTTATGTGAACACCACATGGCTGATGTCCCACATCCAGAGCCTGTGTGTTTCAGTGGAAAATATGATACAGCTGATAGAGGAAAGGTGGGATGGGAGGATCAGCCCCACACCTGGGGTGGGGGGGGTCAGCTCCCTGCAGGTGGACTGCGGTCGGTCTGGATGGGGTCTACCATCGGCCCTAGCCGGAGAGACGCTAAGCCCTGACCCCCGGCACAGGCCCTTCACGACCACTGGCTCTGTATTTTAAGATTTTTATATAAAAATATAACTAGCATACAATATTATCTTAGTGTCAGGTGTACACCACAGTTGTTCAACATTTATATACCTAAAGAAGTGACCACCATGATAAGTCCAGCAACCATCTGACACTGTACCATGCTATCACAATATTATTGACTGTATTCCCTATGCTGTAATTACATCCCCATGACTTATTTGTTTCATACCTGGAAATTTGGACCTCTTATTCCCATTCACCTTCCCCCCTTTTTAAATTTTTCAATTACAGTTGACATTGAGTATTGTTTTATATTAGTTTCAGGTGTACAGCATAGTGGTTAGACATTTATATAATTTATGCAGTGATCCCCCTGACTAGTCTTGTACCCACCTGGCACTATACATAGTTAACACCATATTATTGACTATATTCCCTATGCTTTACTTTATATTCCCATGACTATTTTGTAAGTTACAATTTGTATTTCTTAATCCCTTCACCTTTTTAACCCTGCCCCCAAGCCCCCCTTTCGTCTTTCACCCTAATAAATCTAGTACCCATCTGACACCATATATAGTTATTACAATATTATTAACTATACGCTATATCCTACATCTCCATGACTACTTTCTAATAACCAGTTTGTCCTTCTTAATCTCTTCTCATTTTTCACTCATCTCCCCAACCCCTCTTCCATCGGGCAACCATCAAAATGTTCTCTGTATCTATGAATTTGTTTCTGTATTGTTTGCTGTTTATTTTGTTCTTTACATTCCACATATAAGGGGAATCACATTGCATCTGTCTTTCTCTGTCTGACGTACTCCACTCAGCACAGTACCCCCCAGGTCCATCCATGCCGCTGCAGATGGCAAGCACCCATTCCCTTCCCTGGCCGAACAGTAATCTGTTGTATAATCATATGTGTACCATCTCCTCTTTATTTCCATTCTTCCACCGAGGGACACCCAGGCTGCTTCCACATCCCGGCCATTGGAAACAATGCTGCAATGAACATATGGATGCACTCCTCCCCTCGAAGTAGTGTTTTTGGTTTCTTTGGAGAAATACCCAGAAGTGGGATATTGCTACCCCAGCTTTTATTTTTCATTTCCATTTTCATGAAATAACTTTTTCCATACTTTACTTTCAATCTGTGTGTGTCTTTCGATCTGAAGTGAGTCTCTTGTAGGAAGCATATGAAAGGGTTTTGTTTTCTATCCTTTCAGCCATAGTGTATTTTTAGTTAGAACATTTAATCCATTTACATTGAAAGTCATTGTTGATTGATATGTAGTGGTTGCCATTTTATTCTTACCCCAGGGCCAAAGGCACACAAAAACACACAACGACATTAATGAATGTCTCTCAGCAAGACACCACCATGTCGACAGGAACACAGCTGTGAGACACTGATATACCAAGGTTATGAAACCTTACTGAGCTGTTTGTACAGCGCTGCCCATGTAAGCGCACGGTGGCCAGTTCGCGAACTTAATTGTCAGACCTCATATGCTGGGACTGAGATGACCCTGAAGGAAGACATTGCTGTGTGATTCACTAGAAGCCATGGAGAGCTGGAGTGGGGATCCTCACCCAGCATGAGGAGCTCCTTGTAGGGGTCCTGATGGTGCTTAGAGACGCTTGTCATTCTCCATGGTAGAAACAGCCCAGACAATCAAATCTTTTCATATGTGGCAGGTGAGGCTGGAATCTGGGTGACTCCGTGTTAGCAACTTTGTACCCAGATCTCTAGCTCCAAAGTCCTTCTCTGTCACCCCACATACTTGTTTGCCTTCCCAGCCAGGGTGGGGTCCAAAAATTCTGTTTTGGTGGAGAAAGGAATCAAAAAGGGGCTTCTGCGGGCAGTGTATCTTGTCTGTATTCATCTTGCATCTGTTAACGCTCATAATGCCTTGTGTAGTCTTTGTATACTTTCCCTGCGAATGTGGTCTTAGTGACTCCCAGGGAGGGAGAGACAGGCGAGGGTGGTCTTTTGCTACCAGCTTGGGCTGTCAGCAAACAGGTAAGCAGCAGTACTTGTTAAAATGTTTAACAATGTCAGGTGTTACATATTTTCGTTCTTCCATACTGGCTGGTAAATAGCCACTCCGCCCCTGCTCCCTGAGGCTCTTCCTTGTGTCTCCCACACACCTGCTGGTCTGTCCTGGGGTAACTAGAAGAGGGCAAGGGTCAGGAGGATGGGCAGGCGGAATGAGAGCTTGCCTCAAGCCTGACCCCCAGGCTTCTCCTTGGATGAGCGCCCTTAGGTTATGAAGTGGGAGGACAGGTCAGGTGTATTTTTAGGGGCACAGGTGGAGGTCCTGCTCTCAGCAGCCCTCGGGGCTGTGCTCAGGGGAGCTGGTGAGTGGAGAAGTGCCGGACATAGCCCAGTGCTTTCAGATCTGCCTGTTCCGGGAGCTGCTAGTAGTGGAGCAGATACTGTTAGTTCCCTGCCTGTTCTACATTCTTGAACACTCACTGTCCAGAGGTGAGCAACCAAGGATCCACAACGCCAAAGGGTCTTTCAATGATTAAAGGGTCCTCATTTACTCATGATCAAGCCATTAGATCTTTTCTTTGATACTTAGTGCATTTTTTTTTCTTTTTTAGGAAATCTTCACCTACCTCAGGCCTAAATGAATATTCACCTGTATTTTCTACTAAGAGTTTTAAAGTTTTGATTCTTTTTTTTTCAATTACAGTTGCGATACAATATTATATTAGATTCAGGTGTACAGCATAGTGATTATACATTTATATAACCTATAAAGTGATCACCCTGATAAATCTAGTACCCGTCCGACACCATACATAGTTATTACAATATTATTAACTATATTCCTTATACTATACTTTACATCCCTGTGACTATTTTGTAACTACCAATTTGTACTTCTTAATCCCCTCCCCTTCTTCACCCACCCAACTCCCTTTTCAGCTGGCAACCAAATGTTCTTTGTATCTATGAGTTTGTTTCTGCATTGTTTGTTCATTTAATTTGTACTTTAGATTCCACATATAAGTGAAATCATATGACATTTGTCTTTCTCTGACATACTCCACTCAGCGCAATACCCTCCACATTCATCCATGTTGTTGTAGATGGCAACATTTCATTATTTTTATGTCTGAGTAATGTTCCATTGTATATACCAGCAGGTATATACAGGGGGAGGTGCCAAAAAATGTATACAAGTGGACACTTTGGTCAACGTTGCTCAAGCAGTAGTTCGCCATAATCAGAAGTGTCTGTATGTTGATGGTAACCACTTTGAGCAGCTCTTGTAATTGCAGAAGTCAAACGTGACTTGTATTCATCTTTTGTTATCAAAATCTATTGAGTATTATTACAATTTTTTTAAATTTATTGGGGTGACAATTGTTAGTAAACTTACATAGATTTCAGGTGTACAATTCTGTATTACATCATCTATAAATTACATTGTATGTTCACCACCCAGAGTCAGTTCTCCTTCCATCACCATATATTTGATCCCCCTTACCCTCATCTCCCACCCCCACCCCCTTACACTCTGGTAACCACTAAACTATTGTCTGTATCTATGAGTTTTTGTTTCTCATTTGTCTGGTTCTTTTGTTGTTTTTGGTTTATATACCACATATCAGTGAAATCATATGGTTCTCTGCTTTTTCTGTCTGACTTATTTCGCTTAGCATTATACTCTCAAGATCCATCCATGTTGTCACAAATGGTCCTATATCATCTTTTCTTACCGCTGAATAGTATTCCATTGTGTATATATACCACAACTTCTTTATCCATTCATCTATTGAAGGACATTTTGGTAGTTTCCATGTCTTGGCCACCGTAAACAAAGCTGCAATGAACATTGGAGCACACGTGTCTTTATGTGTAGATGTTTTCAGATTTTTTGGGTAGATACCCAGGAGAGGGATTGCTGGGTCATATGGTAATTCTATTCGTAATTTTTTGAGGAACCTCCACACTGCCTTCCATAGCGGCTGCACCAGTCTGCATTCCCACCAACAGTGTATGAGGGTTCCTTTTTCTCCACAGCCTCTCCAACACTTGTTACTATTTGTCTTGTTGATGATAGCCATTCTGACTGGGGTGAGGTGATATCTCATTGTGGTTTTTATTTGCATTTCTCTGATGATTAGTGATGTTGAGTATTTTTTCATATGTCTATTTGCCATTTGTATGTCCTCTTTGGAGAAATGTCTCTTCAGGTCCTCTGCCCATTTTTTAATTGGGTTGATTTTTTGTTTTTGAGTTGCATGAGTTCCTTGTATATTTTGGATATTAGCCCCTTATCGGAGGCACTGTTTGCAAAAATCTTCTCCCATTCAGTTGGTTGCCTGTTTATTTTGTCGATGGTTTCTTTTGCTGTGCAGAAGCTTTTAAGTTTGATATAGTCCCATTCATTTATTTTAGCTTTTACTTCCCTTGCCTTTGGAGTCAAATTAATGAAATGCTCTTTGAACCCAAGTCCATAAGTTTAGTACCTATGTTTTCTTCTATGCAGTTTATTGTATCAGGTCTTATGCTTAAGTCTTTGATGCATTTTGAATTAATTTTGGTACATGGTGACAGCAGTCCAGTTTCATTCTTTTGCACGTGGCTTTCCAATTCTGCCAGCACCATTTATTGAAGAGGCTGCCTTTTCTCCATTGTATGTCTTTTGCTTCTTTGTCAAAAGTTATCTGTCCATATTTATGTGGCTTTATTTCTGAGTTCTCAGTTCTATTCCATTGGTCTACGTGTCCGTTTTTCTGCCAATACCATGCTGTTTTGATTATTAATAATGTCCTTTATAGCATTCCCCCCCCATCCAGGATCCAATTCAGGTTCATGTATTGTGTTTAGTTGTCATGTCCCTTTAGTCTTTAATCTGGAATAGTTCCTTAGCCTTTCCTTGATTTTCATGACACTGACAGTTTTGAAGAATATCCCTCAATTTGAGTTTATTTCTTGCTTCCTCATAATTAGATTCAGGTTATTCATTTTTGTCAGGAATATCACAGAAATGATGCTGTGTTGTTCTCAGTAGCTCTTAACAAATTGAATATCAATTTGTCCTTTATCGATCATATTAACTTTGATCACCTGGCTAAGATGCTGTCTGTCAGATACTGTGAAGTTACTATCTTTCCATTTGTCTGTCAGATACTGTGAAGTTACTATCTTTCCATTTGTAATTAATAACTCTTTTGTGGGGAGATTCTTTGAGACTATAGAAATACCCTATTTCTCATTCTTTATTTTTTAATTAAAGTTTATTGGGGTGACAATTGTTAGTAAAGTTACATAGATTTTAGGTGTACAATTCTGTATTACATCGTCTATAAATCCCATTGTGTGTTCACCACCCAGAGTCAGTTCTCCTTTCATCACCACGTATTTGACTATTTCTCATTCTTTTGTCCACTGAGTTTAGCATCCAGCGATGATTCTTCCCTGTAACAATTAATTACTTGCTGTTTCCCTAACAGTATTTTTCTAATTCCACCATTTCTTCTACATTGATTAGTTGGTATTTTATTGTATGGGAAAACATTCCTCACTTTGACGATGAAAGCAAAATGATGTGCCAAGTACAATAAGCACATTTGATTTGCCATCACTGATAAGAACTAGGGCTTTTTGTTCCTATTAGTGGAGAAATGACTGACTCCAGGGTTAGAACAGAGAAACTACAAAATGGTCAGGAAGAACTCATTGTGCTGGAAAGTAATGAGGTGCTCAAAAAGATGGGGACAGTTTGCCCAAAGTGTACAATTCAATGCGGGTGTTTTTTTTGTTTTTTGGTTTTTTTTTTTTGTATATTTATAGCTATGTGTAACCGTCGCCACAATCAATTGCAGAACATTTTCATCACCTTGAAAGAAACCCCATATCCTTAGTCATCACTCCCCTACCCTGCTTTCCCCCCTTCCTGCCTCCCCCATCCCTACATAACTTCTAATCTACTTTCTGTCTGTATAGACTTCACTATTCTGGACATTTCATATAAATGGAATCATATAATGTATGGTCTGTGTGTCTGGCTTCTTTCACTCAGCATGTTTTCAAGGTTCATTCATGTTGTAGCATGTATTAGTACTTCATTTCTCTTTATGGTGGAATAATATTCCATTGTACAAATATACCACATTTGATTTATCCATTTGTCAGCTGATATACATTTGGGCTGTTTCCACCTTTTGAATATTATGAGTAATGCTGCTATAAACATTTGTATACACGTTTTTATGTAGACATATATTTTCATTAATCTTCAGTATATATATACCTAGGAGTAGAATTGATGGGTCAAATGATAACTCATGTTTAATCGTTTGAAGAACTTCTAGACTGTTTTCCAAAGCAGCTGCACCATTTTACATTCCCACCAGCAGTGTGTGCAGGTTCCAATTTCTCCAGATCTTCTACACTTGTTATTATCTGACTTTTTTTATTCTAGCCATCTTAGTGGATGTGAGGTGGTATCTCGTAGTTTTGATTTGTATTTCCCTGATAATTAATGATGTCAAGCATCTTTTCATGTGTTTATTAGCCATTACCTCTTCATTTCTGAAGGATAATTTCATCAGATATAGCATTCAAGGTTGACAGTTCTTTTCTTTCAGCACTTGAAAAACGTTGTGCCACTTCCTGGTCACCTCCATGATTTCTGATGAGCAATCCTCTGTCACTTTAGTTGTTTTTTCCCTGTAGGTAAGGTGTCATTTCTCTCTTGCTGATTTCAAGATTTTTCCTGTCCTTAGTTTCCTGAGGTTTGACTATAGTGTGTCTTGTAGATTTCTTTTATTTATCCCTGTGGGGTTTGCTCAGCTTCTTGAATACCTTTTGCTAAATTTGAGAAATTTTCAGTCATAATTTCTTCAAATTCTTTTTCAGCCCCATATTCTTTCTCATCTCCTGGGACTTTGATGACACAAATGCCAGATCATTTGTTATAGTTTCACAGGTCCCTGAGACTCTGCTCATTTTCCCCCCAATTTTGTTTCTGTTGTTCAGCTTGGATTACTTCTATTGGATTAGTTCTATTATCAAGTTCTCTGAATCTTTCCTCTGTCCTCTCTATTCTGCTATTGAGCTTATCCAGAGTTTTAAAATTCTCACTACTGTATTTTTAAATTCTAAAATTTTCATTCAGTTCTTTTTATATCTTCTATTTCTTTGCTGAGACATTCTATTTTTGCATTTCTTTTAAGTATATTGAAGCATTTTTATGATGGCTACTTTTAAAATCTTGTCAGATAATTCTAAAATCTGTGTCATCTCAGTGTTGGTGTCTGTTGATTGTCTTTTCTCATTCAAGTTAAGGTTTTCCTGCTTTTCCTATGATACCCGATTTTCAATTATGTCCTGGACATTTTGGGAAGTAGGGGACTCAGGATATTACTTGAATCTTGTGTTTAGCTGGCCTCCTCTGTCTCTGTTTTGCTAGAAAAGGAGAATCTCCTCCTTATTGCCAGGTAGAGGTGGAAGTTCAGGTTCTCCACTTGGCCTTCTTTGATCCCCCAGAGGGGGATGAGCACCTTGTTGCTGCTGACTGATGGTAGAAGGTCAGGCTCTCCCCCATACTGCTTCTTTCACTACCCTGGTCAGGAGACGGAAGGATATCTTGTCACTGGATGAGGGTGGAAGTTCGAGATCCCCATGTAGTCCAAACTGACACTATGGGGAGGGCCCTCATTACCCTCAGGCAGGGATGAAAATCTAGACTCCCCACTCAGCCTTTGCTGATAGAAATGAGGCTGGGAAACCACAGTTTTTCCTGTGATCTTGGCTGGAGTAGGGCAGTTATCTCAATTTTTATGTCTTGCTACATTGACGCTTTCCTGGTACTTTGGCAAGAGAGGGCAGGCTTTCTTGGGGGAAGTTTTTGTCTGTGCCAATGGCATTCTGGTTTTCCAGCCTCCCCAGTACCTAGTCCAGGATATATGGGGCAAAAGAAAACTCAGGGAAATCACTGCTGTATCATTCCTCAGGTTCTGAGGTCCCTAACTACTTTGCCTTCTTCTCTCCAACTGAGAGAGTCTTCTTATCTTTGTTTTACATATAACGTCCAGAGTTTGTAGCTGTTCTTAGCAAGTTGGAGCAAGGGAGAATCATGCGTATTCCATTTCAGTCCCATTGGTAATTTTTTTTTAAATTTATTTTTCAATTACCACTGGTAATTTTTAACTTAATTTTTTGAACAGGGTAGTACATTCAGTTGGTTCTCTCTCCGAACTCTCCAAGTCTCCCTAGCACAGAAAACCAGTCCTAATTAGTTTGTGGGTATGTGGGTAGGTGGGGTATATGCTTAGAGATTATGCAAATAGAAACAACTAAAAAATATCCTTAATATTTTTCCACAAAAAAATAGTAGATACTATTACTGTTATACTGGTCACTGATTTTTTTATTTATTAATTTTTTATTATTTTTTTTTTAAGGAGGGCGCAGCTCACAGTGGCCCATGCAGGGATTGAACTGTCAAACTTGGTGCTACCAGCACCACGCTGTAACTAACTGAGCTAACCGGCCACCCCCTGATCAGTGATTTTTTAATTACTATTAATTTTTACTTTTTATCATGAACTATTACACACATTTTGAATAATGCTGCTGTAAATATTTTTGAACATGACTCCTGTAGCACATGTGCATATATGTCAATTGGGTGTATTTCCATGAGTGGAATCATTGTATCCTAGTGTATGCATGTCTTCAGCATTACCAGATAAAGCCAAAATGCTTTCCAATGTGGCTGTACCAATTTACACTGCCATCAGCCATGTGAGAGTTCTCATTGCACCATATTCTCTTCATCACTTCATATTATCAGCCTTTTTCCTTGAAGACATTCTACGGGTTGTGTAGTCGTATCTAATTGTGGTTTGAATTTGCACTCCCTGGTTACTAAGAAGTTTAAGCCCTTTTCATTTGTCTTTTGAAAACTTTGGATCTCTGCTTTTGTAAAATGCCTGTTCAAATCCTTTGCCCAATTTTCTACTAGGTGGTCTCTTTTCTTCCTATTGGTATATAAGAGTTATCAGCTCTCTAAATACGAGCCTTTGTCCATAATAGGTGTTGTAGTGTCTTCTATTCTGTGGCTTTCCTTTTTTGTCTTATAATGCTGTCTTTTAAATTAACAGAAGTTTTGAACTTTATTGTAGACAGACTTACCAATCTTTTTCTTTATGTTAATGTTTTTTGCTTCCCGTTTGAGAATTATTTTCCTAATTCAAGATCATGAAGGTATTGTCTGTATTATTTTTAAAGTCTTTATTGTTTTGCCTCCCCCCCCATTCATTTTTTCCAAATGCCTTTTAGCATCCTTTGTGTCTTCCTATGGTGGTTGTTCTATATTTTATTCAATTCTATCACCATTTCCAAGCACAAAATCAATCAGTAAATTTATTGTATCTTGTTCCTACATTAAATAGAGGATTTAAACAGAGCCAATCTTAATCTTCATTTTTGGAAAAAGAATGACTGTACTCAAAGTAGTCTATACATGCAGTGCAATCCCTATCAAAATACCAGTGTCATTTTTCACAGAAGTAGAACAAATAATCTTAAAATTTACATGGAACCACAAAAGACCCCGAGTGGCCACAGCAATATTGCGAAAAAAAGAACAAAATTGGTGGTATCATGCTACCCGATATCAATGTATACTACAAGGCTATAGTAATCAAAACAGCATGGTACTGGCATTAAAACAGACACATAGATCAATGGAACAGAATAGAGAACCCAGAAATAAACACACACCTATATGGTCATTTAATCTATGACAAAGGAGGCAAGAATATATAATGGAGTAAAGACACTGTATTCAATAAATGGTGCTGGGAAAACTGGACAGATACATGCAAACAAATGAAACTGGCAAACCTTCTTACTCCATATACATGAATAAACTCAAAATGGATTAAAGACTTAAATGGAAGACCTGAAGCCATAAAACTCTTAGAAAAAATATAGGCAGTAAACTCTCCGACATTGCCCTTAGTAATAGTTTTTTTACTGATATATCTCCTTGGGCAATGGAAACAAAATAAAAAATGAACAAATGGAAGTATATCAAGCTAAAAAGTTTTTGCACAACAAAGGAAACCATCAACAAAATGAAAAGACAGCCAGTACTAAATGAGAAGCTGTATTGCCAATGATACATCTCATAAGGGGTTAATATCCAAAATTTATAAAGAACTCATACAACTCAACACCAAAACAATAAATAAATAAAAACCAACCAATCCAATTAAAAAATGGGCAGAAAAACTAAATAGACATTTCTCTAAAGAAGACATACAGATGGCCAATAGACATATGAAAAGATGCTCAATGTCACTAATCATCAGAGAAATGCAAATAAAAACCACAATGAGATAACACCTCACACCTGTCTGGATGGCCATCATCAAAACAAACACGTGTTGGTGAGGATGTGGAGAAAAGGGAACCCTCGTGCACTAGGGGTGGGATTGCAGATTGGTGCAGCCACTATGGAAAATGGTTTTTGGAGATTCCTCACAAAATTAAAAACAGAGCTACCTTATGACCCAGCAATTCCACTTCTGGGTATTTACTCAAAGAAATTCGAAACACTAAATCCAAAAAATATATGCTGTCCCCACCTATCTGGGCAGATCCCTGCAGGAGTAAACAGATTGCTGAAACACACAGGCTCTGAATCTGGTGCAGGAAGAGTTTTGGAACTTCAAAAGCTCTCCGCATCCCCACAGGGACGTGGTGCTCTATGACCCAGGTGAACTGTTAACAGAGGAGAAGCCCACTTTCCGGGGAATCCCCACATTGTGTGAGAAGCTAGAATAGTGCAGAGAAAACATAATACTACAGTGTGAGAGAGAAAAAAAGACTGCAGTTGGAGAGAAAATAAAACATTCTACCAACAAGTACTGGAAAACAAAAGAAAGACCTCTTCCTATCAACCTGTTACACAACCCACTCCTGTAGATGTCTAGGAAGAGAAATAATAAATCATTAATTGCCATGAATAACCAAAGCAACAAGACAACTCAGAAAGAAAGTGAAAACTCTCCAGAAAATGAACTTAAAGATATGGAAATGTGTGATTTAAATGACAGAGAATTCAAGATTGCAGTTCTGAAAAATCTCAGTGAGATGCACGAAAACACAGAAGGGCAGTTTAATGAACTCAGAAACACAATCAAAGAACGACATGAACATTTTATGAAAGAGATTGAAATTTTGAAAAAGAACCAAATAGAATTTTTGGAGATTAAGAACTCAATAGAAGAAATGAAGAATGAAATAGCCAGCTTAGGTAGTAGAGTTGACCAGATGGAGGAAAGAATCAGTGACATCGAAGATAGAAACCTGGAAATTACACGGATGGATGGAGAAAGAGACTTTAGACTTAAAAGAAATGAAAGAACTCTACAAAACTTTCTGACTCCATCAGAAAGCAATATAAGAATAATGGGCATACCAGAAGGAGAAGAGAGATGGGAACAGAGAGTATATTCAAACAAATAATCGATAAGAACTTCCCAAACTTGTGGAAAGAACTGGATCCTTGAATCCAAGAAGCAAATAGAACACCTAATTACCTCAACTGCAACAGGACTTCTCCAAGGCACATTGTATTGAAGGTGTGAAAAATCAACGACAAAGAAAGAATCCTCAAGGCAGCCAGGGAAAAGACAGAAACCTTACAAAGGAAAGCCCATTAGATTATCATCAGATTTTTCAGCAGAAACTCTACAAGCCAGGAGGGAGTGGAACCAAATATTCAAACTATTGAAAGAGAGAAACTGTGAGCCAAAATAATATATCCAGCAAAGATATCCTTTAGATATGAAGGAGGAATAAAGACTTTTCCAGACATACAGAAGCTGAGGGAATTTTCTAATACACGACCTGCACTACAAGAAATACTAAACGAGGCTATTCGACCAACATCAACAGGGACAATTTGTGGCAACTGAAACATAAAAAGGGGGAGAGTAAAGGCCTGAACCGGAATATGGAAATGGAGAAAGTAAGCATGCTGAAGAAAATGGAATACTCTAAATATCAAACTTTCTTTTACATAAACTTAATGGTAACCACTCAAAAAAAAATCTAGAACTGAAATATATACTGTAATAAAAGAAGAAACAGAGACAAATCATAGAATACCACCACACAGAAATAATAGACAACAACAAAAAGGCAAAGAAACAATGGAGACACAGTCTTACAAGAAAACTAAAGATAGAATGATAGGAAATCCTCACATATCAATAATCACCCTAAATATAAATGGACTGAACTCACCAATAAAAAGGCACAGAGTAGGAGATTGGATCAAAAAACTAAACCCAACCATATGCTGTCTCCAAGAGACACATCTCAGCTACAAGGACAAGCATAGACTCAAAGTGAAAGGGTGGAAATTGACACTCCAAGCAAATGGTATCCAGAGAAAATCAGGTATAGCTATACTCATATCAGATGAAACAAACTTCAGGGCGAAAAAGGTAACAAGAGACAAAGATGGACACTTGATAAAGGTAAAGGGGACTATACAACAAGAAGACATAACAGTCATCAATATTTATGCCCCCAATCAGGGAGCACCGAAATATACCAAGCAACTACTAACAGAACTAAAGGGAGAAATTGTCCAAAACACAATTATACTAGGGGACTTAAATACATCATTGACAACTATGGATAGATCATCCAAACAGAAAGTAAATCATGAAATAGCAGCCCTAAATGACACATTAGATGAAATGGACATAATTGACATTTACAGAGCACTTCATCCTAAAACATCAGACTATACATTGTTTTCTAGTGTACATGGAACATTCTCAAGGATAGACCATAAATTGGGACATAAAACCAGCCTCAGCAAATTTAAGAAGATTGAAATCATACAAAGCATACTCTCTGATCACAAGGCTCTGAAATTGGAGATAAACTGCAAAAAGAAAGCTGGAAAAAACACAAATACATGGAGATTAAACAACATACTTTTAAAGAATGACTGGGTCAAAGAAGAAATTAGAGGAGAGATCAAAAGATACATAGAAACAAATGACAATGAAAATACATCCTACCAAAATTTTGGGATGCAGCAAAAGCAGTTTTAAGAGGGAAATTTATATCATTACAGGCCTATCTCAAGAAACAAGAAAAATCCCAAATAACCTCAGGTTACACCTTAAAGAACTAGAAAAAGAAGAACAAATGAAACCGAGGGTCAGCAGAAGAAAGGAAATAATAAAAATCAGAGCAGAACTAAATGAAATAGAGAACAAAAAGACAATAGAGAAATTTAATGTGACAAAGAGCTGGTTCTTTGAAAAGATTAACAAAATTGACAAACCATTGGCTAGACTGACTAAGATAAAAAGTGAAAAGACACTAATAAAATCAGAAATGAAAAAGGGGAAGTTATCACAGATGTCACAGAAATACAAAGGATCATCCAAGAATACTATGAAGGACTATATGCCACCAAATTCAATAACCTAGAAGAAATGGACAAGTTCTTAGAAACATATAGCCTTCCTAGGCTGAACCATGAATAACTGGAAAATCTAAATAGACCGATCACCAGTAACGAAATTGAATCAGTTATCCAAAACCTTCCCAAAAGCAAAAGTCCAGGACCAGATGGCTTCACTAGTGAATTCTACCAAACCTTCAAAGAGGATCTAATACCAGTCCTGCTCATACTCTTCCAAAAAATTGAAGAAGAGACAGTACTCCCTAACTCATTTTATGAGGCCAACATTACCCTGATATCAAAACCTGGTAAGGATGACACCAAAATTAGAACTACAGACCAATATCTCTGATGAATACAGATGCAAATATCCTAAACAAAATTCTAGCAAATCTAATGCAACAATGCATTAAAAAGATTATTCATCACAACCAAGTTGGGTCCATCCCAGGGGCACAAGGATGGTTCAACCTCTGCAAATCCATCAATGTGATACATCACATAAACAAAATAAAGGACAAAAATCATATGATTATATCAATTGATGCAGAAAAAGCATTTGACAAGATACAACATCCATTTATGATTAAAACACTTAATAAAATAGGTATAGAAGGAAAATACCTTAAAATAATACAGTCCATATATGACAAACACTCAGCTAATCTCATAATTAACGATGAAAAACTGAAGCCCTTTGTTCTACATTCAGGAACACGACAGGACTGTCCCCTGTCACCTCTGCTTTTCAAAATAATGTTGGAAGTCCTCGTCAGAGCAATCCGGCAAGACAAAGAAATAAAAGGCATCCACATTGGGAATGAAGAAGTTAAATTGTCACTCTTTGCAGATGACATGATGCTATATATAGAAAACCCGACAGACTCCACCAAAAAGCTATTAGAAACAATCAATGAATACAGTAAAGTTGCTGGCTACAAAATCAACGTACAAAAGTCCATTGCATTCCTATATACTAACAATGAAATCTCAGAAAAAGAAATTTTAAAAAATCCCTTTTGCAATTGCAGCAAAAAGAATAAAATACTTAGGAATAAACTTAACCAAGGATGTAAAACACCTATATGCTGAAAAACATCAGACATTTTTAAAAGAAATTGAAGAAGACACAAAGAAATGGAACGGCATTCCGTGCTCATGGATTGGAAGAATCAACATAGTTAAAATGGCCATATTACCCAAAGCAATACACAGATTTAATGCGATCCCCATCAAAATCCCAATGGCATTTTTTAGAGAAATAGAACAAAAAATCATCAGATTTGTTTGGAATCACAAAAGACCCCGAATAGCCAAAGCAATCTTAAGAAAAAAGAACAATGCTGAAGGTATCACACTCCCTGACTTTAGCTTGTAGTACAAGGCAACAATAATCAAAAAAGCATGGTATTGGCAGAAAAACAGACACATAGACCAATGGAATAGAATTGAGAACACAGAAATAAAACCACATAAATATGGACAGATAACTTTTGACAAAGAAGCAAAAGACATACAATGGAGAAAAGACAGCCTCTTCAATAAATGGTGCTGGCAGAATTGGAAAGCCACGTGCAAAAGAATGAAACTGGACTGCTATCTGTCACCATGTACCAAAATTAATTCAAAATGCATCAAAGACTTAAGCATAAGACCTGACACAATAAACTGCATAGAAGAAAACATAGGTACTAAACTTATGGACCTTGGGTTCAAAGAGCATTTTATGAATTCGACTCCAAAGGCAAGGGAAGTAAAAGCTAAAATAAATGAATGGGACTATATGAAACTTAAAAGCTTCTGCACAGCAAAAGAAACCATCGACAAAATAAACAGGCAACCAACTGAATGGGAGAAGATTTTTGCAAACAGTGCCTCCGATAAGGGGCTAATATCCAAAGTATACAAGGAACTCATGCAACTCAACAACAAAAAACCAAACAACCCAATTGAAAAATGGGCAGACGACCTGAAGAGACATTTCTCCAAAGAGGACATACAAATGGCAAATAGACATATGAAAAAATACTCAACATCACTAATCATCAGAGAAATGCAAGTAAAAACCACAATGAGATTATCACCTCACCCCAGTTACAATGACTATCACGAAGACAAATAGTAACAAGTGTTGGAGAGGCTGTGGAGAAAAAGGAACCCTCATACACTGTTGGTGGGAATGCAGACTGGTGCAGCCGCTATGGAAGGCAGTGTGGAGGTTCCTCAAAAAATTACAAATGGAATTACTATATGACCCAGCAATCCTTCTCCTGGGTATCTACCCAAAATATTTGAAAACATTTATCCATAAAGACATATGTGCTCCAATGTTCATTGAAGCTTTATTTACGGTGGCCAAGACATGGAAACAACCAAAATGTCCTTCGATAGATGAATGGATAAAGAAGTTGTGGTATATATACACAATGGAATAGTATTCGGCGGTAAGAAAAGATGATATAGGACCATTTGTGACAATATGGATGGATCTTGAGATTATAATGCTAAGCGAAATAAGTCAGACAAAAAGCAGAGAACCATATGATTTCACTGATATGTGGTATATAAACCAAAAACAACAAAAAAACAACAAAAACAAATGAGAAACAGAAACTCATAGAGACAGATAATAGTTTAGTGGTTACCAGAGGTTAAGGGGGGAGGGGTGTGGGAGATGAGGGTAAGGGGGATCAAATATATGGTGATGGAAGGAGAACTGACTCTGGGTGGTGAACACACAATGTGATACATAGATGATGTATTACAGAATTGTACACCTGAAATCTATGTAACATTAGTAAGAATTGTCACCCCAATAAACTTAAAAAAAAAAAAAGAAGTTGTGGCATATATACACAATGGAATACTATTCGGCGGTAAGAAAAGATGAAATAGGACCATTTGTGACAACATGGATGGGTCTTGAAGTTATAATGCTAAGTGAAATAAGTCAGACCAAGAAAGACAAATACCATATGATGTCATCTGTGAATCTAAAGAACAAAATAAATGAACAAACAGAACAGAAAAAGACCCATAGATACAGAGAACAAACTGATGCGAGATGGGAGTGGGGTTGGGGAACTGGGGGTGAAAAAGGCGAAGGGATTAAGAAACAAAATTGGTAGTTACAAAGTAGTCATGGGGATGTAAAGTACAGCATAGAGAATATTGTTAATAATATTGTAACAACTATGTATAATGCCAGGTGGTAGTAGGCTAATTGGGAGACCACTGCATAAATTGTACAAATGTCTAACCACTATGTTGTACACCTGAAACTAATATAAAATAATATTGAATGTCAACTATAACTGAAATAAAAAGAAATAATTTTTACAAGAATGAATGAATAAATGAATGAATATATTACACAATGAATGTCAACATTCTTCAATAATTTTTTTTCTCTCACAAAATAAAATGCAAAATGTAGGTACTGAGGGAAATCCCTGCAGGACACATAATGGTAAAAGTCATTACAAACAACTTCCTGTCTATCTTCTCCCCATCGCCCAGTGCTGACCATGTCACGTTGAACAGGATTGTGTTGTTACAGGTCTCGGTGTCATTCGAGGATGTGACTGTAAACTTCAGCAGGGAGGAGTGGCAGCACTTGAAACCTGCTCAGAGACGCCTGTACCGGGATGTGACACTGGAGAACTACAGCCACCTGCTCTCCGTCGGTAAGCACAGCTGCCCTACGCATCTGCCAGGGGCCTCAGTGAGGCTATTTCCATTCTCAGCCGCTGAGTGCTCCGGGACATCTCAAGTGTGTGATGGTGTCGTCCTTGATTTGTCTGCATTCTTCAGTCCCTTTTCAGCATTATTATTATTACTGTATTCCCAGTGAAATATGATTACTTTTTTGAAGAGCAAATGGAAGTGCCATTGAAAGGTCCCTGAAACCCACTGAGCTAGACCCAATCCTGTATCATGTCCTGTTAACAGGGTACCAAGTTCCCAAACCAGAGGTCATCTTCAAGTTGGAGCAAGGAGAGGGACCATGGATGTTGGAGGGGGAAACCCCACATCAGAGCTGTTCAGGTGAGTAAGTGTACGTGTAACCCAGGCAGGTGGGGGGCGTGGAAGTAAATCTCACTTTTGTAGGAGAGAGCAATACTTTTCAAAGGCTATGCAGGTAATGTGTCTTGGAAGTTCTAAACTTTTAGACTTGCTTGGAGATGGTTTCCATAAACCCCTCTGATACCTAAATGCCATCTCCAACTATGACCCTTGCCACATCTATTGTCTTCTTCTCTTGGCTTTTTGACAAGTGAGCTGTCTCTAATCTTGTACCCTGGGTCACATACATACCACCCTGTCTTATCTAGGAGTTTTTTGTTCTTCCTACTCCATCTTCACCCCCCGCCCCCAACTTAGATTCTTTCCTTGTACATTCAGGTATTTTAAATTTTCTTCCCTTTTATTTCAATTCCCCATATCCATTACACATCCCTCCTCCCATGGGCAACTGGTCTAATGTATTTGATCTTTGAATTTGTGTGGTATTCTCTTAAAGCCTGAAGTACTGGTATATGAGTATGTATTTTTAGTATATATAAATGATATTGTACTTTGTGTTTTAATTCTGTTCCCTTTTTAACTCATCCCTGAGGTCTGTCCATATTGTAGTGTGTTCACCTGGCTTTGTTTCTTCAAATTGCTGCATGGTATTCAACATTGTGCCAGCACCACATCTTCCTTAGCCATTCATCCAGTGGTGGAGACTAGGGTTGTCATTAATTCCCAGCTAATACAAACAACTCTACAATAAATTTCTACATAAATCTTCCCTGATGGAGTATGAGAATGTCTCAGGAATGCATACAGAGGAGAGCGATTGCCCGATCATTGCATAGTCTCATCCTGAATTTGAGTGAGCATTACCATATTATTCTCAATGGGCTGTACTAATCTATATATATTCCCAGCAAAGTGCACAAGGGTTCTTGATTTCCTAGAGTTTCTGCCAACAATTAGTAGTACCAAAGTTTCTCATTTTTTGGCCAACAATGGAAATAAGGTGGTATCTCATTTTTTATTTTGCATTTCTCCAATACCTAGTTTGAGCATTTCATTTTTTTTTCCTCTTCTTCCACCTCCCCCCACACTCTGGTTCAAGCCGTTGTTTCTCAGTCTAGTTGTGTAGGACACAGCTCCCTGGCCCATGCTGGTATTATGAGCCTTGCGCCCCCGCCACCCCAGGTTGAGGTAGTCAGTCGCTGGTAGTCAGTCAGCTGCTCACAGCAGCCCACGGCAGCCCGTGACAGCCCAGCTCCAGGGAGAGCCGTTGTTCACAATCTTAGCTGTAGAGGGTGCAGCTCACTGGCCCATGTGGGAATCGAACTGGCGACCTTGCGCTAGGAGCACAGCGCTCCAACCACTTGAGCCACTGGGCTGGCCCAAGCATTTCATTATTGACCTGTTGTTGTCTCTGAGTGTCCCTCTTACCGTGTTTCCCCGAAAATAAGACCTAGCTGGACAATCAGCTCTAATGCGCCTTTCGGAGCAATAATTAATATAAGACCCAGTCTTATATAAATAATATGATATATGATATGATATGATATGATATGATATGATATGATATGATATGATATGATATGATATGATACCGGGTCTTGTATTAATTTTTGCTCCAAAAGACACATTAGAGCTGATTGTTTGGCTAGGTCTTATTTTCGAGGAAACACGGTATGAGTGACCTTGTTCATGTTCCCTTTCTTTCAATTGAATTTCCTGTCTGTTTCTTACTGATTTGCATCCAATTTATTATTGGCTCGTTTTCCACCCTTCTCTTCCTCATTATCCCAATAAGTGAGGCATCCCTAGGCACCCTATCTACTGTTCATCAGTCTTTTCTTCATATACATGCAAGGATTCATCATTTTAGCATAACTAAAATTCTCATGATTCTGATTTTGACATCTCCGGTCTCTGTTTTTCATTGGTACTTTAGTACTAGATTTAGCTACACAGAAAGGTTCCATGGGAGTTTCTCTTGATCCTCAGTATACCAGAAATGGAATCATCACCTCACATATCAGAAAACCTTCTCACCTTCTAAATTTTGTCACATTTTGTTTCATAAACCTTTTGGTCATTTTAATTAATCTCTCTATAATTCCTATTGTTATTCCATTTTTGCAAATATCATTTTCAGTTCATCTTCTCAGTTCCCAATAATATCACCTAAAACCAGTTCCATATTTTCTTATGCCTGGGTTATGATTATTCTATTCCTGATTAGATTTGCTGATTCCATTCTTTTTACTAGCTCATTTTAAATGCTAATGACAGATTTCATTGCCTAAAACATTCTATTTATCTTGCCATGAGCTTTATAAAACAAACCTACAATTAGCCCCCATTACCTAGTATGCAGTAATCAAACTATTCTTTCAGAGAGATAAACAACATGGCCACGTGTTTCTAATTCAAACTTGTATCTTTATATTTTCCATAACCTCTGCTTAACTCCATTTTTCACATTTTTTATGATTCTGTGAGGTTTATTTATATTAATAATTCTATGAGTTTTGAAAAATGCATACAGTCCTGTAAACCATTTGTGAGGTAACCAGATTCTGTGAGGTTTATTTATATTAATAATTCTATGAGTTTTGACAAATGCAGACAGTCATGTAACCACCACAAACAAGATATAGAACAAAAAATTACCTCAGACCTCTTGGTTATCACTGCTTCCCATAACTTCCAGCCCTGGAAACTACTGATCTCTCTTATGTGTCTATAGTTTTGCCTTTTCCGGAATGTCATATAAATGAAATGACATTCTGGAAAAGGCAAAATTGTGGTTTTTTGAAGCTTTTTGAGCCTGGCTTCTTTTGCATAATGGATTCAAAACTCATTCATACTGTTGTATGTTTCCAAAGTTTATTTTTTATTTCTGAGTAGTATTCCTTAGTATGAATATACCACAGTTTGTTTATCCATTCATAAGTTGAAGAATATTTAGATGGTTTCCAGTATTAGTGACTATGAAGAAAGGTGATATAAACATCTGCTTACAGATTTTGTGTGATGATAAGATTTAATTTCTCTAGAGTAAACATTGCTGGGTTGTATGATAAGTATATATTATAAATAGATCTATATTTTTAAATATATATATATAAATATATATATATATATTTTTTTTTTTTAATTGGGGAATATTGGGGAATACTGTGTTTTTCCAGGATGTCAAGTTGTTGTTTTTCAATCTAGTTGTGGGGGGCACAGCTCACTGGCCCATGTGGGACTCAAACCGGTGACCTTGGTGTTATGAGCACCACGCTCCAACCACTGAGCCAACCGGCCGCCCACTGGCAGCTCAGCTCCAAGCTGAAGCCATTGTTTCCCACTGTCTCATGTGGGAATCGAACCGGCAACCTTGTTGTTAAGAGCTCATGCTCTAACCAACTGAGCCATCCGGCCACCCCGATAAGTATATATTTAATTTTATTAGAAACTACCAAACTGTTTTCCAATGTGGCTGTACCATTTTATAGTCTAACTAGCTATGTATGAGAGTTCCAGTTAATCTACATCCTCACCAGCACTTGGAATTGTCCATTAAAAAAAACTTCAGCCATTTTTTTTTTATTTATTTAAGCAGGAAGTTGTATCAGTTTATTTCTCTTTAAACTAAATTAATAAAATATTTTACTTAAGCTTTTAATACTTAAAACCTAGAACTATCAGAGGTATTTATGTGTTGCTAGAATCTAAGCTACATTAAAGCTCTATTTAGCTCTGGAAGTTTTGACCATTTATTATCTAGAACCACCCAATCTGCTCTGAAGTCTGCTGAGAATGGGAGAGAATTGCATTCCTAGGGTTCAATGTTTGGCCCAAATACCTCTAAAACTTTGGGGTGAGGCAACACATCCTTCCAAAGTAGCACAGGCCTCTCTTTACTTTCCTAAAGAGACATTAAATGCCCATGAGGCAAGACGTGGGACAGTTTTACTGTGATGATTCTGTTTCACTGGTGACAATGCTGAAGCTGTTCATTGTTTTTCAGTGGGCATTTTGAATCTCCTTCAAATACCATTATTGCTCTCCCAGAAGGCACCTTGTCTTAGTTCCAGCTGCTATAACAAAATACCATACACTGGGGATTTAGAGAATAGACGTCTATTTCTCACAGTTCTGGAGGCTGGAAAGTCCTAGATCAAGGTGCAAGAAGATTCCATTCTTGGTGAGCTGTCTTTCTGGCTTGCAGAATGCTGCTATCTTGCTGTGTGCTCGCATGACCTCTTCTTGCACACTGGAGGACAGAGAGTTTAGCCATTCTTATAGTTGAGTAGTGGTATCTTACTGTGGTTTTTTATTTTTATTTTTTATTTTTTTGTGGGAGGGGCAGATACTGGGGAAGAGTGTGTTTTTCGAGGACCCATCAGCTCCAAATCAAGTCGTTTTTTGTTTTGTTTTGTTTTGCTTTTTTCAATCTAGTTGTGGAGGGCGCAGCTCAGCTCCAAGTCAAGCTGTTGTCCTCCTCTAGTTGTGGAGGGCGCAGCTCACTGGCTCACGTGGGAATCGAACCGGGGACGTTGGTGTTATGAGCACTGCGCTCTAACCAACTGAGTCAACTGGCCACCCCTCTTACTATGGTTTTAATTAGCATTTCCTTAACATCTAATATCTGACATTCATATATCTTCTTTGGTGGAGTGTTTGTACAAATCTCTTTTTATACCAATCTTTTGCTCAGTTTTATATAGAGAATTTTGTTTTCTTTTTTTATGGATTGTGCTCTTGGTGTTCTAGCTAAGAAATTTTTACCTAATCTAAATAGCTTTTATATTTAGTTCTGTGATCCATTTTGTGTTAATTTTTGTGTGTGATTTAAAGTGTGGATTGAAGTTCATTTTTTGCATGTGACCATATAGTCATTCCAGCATCATTTATTTTAAAAACTGTCCTTTCTTAACAGAATTCCCTTTGTACCTTTATTGAAAATCAGTTATCATTTTGTGTGTGGGTCTCTTTCTGAACTCTTCATTCTGTTCCATTGATCTATTCGTCTATCTTTATACCATTCCTATACTGTGTTGATTAGTGTAGCTATATAATAAATTTGAAATGTAGCATTAGTCCTCCAACTTTGTTTTCTTTTCTTTCAAATTGTTTTGGATATTCTAAGTCCTTTGTATACTCATATGAATTTTAGAATCAGTTTTTTAATTTCTACAAAAGTGAATTTTGATTGGGGTTACATTGACTGAGATCAGTTTGGAGATAATCGAAGTCTTCTTAATATTATTGGGTCTTTCAATTCATGAACAATTATATTCCTCTCAGCAATGTTTTCTACCATTCAGTGTACAGGTCTTGTGCATCTTTTATCAGATTTATCCCTAGGTATGCCATATTTTATGCTATTTTTCCCAGCTTTACTAAGATATAAATGACATATAACATTATATAAGTTTAAAGTGTGCAATGTGTTGATTTGATACATTTATAAATTACAACATGATTACCACTGTAGTGTTAGCTCACACCTCCATCCTGACACATAGTGACCATCTTTTCTGCGATGAGAACATTTAAGATCTACTCTCTTAGCAACATTCAAGTATATGATACAGTATCATTAGCTATAATCACCATACCATACCTCAGCTCCCCAGAACTTTTTAATCTTATAACTGGAAGTTCGTACCCTTTGATCAGGAGAGAGAAACCATATACGTATTTGAACAGGGAAAGTATAACATAAAGAACCACTAGCTATCGTGGGATCAGAGTAACAAGGGATTGGCTAGTACAAGTAAAGAGAACTCTAAAGAAAACAGGAATAGCAGGAATAAGGAACAGCCAGTACCTCTAGGACTGTACTGGAGCATCCAAGAAAATGCCTCCCCTGCTTCTGAGGGATGAGATCCAGACTTTGTTGGGAGGGCACAGCTATGGTTCACGGCATGGCAGAAGAGTTGCTGTGCTGCCACACTGGCTGACCTTGCTGGAAATCTGCCCTCTCGGGTTCCAGAAAGAGCTAATCATGGGGAACTGTCTTGCTGGAGGTATTCCACTACCAATCATCTGAGAGGGTTGCCAGGGTTAACCGCTGGGTGCTGCTGGCTGCCATACACTGCTGGAGCCTGGAGCTGGAGAAGCTACTCGTGCTGCAGGAGCTGGGTGCTGGAGAAGTCACTCATTGCAGGAGCTGAGCTCTAGAGAAGCCACCCTCACTGCAAGAGCTGGCTGCTGGGGAAGCTGCGTGTACATCAGGAGCCAGATGTTGGCAAAGCTACCCACACTGCAGGAGCCTGGTGCTAGACAAGCTGCCCTTGTTGGAAGAGCATGCTGAGTAAGCCCACTCGAACCAGGAAGCATTCATAGAAAACTGAATACTTCAGTTTTATGAAGCAAAGTGTGGAAAACATTTAGTGAATTAAATGTATTGAATTTGGAGAGATAGACAGAGGAGAATATTTTGCTTTCTCTCAGAAGGGTTTCTCAAGTGTCTCTTCAGAGGAATTCAAAGGACCATAGATTATATTTGGGAAGGGACGACAACTGCGTGAAATGGTAACAATTTTAGCCTTCGAGTATTAATTCTTTCTGTTATAACACAAAACTTCCAAATTGAGTGTCAAAATGAGTGGTACCATATCTGCTTTATAAAGTCATAGCAGATACAACCTCCCTAGAGGTATACTGAAATTAGAGCTAATATTGAGGACAATCTGTTTTGAATATACACAGAGGAGCAAAACAGCAAACTTAATACAAATGTGTATCCTCTCATGTAAGAATTCTGAGGTGAATGGTTCCATTCAACAAGTCAACTCTTACCCCGACACATCGTTCAGGGACCATGTCCCAAAGCATTGGTCTGCCATCTCCTAGGGCATTGTTGTCAGCTGTGTGGTTAATATTGGGTCATTGTTGAGTTCAGTGGGAAGGGAAGGAGGAATGGAGAATATTTGCCCACGTTTTAATGCCTTGCCTGGAAGTGGCACATATCACTTCTGCTCATACTCCACTGCTGAGAACAAAGTGAAGCTGGTCAATGTTTTGCCCAGCTACACTCTGTTACTATAAAAGGAGAGGTCAAAAGGTTTGGGTGGATGGCTTGAAGTTTCTGCTGTAGATGGTTTTCCCTCTCCTATTTTACACTTGTTAAAAGCATATATTCCTGGGCCCAAGGAAGACTTGCAGCTGGCTATAGAGTTGGAGCACAGATACCTACTTACTGTTTGTCTTTGTCAAGCTGGCTGATATTGCAACAGTTTTTCCTATTAATATAGAGGAACTGGTGTGTGAGACACATATATTAAATATTTATGCTCATAACGGTTCAGAGGGAAAAGCAAGAGGAAGCAGAGAGATTAGTAAGGTTTTAGAGCGGATATGTAATAAGGACATGCAATCTGAAATATTTCTTGCATGCCAGGCTTCCCTTTAACAGATTGCAATTCCTTCTTCTGGTTACTCTACTCACTATCCAGACCTCCTAGTAGTGGATATAGGTTCAAATCCCATCTCTCTCACTGATTTAGTTATTTGATCTTCACCAAGTTACGTAACTTCTCTGCTTCTGTTTCCTCATCTGTGAAACATGATTGATAATGATAGTTACCTTTTAGAGTTTAGTGAGGATTAAATGAGCTATTATGTGTAAAGCACTTGGAACAGTACCTGGTGCATCACAAATGGTATATGATTGTTTTGCATATAGTAAGTATTTTAGAAGAATTTTGTATTACTGCATTATTACTATTTTCATTATTGTCATATGAAGTCTTCTATTTCTCTGTGTTCATCCTGTCTCAACTACATGTACCCTCTATCCTCTGCTAATTGTTCTTTGAGACATTTTCATTTTTTCTTTTTCTTTTTAGATGAGGACATTGAGCAAACCCAACAACAGAGAATTTCTGAAGAAGTTTCATTCCACTGTGAGAAATTTGGTCAATCCATAGAAGAGTCATTGTGTTCCATTTTAGAAGAATTATGGCAAGATAATGACCAGCTAGAGAGATATCAAGAAAACCAAAATAACCCTTTAAGTCATGTGAAAGTATTCATTAAGGAGAGGGGCTATGGGTGTAAAAATATTGAAAGAATAATTCATGTGAGTACCAAGCTTGGTCCTTCAATAAAAAGACTCCATAGCTGTGAAACATTTGGAAAGAGTTTGAAGCACACTTTGAACTTACATAATCATAATAAAAGCAATGCAACAACAAACCTTGATAAGATTTTTGAAAATGGCAACAACTTTGCCCATAACTCTTCCTCTACTAAGAATAAGAATGCTAATACAGGAGCAAGTACTTGGGAACATAATCAATGTGAAAAACATGTTGGCCACAAACAAGTTCTCATCCACCATCAGAAAATTCATACTGGGGAAAAACTTTACGTATGTACTGAATATGTAAAGAGCTTCACCCAGAAGTCACATCTCTTTGAACATCAGAGAATTCGTGCTGGAGAAAAATCCCATGAATGCAACAAGCGTGAGAAAGTCTTCACTCAGAACCCACAAATTGATGTAGCTCAGAGTGTTTATACAAGAGAGAAACCCTATATATGTACTCAATGTGGAAAGGCCTTTACTCTCAAGTCAAACCTCATTACACATCAGAAGATTCATACTGGGCAGAAACCCTATAAATGCAGTGAATGTGGAAAAGCTTTTTTCCACAGGTCATATCTCTTTAGACATATGAGAATTCATACAGGAGAAAAACCTTATGAATGCAGTGAATGTGGAAGAGGCTTCTCCCAGAATTCAGACCTCAATATACATCAGAAAACTCATACTGGAGAGAAACTCTATGCATGTAATGAATGTGGGAAAGCCTTCACAAGAAAATCAGCACTCAGGATGCATCAGAGAATTCACACAGGAGAGAAACCCTATGTATGCACTGAATGTGGGAAAGCCTTCATCCAGAAATCACATTTCAATACACATCAGCGAATTCATACTGGAGAGAAACCTTATGAATGCAGTGACTGTGGGAAATCATTCACTAAGAAGTCACAACTCCATGTGCATCGAAGAATTCACACAGGAGAAAAACCCTATATATGTACAGAATGTGGAAAGGTCTTTACTCATAGAACAAATCTCACCACACATCAAAAAACTCACACTGGAGAGAAACCCTATATGTGTGCTGAATGTGGGAAGGCTTTCAGTGATCAGTCAAATCTCATTAAACACCAGAAAACTCATACTGGAGAGAAGCCCTATAAATGCAATGGTTGTGGAAAAGCCTTCATCTGGAAGTCACGCCTCAAAATACATCAGAAATCTCATATTGGAGAGAGACACTATGAATGCAATGAATGTGGGAAAGCCTTCATCCAAAAATCAACATTAAGTGTGCATCAGAGAATCCATACAGGAGAGAAACCCTATGTCTGTCCTGAATGTGGGAAGGCCTTCATCCAGAAATCACACTTCATTGCACATCATAGAATTCATACTGGAGAGAAACCTTATGAATGCAGTGACTGTGGGAAATGCTTCACTAAGAAGTCACAACTGCGTGTGCATCAGAAAATTCACACAGGAGAGAAACCCAATATATGCGCTGAATGTGGAAAGGCTTTTACTGACAGGTCAAATCTCATAACACACCAGAAAATCCATACTAGAGAGAAACCGTACAAATGCAGTGACTGTGGAAAAACATTCACCTGGAAGTCACGCCTCACTATCCATCAGAAATCGCATACTGGAGAGAGGCACTATGAATGTAGTAAATGTGGAAAAGCTTTCATCCAGAAAGCAACACTAAGTATGCATCAGATAATTCATACAGGAAAGAAACCCTATGCTTGTACAGAATGTCAGAAGGCCTTCACTGACAGATCAAATCTCATTAAACATCAGAAAACTCATAGTGTAGAAAAACTTTATAAAGGCAGTGACTGAAAAAGCCTTCATCAGAAAATTACAATTCGGCATGCATCAGATGTCTCATAGTGGGGAAGAGGAGCGCCTGATACTGCAGTCATTGTGCAGAGGAAGGAGATACGACAAACTTCGGTGAACAGAAGACAAAGCCAAGTATCCTTCAAATACCAGTAACTGCATCACCACAGTTGGTATGCAATTATATGCACAGGGAGACTTTGATAAAGCATTTGAGCAATAGTCCTATTTGGGTTCATGATTCCGATAGTGACTCTCAAGCTCCTGCAAATGGTAGAAATAGAGACCCCAGGAGATAACGTGTGGTCTCTTATGTTTCACTTTTTGGATAAAGGACTTTATAAATTTAGCACTAATTAGTTTTTCATACCCTGGGATGTAAAAGTACTCAATACTGACCCAAAATTTTTTCAAAGTTCTAGGGTGGGGAGAAGAGTTTTCATTGTCCAGATACTTGCAGGGCACTGAAGTCAAGGCAAAAACCTATTTGGGGATGCAGATCTGCGAGTCAAAGCCAGAAGTTTTTGCAATCATTGACATTTAAGACACAGAAAAGGCTGCCATGAAGAGTTGTTCTTTCTCTTCCATTTGAGAAGTCACCATGGTATATATATATTTTTTAATGAAATAGAATTTTTAAAGTCTGACTTTATTCACTGACAAATTAGGCAAAAGTCTAGCCTACGTTACAAGAATATAGTTATTAAATGTTGCACACATTTAAAGGTGGCGATTGTTCCCTCATTAATTCCATGCTGTGGCAGCAGGGGATGATTCACACTCAAAACAAACTATGTATACCTTCTAACCTGTACCCCAAAAGCTGTCATTTATGTAAGTTGCAGACCACAGACTTCTTGTCCCCTTAGTAACTGACCCTGAGCCACAGGACATTAGACTCCCAGTCTCATCCATTGAAGCTTCTACTTTCTTTGGGATTCTTGTTTGAAAAAGAATGATTGAGAAATTGGATTTCAATATGTAAAATTTTAATTGTGTTTTCCTTTCAATTTTGTTAAGATATATTCATTTTCTATGTGCATAGTAAGAGTAGTTTTGTGTAGATTGCTATGGGATAAAGTCATTTTGCATTACTGTTGGTTAGTTTAAGATATGACTATAGTTTATTACAGTTGAATAACTGGAAGACTTCTCTAGAAAGAGCACTGCTTTTTTTGAGCACTGATATATAGACACTTCCTCATTTTCCCTTGTGTTTTTATGGTACTTATAAGAAAAGGGGTTTTCTTTCTAGCATGCAATTTTATTTTATTTTAGACCTTTTTATTAAAGTATAATGCATATAGGAAATGCATATATCAAAGCATAGAGTTCAATTCTCAGAAACTGAACATACTCAGATCAAGAAACAGAACATGACCACACCCCAGAGGCACTCCCTTTGCTCCCTCCTAGTCCTTACCACTGCTCCCCCAAGAGTAAACACTGTCCTGACTTCTAACAGCATAGATTAGTTTTGTCTGTCTGATATTTCATATAAATTGAGTCAATTATATTTCATATTTCAGTGTTCATCTTCTTTCATTCACATTACGAATGTGAGATTCATCTATATTGTTAATATAGTTATAGATAATTCATTCTCATTGTCATATTATCTTCCATTGTGTGAATATGCTACAATATATTTATCTATTCTACTGTTGACGGACATTTGGGTTGTTTGCAGCTTGGGGCTATTAGGAATATTGCTGCTATAAATATTTTGGTACCTATCTATTGGTGAACATATTTATGAATTTCTGTTAGATATATATGTAGAAGTTGAACTGTGAAGTCATAGAGTATCCAAATAGTCAGTTTTAGCTTATAAAACTAGTTTTTGAAAGTGGCTATACCAACATACACTCCCACCAGCACAGTATACAAATTCTAGTCGCTCCACAACCTTGTCAACACTTGGTATTTTCCATCTTTCTTAGTTTAGCCATTATGATGGATGTATAGTGATATCTGTGTGGTTTTAGTTTTTATTTCCTTGTCCTCCACTCCCACCATAGTATCTCAAGATAGCTGACTGATATCAGAGATCTGAGACCCAGCCCTGGGCCTCACATAAACATATAAATATAAGCAGTTAGTAAGTTTAAATCTTACACACACACACGCACGCACACACGTGCAAAAGCCCAAAGCCAGATATTATAATTAGTTAATTGCATTAAACATTTATAGGAAAAATAATGTCAATACTGCACAAAATCTTTCAGAAAATAGAGGAGAAAGAAACACTCTCTAACTCCATGAGGCCAGTATTACCCTGATACTTAAGCCATACAAACACATCACAAGAAAACTACAGACCATTATTTCTCATGAATGTAGATGTAAAAATCTTCAACAAAATATCAACAAATTGAATTCAGCAACATATAAAAGGATTATACATCATGATCAAGTGGGGTTTATTCCAGTGATGCAAGCCTGCTTCAAAATTCAAAATCATTCAATATAATCTATCATATTAACAAGCTAAAGAAAAATCACATGATCTACAGATTTAATACTTTATCTAATTTCCAGGAGGCTTTCTGCCTCAGAAATTGATAAGCTAATCCTAAAATTTATATAGAAATAAAAAAGCCCAAGAATAGCAAAAATGAATTTGCCAAAGAACAAAGTGGGAGGACATTCACCTCCCAATTTCAAAATTATTATAAAACTACAGTAATCATGACAGTATGGTACTGGCATGGGGATAGAGACATAGATCAATGGAGCAGAATAGAGTCCAAGAATAAACCCTCATACTTATGGTAAACATATTTTTTTTACAAATGTGTGAAGGAAATTCAATGGGGAATGTTTTTCAACATTTGGTGCACGGATAATTGGGTATCCACACACAAAAAAAAACGAATTTAAATCTTACTTCACACCATACTAAAAATTGACTCAAAAATGGATCAGAGATGAAAATATAAAAGTTAAAATTATAAAAGTTTTAGCAGAAAACATAGGAGAAAATCTCTCTGACCTTGTGTTAGGCAAGGAATTCTTAGGACACCAAGAGCATGATCCATAAAGAAAAAAAATGATAAATTGGACTTCATCAAAACCAAACAGGTCTGTGCTTCAAAGGACATCATTAAAAAAAAAAAGAAAAGACATTCTAAATCATGTATCTGATAAAGACCTTGTATCCAGAATATATAAAGAACTCCTACAACTCAATAAAAATAAGACAAATAACCCAGTTTAAAAATGGGGAAAAGATTTGAAGAGACATCTCACCAAAAAAGATATACAAATAAGCACTGGAAGAGATGCCCAAAATCATTAGTCATCAGAGAAATTCTAATTAAAACTACAATGAAATACTACAGTACATGTACTAAAATGGCTATAATAAAAAAGACAATTACAAGTGTTGACAAGGATATGGGGAATCAGAAACTGTCATACATTTCTGGTGTGAATACATTAAAATGGTGTAGCCACTTTATAAAAGTTTGGCAGTTTCTTTAAAAGTTGATTATAAATTTACTGTAGAACCCAGCCACGCCACTCCTATTACCTACCCTAAAGATATATAACGTGTTCACACAAACACTTGTCCTTGAATATTCATAACAGCATTAATCATATGAGGCAAAAAGTAGAGAAGATCCAAATGTCCAAATATCCATCAACTGGTGAATAAATAAACAAAATGTGGTATATTCTGCAATAAAAAGGAACAAATACTAACATAGGCATACCTCCTTTTATTGTATTCCACAGGTGTTGCTTTTTTTACAAACTGAAGGCAATACCCTCCACCAGCAAAAAGATTACAACTCGCTTTATTGCGATACTCTCTTTATTGCAATGGTCTGGAACCAAACCTGCAATATCTCCACAAGGTATGCCTGTAAATACTGCAACATGGATAAACCTCAAAAGTATTATGCTAAGTGAGAGAAGTGAGACACAAAAGATCTAATATTGTATTTGTATATTATATGAAATGTCTGTTAAGGCAAACCTATAGAGAGCTGTACATTAGGGTTTGTCTGGGGGGATGAGAATGGGGATGGTCATTAACTGTAAATTAGTACAAGGGATCTTATTGGGGTGATGTAAATGTTCTAGAATTTGTGGTGACAATTGCACAACTAGGTAAATTTAATAAAGGTCATTGAGGTGATCCTTAATTCCATTCCTGTTTAAACATCTGGATTCCCTGCCATAACACCTGTTGCCACCTATAGCTAGAATAAGGTGTTGTCTTGGAGCCTGTTGTACATTTAAGAATAAAGTTTCATTTACAAAATTAAGGTTGTTGAATGGTACAATTTATTTTTTTATTTTTCAATTACAGTTGACATTCAGTATCATTTCATATTAATTTCAGGTGTACAGCATAGTGGTTAGACATTTATATAATTTATAAAGTGATCCCGATTAATGTACTGCCCATCTGACACCCTACATAGTTATTACAATATTATTGACTATATTCCCCCATACTATGCTTTACATCCCCATGACTATTTTGTAACTATCAATTTAAATGTGGAATGTAAATTATACCTCAACAAAGTTTCCCCCCCGCCCCCAGAGTTGTTTTAGCTATCTAGGTCCTTTATTTATTTATTTATTTATTTATTTTTGAATGTTTATGGGTTTGAGCCAAACTGACGTCATATGCCAGGGAGCAACATCTCAAGTGCTCCCCAGGTCCTTTACATTCCATATGAATTGTAGAATAAGTTTGTCCCTTTCGACAACGACGACGACAAAAAGCAGCTGTGATTTTTATTGAGATTGGTTTGAATCTATAGATCAACTTGGAGAAAATTGAAATCTTAACCATACTGAGCTCCCTGGCCCATAAATAAGGTATATCTCTCCATTTCTTTAAGTACGCTTCAATTTCTCTCAGCAATATTTTGTAGTGTTCAGGGTTCAGCTCTTTCACATCTGCTGACAAATTTTTCCCTAAGTATTCATAGTTTTTATGCTATTTTACTTGGTGTTGTCTTACTTCCACTTTATTGTGTGGTACTGGTTTTCCATTTCACTTTCTTGTTAATTACTAGTATATAGCAAATCAACTGATGTTTGTATGTTTATCTTGTACAGAAAAAGAGGAAACAGTCCCCACACAAAACTGCCCTCACTTCTGACACCAACTGCAGGGTCTCCAAGACCACCCTCAGGTTCAATAATTCAATAGATGGCTTCATAGAACTCACTGAAAATTATTATACTCGTAGTTACATTTTATTACAGATAAAGGATAGAGATTAAAATCAGCCAAGGAGAAAAACACATATGGCAGAGTCCAGGAAGGTAACAAATGCAGAGCTGCCAGTTGTCGTCTCCCCCACAGAATCAAGATAGCATTACTCTCCTGGCATTGATTGCAATAGCTTGGAGTACTGCCAACCAGGGAAACGCACCCAAGCCTTTTGTCCAGAACCTTCAATGGGGCTCCATCATGTAGGCACAGTTGACTGCTCACATGGCTGGTCTCAGTTTCCAACCCTCAGGAGGCCAAGTTTCAAGACCCAAAGCCGCCTTCAACAACATGATGAAGGATGTTGTTGATGTGGCTCTGAGCCTCCATACTAAGCCAGATAGTTTCTATCTGAATGGCACAGGCCCCCAGGTAAACAAAGACACGCCTATCAGGCATGGCTTTCCCAGGGCCTAGAGATTATCTTCCAGAAGCTGAGGGCAAAGGCCAGACATCCCTTTGGGTAAGGTTAAATACTTCACTACGCAGGCTATCCCTAGCCTTTGGCCCAGGCTCTTTCACAGCAAAATATATTTGGGCATCTAGTTTTAGTATAGCATTTATATGACATACAATAATAGTAAAAAATGAATTCATCCTATAAAACCATTACATGCATTTTTATATTTTTATACTAATTTGATTATTCTTTCCCTTTGATCTACTTCTATTTGTACCTTATGATAAACTTGTGCAGCATAGAAATTAGCTGATGGTTAGCTAACTCCACTTCTTCCTCAAGCCAGCCATTTTCCATCACCAGTATTATATCCTGAAAAGTCTTTAACTCAATTTTCTGATATATTTGACCATCACTATAAATATAATCTTAGCAACAATGCCAGTGTTCCACCATATCGTAGTGTGTAGATGTAAACTACACACTACACTGTATCTACAGTCAACAATAATATACTGTACATTTAAATTTTTGTTAAGAGGGTAGATCTCCTAAGTGTTCTTTCCAAAATAAAATAAAATAAAACAAAACAAATAATAAAATAAAATACTCAAAAGACACTGGCACATTACTAGAGTCCCACTCAGTCATCAACAATTGGTCCAGTTCATCTCCCAAAGCAACTCAGGTTTGCAGGCTTCCATTCAAATTTGTCAGTAGGAGGAGTCTTAGCAACATATGGCTTCATTCTTTCAGGCATCTGGTATAACTAAGAGACAATATCATATCTTGCTCTGAGCCTCCCAGGGCACCAATATAATGGATTTTCCTTGTTGCATAACATATTTCTTCATTCTTTTACTCTCAGCTCATTGCTTCTCTCCATTTATTAATGAATTTGACACAAACGTTTCCACCTTTGGAAGGGACAACTGGTTTGGCCACTGTGTGAGAAAGGAAGTCACGCTTCCTGCATGGTCTCTATTGATGCCACATATGGGAGAGCTTGTTCCTTGGGGACAAAAGTCCTGACTACATAATAATTTTTTTCTGACACCACCTTGGCAGGGGTTTGGCATGACTTTTAGAGCCTGTTGAGGGTAAAAATACAAGCTCCCCACTTGGCATGTATTAGTGTGGGTGGGCGTTGGGCTACATTTTTTGTCTATACTGTTTGGATGCAATAAAGCAACTATTTTCTAAAGGTTTACTGGTTCAACTATTTTCTAAAAGTTTCCTGGTTCTTTGACTAGAGAAAGCAGGGTCTTCTTCCTTGTCTGGGCTCTTTGGCATTCCCAGGTTGCCAGGTTCTCTAGCACAGTCTCAGATACGTGAGGCAGAAAGAAAACCCATGGAACTCACCAGTGTGCTCTTTTTGGGGTCCTGAGGTCCCTAGCCAGTCTGCCTTCTACACTCCACCTTTCAGAGTCATCTTGTTTGTTTGTTTAAGGAGGGCACAACTCACAGTGGCCCATGCGGTAACCTTGGTGCTGTCAGCACTGCGCTCTAAGCAACTGAGCTTGTTTTATAAATATCATTTCCAGGTTGTTGTTGTTGTGCTGTTGTTGTTGTACTTAATGACAGGAGTAGGGAAAAGTGCATCTACTCCATTTTCCCGGAAGTGGAAGTCCTGTATTTGGGCCTTTTTTTATGTTTTCCATGTCTCGACTAGCTCCCTGAGCATGTGGAATACATTTATAATAAGTTTTTAAATATCTTTGTCTGCTAATTCTAATATTTGTATCGGTTCTGGGTTGGTTGATCGCTTGATTATTCTCGTTATGTGTTCTGTTTTCCTACCTATTTGCATGCCTGGTAATATTTGATTGAATACCAGACATTGTAAATTTAACTTTGTTGGGTACTGGATATTTATGCATTTCTATAGATTACCTTGAATTTTGTTCTGGGACACAACTGAGTTACTTGGAAACAGTTTGATTCTTACAGGTCTTGCTTCCAAAATCCTTCTAGGTGTATCTAATTATTCCCCACTACTGAGGCAATAGCTTCCTGAATTCTCTACCCAATGCCCTATTTTTCCAGTCTGGCTGGTGAGAACAGGCATGATTCCCAACCCCGTGTGAGTATCAGACATCATTTCCTCTTATCCTTTCAGATGGTTCTCTCCCTGGCTTCAGTTAGTTTCCTCACACACCTGCTGATCGGTACTCTATTAAATACTCAAGGAGGACCCTAGGCAAATTACCAAGGTGTTCTCTCTGTGCAGTTTTCTCCACTCTGGTGGTGTGTCCTATGAATTCTAGCTGTCTTGTTCTCCCTAGACTCACAGTATCCTCTCAAGTCAGGGAATTCTCCAGTCTTTTCCTCAGTTCCCCCTCTTTGTATAGTGCCCTGGAAACTCTCTCAAGGAAGTATGCTGGACCAATCACAGGGTTAACCTCATTTGTTTCCCTTTTCTCAGGGATTACTGTTCTTCACTGCCTCATATCCAATGTCTTAAAGCCCATTTTAAAATGTATTTTGTCTGTTTTTTGTTTTGTCTATTTCACGCATAAGGGTAAATCCAGTCCCTGTGACTCCATTTTGGCTGGAAAAAGTCACAGGTACAAATTTATAAATGTGGAGATTTGTCAGTGGAGTTTGTCAGTAAGAGACATATTCGAGTAGCTGTGATTTTTATGACTGGAAAATATTATAACCTGGGTTTGAGACAAGAACGCCAATGAACTTGTATCTATGAACAGGGAACTTGTATTTATAAAATGCTCATCAGTGTGGGCTATATTGAGAAGTATTTAAGAAAGGGGAGATATGTCAATGTAAGCTGTCAATGAGAGATATTCTCCAGTAGATAAAAATTGTATGAATATGTGTCGTGCGGGGTGGCATGCAGGGTCTCTGGTCCCGCTCCCCACACAAGAACGCAGGACATGGTGAGGCCAAAAAGGAACCCCCACGGAGCCATAGGTAGGGGAGTCATACCACTATAGTCTCGCTGGCAGCTGGGTTCACACGACGTGCGACCTGCTGTCCGCTTTGCTGCCAACCGACCGACTCTTCTCCACTCTCCTCCTCTCTCCTCCTCTTTCCTCCAATCTCCTCCTCTCTCCTCCACTCCCCCCTCCGTAGCTGCGGCAGTTATATTAGTGGCCAATGGCTCAATGGTTACAGCTGACGGCCAACCAGCCACAGCTGACGGCCATCTACTACCTGAGCCAGCACCTTTCCACATGAGGCCGAGAGCCTGGAAACTGCTCTCTGAGGCTCTGTCCCCACAATATGTTCGACTATTTTCAATGTAAAATTTTCCAATAGGCAGGTATTTGCAAATCAGATTTGTAAATTGGGTTGTCAATGAGAAGCATGCCCTTGGTGAGTATTTAAGACTATAGAGATTTGTCACCTGTGATCATCAGTGGAGTTCTCCCTGGGGGAAGGTGGTGAGGAATATTGATCCTGGTAAATGTGGAGCTGTGAAACAGAGATATATTGATAGGTGTACATGAGTGGGGAGGTATACAGTAGGTAACGCCAGTGGGGTATATACCAACTAGGGTATTTATGATGGGTGTATTTGTAAAATGAGCTGGGCAACAGAACATATACCAATAAGCAGATATTTAAAATGTAAGGCAATTTGTCACCAAAAGGCATAAATGAGTTGTACCATCAGGTGGATATTTAAGAATATAAAGGTTTATAATGGTGGTCACTTTAGAATAGGGACTACAATCATTAACATGGTAATAACTCTGTATAGTGTCAGGTGGGTACTGTTGAATAACTATGAAGTACACTTGAAACTAATATACTATTGTATGTTAGCTATGTTTTAATAAAAATGTTTTCTAAGAAAAGCATATAGAGATATTTCAGTGGCCAAGCAACAATGAAATATATATTATAGGGGTTACTTATAAAAAGAGAGATTTTTCAACAGGGGTTATAAATAAGAAACATGCCAATGGGTATTTATGAATAAGATTTTTCGATGGCAGACATCAACAGGTGATATGTCAATGGTTTTTGTTTCTCAGTGAGAAGATTTGTCAAAGGGACTCACGAATGGAGATATTTTAATGGGCACTTTTGATTGGGGTGATTTTTTTCCCAACAGGTTAATGAATGAAAGATTTGCCAATGGGTAGGTATTTATGAAAGAGGAGATTTGCCAGTGGGGATCATTAATGGAGATATACTAGTGGGATATTTTTTAATAAGAAGATCATACAAAATTGATTACAGTAGGCAGAATTCTAAGAATGACCTCCAGTATCCCTCTCATCTTTATATAAACTTCTCCCCTTAAATGTGGGTGGAATCTGTGAATATGATGAAATATAACTGCATGATTATAACAAAAGGGATGTTGCAAATGTAATTAAGGTTGCTAATCTGTTAACCTTAAAATAGGGACATTATCCAAGTGAGCCTAATCTAATTGAGGTCATGAGCCCTTCAAAAATGTCAAGTTTTCTCCTCCTGGTGGCAGAGGAGGACGTCAAAGAAACTGGAAGCATGAGAAGCTTTGGCTCAACCTAATTGGCTTCGAAGACTGGCCCACATGGTTAGGCACGCAGTTGACCTCTAGAAGCAGAGAAACCACTGGCTGTCAGCCAGCAAAGAAATGGAAAGCCCAGTGCTACAACTGCAAGGAACTGAATTGCCAATAACCTGAATAAGCTTGGAAATGGATTCTTCCTGAGAGCCTCCAGGTAAGAGTCCAGTGTGGCAACACTCTGACTTTGGTTTTGTGAGATTATTAAGCAGAGAACCCAGCCAAGCTCACCTGGACTTCTGATGTACAGAACTGTGACAATAAGTGGGTGTTGCTTTAGATTGCTAAGTTGTAGTGATTTGTTACACAGCAATCGAAAACTGATACAGTACTTGCCAGCTGGGAATTTGTGAAAGAGGGGATATGCCACACAGAAGAGAGGGGACTTTTCAAGAAAATAATTTACAAAGAGCTTGGGGATTTTTCATCTGTAATCCTGGCAACAGTAGAGATTTATAAACATGGGATTTGTCCACAGTGAGGACTACATAATGGGGAACTGTTATGGGTTGAATTGTGTCCTCCAAGAAGATACGTTGAAGTCCTAACCCTCATCACCTCAAAATGTGACCTTACTTGGAAATAGGAAGAAGAACATTATCACTTTGGGGATGGTTGTCCTCATAAGTCTTTGAAAACGTTGGTATTTATCAGTGGAATTTTCACACTAGAAATTAGTGTATAAGCATCATCATCATCAGAAGAAAAACATTGCAATGAGCATATTAAATATTTGTATTGTCTTTGGGAGACATTGTCAAAATCATGAGTTAAAGTGCCAAGGTGCAAGAAATTATTACTATTATTATACATTATTTCCAATATTGTAAATTATCATTCCTAATAAAACATTATTTGCAATATTGTAAGCAATCATTAGTAAGAGTTATCACTACTAAGTTATAAATTAAATTATATTTACCCTTACTACTAGTAGTAATAATGCAGACAGCTGTGTGCCAATCACTGTTTTAAGCACTTTACATATATAGCTTAATTTAATATTCACTCTGTCCCTATGAGTTAATAAGCATTATTTTTATCTCCATTTTACAGATGGAGAAACTGAGGCATAAAGAGATAATATGAATTCCCCAAAGACACACAGCTAGGACAAGGAAAAGGCAAGATTTTTTTTTCTCGAAATGCAAGTTGGCACTAATCAAAATTTTTTTCTTCATGACCTAGTGAAATTTTTTAAAATATTTTTTCTTTTTTTAAACTTTATTGAGATGCAATTCACATACAGTAAAATTTATCCATTTAATGTGACGATGAAATTAATTTTAGTATATTCACAGAGTTGTGCAACTTCAGAGTATTTTCATCATCCCCAAAAAGAAACCCCACACCCATAAGCAGTCATTCTCCATTTCTCCCACCTCCTCCTACCCCAGCCCTAGACAACCACTAATCTACTTTCTGTCTCCATAGTTTTATCTATTCTGGACATTTCATATAAATGGAGTCATACAATATGTGGTCTTTTGTCACTGGTTTCTCTCAAGTAACATATTTTCAAAATTAATCCATGTTGTAGTGTGTGTCAGAATTTCCTTCCTTCTTAAGCCTGAATAATATTCCATCGTATGGATTTACCACATTTTCATTATCCATTCAGCAGTTGATGAACATTTGGGTTGTTTCCACTTTTGGGCTACTATGAATAAAGTTGCTGTGAACATTTGTGCGTAAGTTTTTGTGTGGACATATTATTTTCATTTCCTTGGGTGGATACCCAGGAGTGAAATTTCTGGATCATGTGGTAACTATGTTTAACATTGTGAGAAACTTCTAAACTGCTTTCCAAAACAGGTACACCACTTTAAATTCCACCAGTAATGTTAGATGAGTCCAGTTATTACACATCCTCATCAACACTTCTTACTATCTTTTTTATTCTAGCCATACTAGTAGGTGTGAAGTGGTATTTCATGGTTTTGATTTGCAGTTCCCTGATGCCTAATGATACTGAGCAACTTTGCACATGCTTGGGCCATTTGTACATCTCATTTGGAGAAATGTTTATTCAGATCCTTTGCACATTTTTAAGGTGAGTTAATCCTTTTTTATTATTGAGTTATAAGAGTTCTTTATATATTCTGGATACAAATCCCTTAGCAGACATATGATTTGCAAATATTTTCCAGTCTGTGGAGTGACTTTTTACTTTCTTCATAATATCATTTGCAGCATAAAAGCTTTTAACTTTGATGAAGTCCAATTTACCTCCTTTTTTGTATTATAGTGTGTGCTTTTGATGTTGCCTATCTAGAAATTAAATCACTGTTAGTAATATTACACATGAAGTTATTATGAATTTTGTGTTTTGACCTAAAAAAATATCCAAGGGGCAAATACAGCTATGGATCATCCTCCAACCCTAGCACAGACATCAGAAGGATTTGGGGTAGGGACTGTGAGGCCCATTTTTTAGGGAGAAGTACTGAGGCTCGGGTGAAGGAAGGGCCGGCCCCCAGGTTTCCCTCACAGGACTGTCACCTCCACCTGCTTCCTCAGCCATCGGAGTCTCTCCCAAGCAGAGAGTCACACACAGACACATCAAATGCTGGATCGGGGGAAAGTTACTTTAGTCACTTTAATGAATTTTTCTAGAAGGATAATGGGAGGAAATGTAGTGACTCTAGATATCCTGCCAGGAGCCACACCAGGACTCTGAAGTAGGCAGCCTCTCTGTAGGGTCTACTCCTCTATGACAGACACAACTAAAGGGAACTACCTGGAAGGAAGGTGCTCCCGCTGCAGCCTGAGACTCCCACTTGCTATTTAATGCTCCCTGCCACATCCAGTGTATATAACAGTCCTTGGTGTTGAGAAACAATTGGAGAAACCAGAAAATAGGCAGAAGGAAGAAAATGTGAACATATGCACGATTGAGGTAACAACTGGGAGGGTGAGGTAATCTATTTCAGGTATTGGGGAACAGCTAGAAGCAGCAGGAACAGTTTGTGCTTCCAGACAATAGGCCAGGACTGAGGAAACATCCCAGGACACTAGAAAGTAGCCATACGGGGCGGCCAGTTAGCTCAGTTGGTAGCTCAGTTGGTTAGAGCGTGGTGCTAATAACACCAGGGTTGCCTGTTTGATCCCCTCATGGGCCACTGTGAGCTGCACCTTCCTTAAAAAAAAAAAAATGAAAGAAAGAAAGTAGCCATACATACCAAGGAACATTCGCTGAAGTGATGTGAACAATCAGAGAGATTATCAAAAAGCCAGAAGGCCAGAGAATAGTCCTCGTACTTTATGGACAGCCAGAGAGCATCTAGAACAGCCAAATGGAAGAGAAAACCATCACTAAATGTCATGCAATAGCCAGAAATACCTACGTAGGACACAGCCAGAGAGATAAGGGAACAATCTCAAGCTGAGGGAACACCCAGGGAAACAAAGAAACAACTGGAGGGACAAGGGGACAGTTTCTGGGCTTGAGGAATAATGGGATTATCAAACATCTGGAGAGACCACAAAACAGTCCTTGCATTTGGAAGCTGGTCAGAGGGACTACAAAACAGCCAGAGCAACAGAGGATAGACCCTGAGGATCAGGCCACAGCCCAAAAGACAAAGAACCAGTCTCTGAAGTGCAGGGAAAAGAAAATAAGAAAGCAGTCTGAAGGCCTGGGAACCACCAGAGTCCAAAGAACAATTGCAGGGATTGAAACAACAGCCAACAAACAAACGTACAGAGATCAGGGAACAATGACTGTTCCTAATATAGGGTCATCAGAAACTGTGGGGAGTAATCACAAAGATCAAAGACAGTATACTGATGACTAACAGGAATTCAACAGACACAATTGTCGGAGCTAATATAGTGCCAGCAGAAATGGCTCTAAGGCAATCAGGCAAGAGAAAAAAATAAAAGGCATCCAAATTGGGAATGAAGAAGTAAAATTGTCACTCTTTGCAGACGACATGATGCTATATATAGAAAACCCTAAAGACTCCACCAAAAAGCTATTAGAAACAATCAACGAATACAGTAAAGTTGCCGGCTACAAAATCAACGTACAAAAATCCACTGCATTCCTATATACTAACAATGAAATCTCAGAAAAAGAAATACAAAAAAACATTCCTTTTGCAATTGCAGCAAAAAGAATAACATACCTAGGAATAAACTTAACCAAGGATGTGAAGGACCTATATGCTGAAAACTATAAGACATTATTGACAGAAATTGAAGAAGACACAAAGAAATGGAAAGACATTCCGTGCTCATGGATTGGAAGAATCAACAGTTAAAACGGCTGTATTACCCAAAGCAATATACAGATTTACTGCAATCCCCATCAAAATCCCAATAGCATTTTTTAAAGAAATAGAACAAAAAATCATCAGATTTGTTTGGAACCACAAAAGACCCCGAATAGCCAAAGCAACCTTAAGAAAAAAGAACAGGCTGCGTCTGGCTCCCGCTCTCACAGCCATTGCAGTACATTGAGCTCCATGGAGACAGCGCCGGGGCAAGTGCGAGTCGGCCGGGCACTGAGCGACTCTGCGCGGTGAGGAAAAATAATTAAACATGGGCAAAGGAGATCCTAAGAAGCCAAGAGGCAAAATGTTGTCATATGCATTCTTTGTGCAAACCTGCCGGGAGGAGCACAAGAAGAAGCACCCAGATGCTTCAGTCCACGTCTCAGAGTTTTCTAAGAAGTGCTCAGAGAGGTGGAAGACCACGTCTGCAAAAGAAAAAGGAAAAATTGAAGACATGGCAAAGGCGGACAAGGCCCTTATGAAAGAGAAATGAAAACTTACATCCCTCCTAAAGGGGAGACAAAAAAGAAGTTCAAGGATCCCAATGCACCCAAGAGGCCTCCTTCGGCCTTTTTCTTGTTTTGTTCTGAGTATCACCCAAAAATCAAAGGACAGCACCCCGGCCTATCCACTGGGGATGTTGCAAAGGAGCTGGGAGAGACGAGGAATGTCACTGCTGCAGATGACACGCAGCCTTATGAGAAGAAGTCTGCTGAGCTGAAGGAAAAATACGAAAAGGATATTGCTGTACACCGAGCTAAAGGAAAGCCTGATGCGGCCAAAAAGGGAGTTGTCAAGGCTGAAAAGAGCAAGAAAAAGAAGGAAGAGGAGGAGGACGAGGAAGATGAAGAAGATGATGATGAATAAGTTGGTTCTAGCGCAGTTGTTTTTGTCTATAAAGCATTTAACCCCCTGTACACAACTCACTCCTTTTAAAGAAAAAAAATTGAAATGTAAGGCTGTGTATGATTTGTTTTTAAACTGTACAGTGTCTTTTTTTGTATAGTTAATACACTACCGAATGTGTCTTTAGATAGCCCTGTCCTGGTGCTATTTTCAAGAGCCACTAACCTTGCCTGGTACAGTATGGGGGTTGTAAATTGGCACGGAAATTTAAAGCTGGTCCTTGTTGGTGCACAGCACAAATTAGTTATATATGGGGATGGTAGTTTTTTCATCTTCAGTTGTCTCTGATGCAGCTTATAAAAAATAATTGTTGTTCTGTTAACTCAATACCATTCTGTAATTGCAAAAAAATTGCAGCTGTTTTGTTGACATTTTGAATGCTTCTAAGTAAATACAATTTTTTTTTGTTAAAAAAAAAAGAAAAGAAAAAAGAACAATGCTGGAGGTATCACACTCCTTGACTTTAGCTTGTACTACAGGGCTACAATAATCAAAACAGCATGGTATTGGCAGAAAAACAGACACATAGACCAATGGAATAGAATTGAGAACTCAGAAATAAAACCACATAAATATGGACAGATAATTTTTGACAAAGAAGCCAAAAACATACAATGTAGAAAAGACAGCCTCTTCAATAAATGGTGCTGGCAGAATTGGAAAGCCACGTGCAAAAGAATGAAACTGGACTGCTATCTGTCACCGTGTACCAAAATTAATTCAAAATGCATCAAAGACTTAAGCATAAGACCTGAAACAATAAACTGCATAGAAGAAAACATAGGTACTAAACTTATGGACTTGGGTTCAAAGAGCATTTCATTAATTTGACTCCAAAGGCAATGGAAGTAAAAGCTAAAATAAATGAATGGGACTATATGAAACTTAAAAGCTTCTGCACAGCAAAAGAAACCATCGACAAAATAAACAGGCAACCAACTGAATGGGAGAAGGTTTTTGTAAACAGTGCCTCCGATAAGGGGCTAATATCCAAAGTATACAAGGAACTCATGCAACTCAACAACAAAAAAACAAACAACCCAATTGAAAAATGGGCAGACAACCTGAAGAGACATTTCTCCAAAGAGGACATACAAATGGCAAATAGACAAATGAAAAAATTCTCAACATCACTAATCATTAGAGAAATGCAAATAAAAACCACAATGAGATATCACCTCACCCCAGTTAGAATGGCTATCATCAACAAGACAAATAGTAACAAGTGTTGGAGAGGCTGTGGAGAAAAAGGAACCCTCATACACTGTTGGTGGGAATGCAGACTGGTTTAGCCGTTATGGAAGGCAGTGTGGAGATTCCTAAAAAAATTACGAATAGAATTACCATATGACCCAGCAATCCCTCTCCTGGGTATCTACCCAAAAAATCTGAAAACATCTACACATAAAGACATGTGTGCTCCAATGTTCATTGCAGCTTAGTTTACGGTGGCCAAGACATGGAAACAACCAAAATGTCCTTCGATAGATGAATGGATAAAGAAGTTGTGGTATATATACACAATGGAATACTATTCGGCGGTAAGAAAAGATGATATAGGAACATTTGTGACAACATGGATGGATCTTGAGAGTATAATGCTAAGCGAAATAAGTCAGACAGAAAAAGCAGAGAACCATATGATTCCACTGATATGTGGTATATATACCAAAAACAACAAGAGAACAAGACAAACAAATGAGAAACAAAAACTCATAGACACAAACAATAGTTTAGTGGTTACCAGAGGGTAAGGGGGGTGGGGGTGGGAGATGAGGGTAAGGGGGATCAAATATATGGTGATGGAAGGAGAACTGACTCTGGGTGGTGAACACACAATGGGATTTATAGTTGATGTAATGCAGAATTGTACACCTGAAATCTATGTAACTTTACTAACAATTGTCACCCCAATAAATTAAAAAAAACAAGAAAAAGCAGAGAACCATATGATTTCACTGATGTGTGGTATATAAACCAAAAACAACAAAAGAATAAGACAAATGAGAAACAAAAACTCATAGACACAGACAATAGTTTAGTGGTTACCAGAGGGTAAGGGGGTGGGGGTGGGAGATGAGGGTAAGGGGGATCAAATATATGGTGATGGAAGGAGAACTGACTCTCGGTGGTGAACACACAATGGGATTTATAGATGATGTAATACAGAATTGTACATCTGAAATCTATGTAATTTCACTAACAATTGTCACCCCAACAAACTTTAATTAAAAAAAAAGAAATGGCTCTAAGGACTCATTGGGGTGAAAGACACTGTACTGGTGATTAATACAGGATCATCTGAAACCATAAAGGGCTCTAATGTAGGGTAGGCTCTAATGAGCCCCAGGCATTATTCTGGGGCTCATGAGGTCAATATATTGTACTAGTTAGTGGATAATGAAGGACCAACATCTACAAGGATGGGGATAGTGAATAGGCTGATGCTGGGATGGACAAAACCACGTTAGTGGTGGCTAATGGCTAATCAGCAGAGTGATAATGTAGGGTCAGCAGACACTGAACTGGTTTTTCATGAAGATCAAAGACACTACTTGTGACCAAGATTACAAACACCATGATGACACTAATTCACATAGGGTCAGCAACAACTATCATGACTGAGACACATGAGGTAAAGACGACACTAATGGCTGGTAGTCAGCAGTCAGTGTTGAGGTTAATAGAGGCTTACCATACACAGTGATGGGCTCTAAGGTATGGTAGGTATGCACTGATCTGGGCCATCACAGCTTTCAGACACTATATTAGTGGCTAATGGGGAATCAACAGGCACAGTGATGAGGCACAGAGAGCAGGGTCAGCAACACTGTGATTGACTTATGAGAGTCAAGGACACTGTACTCATGACTAACAGGTGGTCAGCAAGGGGAGCTTCAAGTGGAATCAGCAGATACTATGCTGGAAGCTCCCAGAGGTGTCTCTGCTCTTGCGGATAATTGGGGATTAGCAGAGTGATGGCAGCTAAGGTAGGTTCAGCAAATACATGCTGGAGTCACACAGATGTCAAAGAAATTATACTGTTGGCTAATGGAGGATCAACAGATAACACGATGGGGGCTAATGTTGTGTCAGCAGGCTCTACTCAGGCCTCAATGGGTCAAAGACACAGAACTAGTGGCTAAAGGGGGTGAGATTCCACAGATACAATAATTTGACAATGGTAAGGACCAAAAACATAGTGATGGGCCCTCAAGGAGTTCATACCCTGTGCTGGTGACTAATGAATCAGAAGACATTAATGTGTGGTCAGCAGAAACACTGAGAGGCCATAATGTAAGGTCAGAAGACACAGTTATGGGGACTATTTTAAGGAAAGCAGACACTGCTGGATCCTCAGGTAAAAAAAAAACAAAACTTGAAGCTCGGTAAATGGCGAATCAGAAGGTAGCATGACAAGGTCATGTGAGTTCTGCAGACATTATCATGGGGCTCAGGAGGTTCAAAGTTATCATACTGGTGGCAAATTGTGGAACAGCAAATATGGGTGCAATTGTGCTGTGCTATGGGTTTATGGGGGCCAAAGACACTGTACTAGTGACTAATAAAAAATCAGCTGACACAGCGATGGGGATCTAATGGAAGATAAGCAGACACTGGGATTAAAACTTGTTGGGTTAAATATATTGTACGGTGGTAGCCAATGGGGGATCAACAGACAAAATGGTGAGGACCAACCAACATGGGGTCCGACAGACACTACGCTAGGTCTAAAGGAAGGTGATAAGACACATCGCTGTGAGCTAATGGGAGGTCAGTGGTCACCATGCTGAGTGTGAAGGAGGGCAAAGAGGCACGCTACTGAGTTAATGGAGGATCATCAGTCACTAACCTGGAGGCTAAACGAGTGGAAAGACACTATGCTGTCAGCAAAAATTGCAACGGGTATCAGACTTATGGGATGATCATTTCCTAAGTTATACAAATGGCTAATCACTATTGTATAGCTGAAACTAATGTAATATTGTATGCCAACCATAATTGAAAAATAAAAAGTTTAAAAACTAATGAACCAGACACTTCAAAATGGTTCAAACTGTGAATCTTATGTGAATTTTATCTCAATTTTGTCTCAGTACAAAAATGTAAAACCAAAACAATGTAATGGCAGCTAAAAGGGGTAGTGAGACGTGATGCTATGAGCATTATAATGGAGGGGGCTCAGCAGATTCTGCTGGAACAAAAGGTTGCGGTAAGACAAGCTGTTGCAGATCAGCAGTGTGCTCTAGGCTAAAGGAGGTGATATGAATTGCCGTAAGCTCATGGGGTGTTAGTAGACACTGTGCTGACATGTCAGGGGGGTCAAAACTACAGGCAGGACTGTGCTTAGGCTATTGGGAGTCAAATACACACAGTAATGTTGACCGGGGGTGATCACCATGTAAGCAATGGTAGCTACCAGAAGGCCAGCACAACCCACCATTTCTAAAGGTTTGGGAGGACTAAGTCTCCCATTGCCAATGTCTTTCATCTGATCTAGTGGTCAAGATTCCTGACTTTCTTCCAGGCAGCTCCTGGTGTGGGAACAGGGATCTTTTCACTTTTGGTTTTAAAGTTTAAGATATAATTTACACACAATGAGATACACAGATCTTAAGTTTACTCATTTGATGACTATTGTACACACCCATTAACACACACTCCAATCAAGATACAGAATAGGGGCCGGACCGGTGGCTCAGGCTGTTGGAGCTCCGTTCTCCTAACTCCAAAGGCTGCAGGTTCGATTCCCACATGGGCCAGTGGGCTCTCAACCACAAGGTTTCCGGTTTTGACTGCCGCAAGGGATGGTGGGCTGTGCCCCCTGCAACTAGCACCGGCAACTGGACCTGGAGCTGAGCTGCGCCCTCCACAACCAAGACTGAAAGGACAACAACTTGACTTGGAAAAAAGTCCTGGAAGTACACACTGTTCCCCAATAAAGTCCTGTTCCCCTTCCCCAATCAAATCTAAACAAAACAGATACAGAATAGTCCCATCACCCCTCCTACCCCTTATGTGTTAATTCGCACCCCAGAGGCAATCACTGATCTGCTTTCTATCACTATGGATTACTTTTATTTATGCTTGACATTGACACTTTCCATAATAATTTTAAAACATCACATTTAATGTTTTAAATAGATGAGGATTGGAAGAATTGATGAGATGGCATCTTGATAAACAATTAATACTTAGTAAATGGGGTGAGGGCATGCTATATACAAAATGCAGAGAGTGTAGTATGTATATTCAAGTGTATGCTGTATTAGGGGCATCTGATGATTAATTCAAATACCCTGAGTCATTATAATCATTATGGAATATTCAGGGGAAAAAGCAAAACATGTATTTAATTTAGCATCAATTTACTATGGCATAGTGCTACCAAATACTAAAGGTAAAGGATTCACTTTTGCTTATCAAAAAATGTGCAACAGCCGTTATGGAAGGCAGTGTGGAGTTTCCTCCAAAAATTACGAACAGAATTACCATATGACCCAGCAATCCCTCTCCTAGGTATCTACCCAAAAAATCTGAAAACATCTACACATAAAGACTCGTATGCTCCAATGTTCATTGCAGCTTTATTTACGGTGGCCAAGACATGGAAACAACTAAAATGTCCTTCGATAGATGAATGGATTAAGAAGTTGTGGTATATATACACAATGGAATATTATTTGGCGGTCAGAAAAGATGATATAGGAACATTTGTGACAACATGGATGGATCTTGAGAGTATAATGCTAAGCGAAATAAGTCAGACAGAAAAAGCAGAGAACCATATGATTTCACTGCTGTGTGGTATATAAACCAAAAACAACAAAAGAACAAGACAAATGAGAAACAAAAACTCATAGACACAGACAATAGTTTAGTGGTTACCAGAGGGTAAGGGGGGTGGGGGTGGGAGATGAGGGTAAGGGGGATCAAATATATGGTGATGGAAGGAGAACTGACTCTGGGTGGTGAACACACAATGGGATTTATAGGTGATGTAATGCAGAATTGTACACCTGAAATCTATGTAATTTTACTAACAATTGTCACACCAATAAATTAAAAAAAAAATGTGCAACAGAAAAACATTCTCAGACAAAGTTGAGGTTTGCCACTAATAGACCTCCACTAAAGAAAACTCTACAAGGGCGAACAGGTGGCTCAGTTGGTTAGAGCACAAGCTCTGGGCAACGGGGCTGCCGGTTTGATTCCCACATGGGCCAGCGAGCTGCGCCCTCCGCAATTAGAATGAAGTCAATGAGCTGCCGCTCAGCTCCCGGGTGGCCAGATGGCTCAGTTGGTTGGAGCGCGGGCTCTCAACCACAAGGTTGCTGGTTCGACTCCTCAACTCCCGCAAGGGATGGTGGGCTGTGCCCCCTGCAACTAGCAACGGCAACTGGACTTGAAGCTGAGCTGCGCCCTCCACAACTAAGATTGAAAGAACAACAACTTGACTTGGAAAAAGTCCTGGAAGGACACACTGTTCCCCAATAAAGTCCTGTTCCCCTTCCCCAATAAAAAATCTAAAAAAAATCTTAAAAAAAGAAAAGAAAACCCTACAGGCTATTTTTCAGGCAAAGAAGAAAATGGTCCTGGAAGGAATACAGAAAGGAATAAAAACCAACCAACGTAGTGAATATGTGGGTAAAATGAAATGCATGAGGAGGTGGAGGGGTGTGTGTGTGTGTGTGTGTGTGTGTACATACACAGATATTACATATACATATGTATGTAAATCCCATTAATACATCACTATATTTTGAAATATAGATGTATATACATGTATATGAGCAAAGCTTCTTAAAAAGATTAACTTCCAAAGACAATTTCTTGGAGAAAACCATAAAATACTATTGAAGGTCAAAAAAGATACATTAAAAAATAAAAAGACAAACCACATTCATGGATGGAAAGGCTTAAAGTCATTTTACAGCTTTCAGATTAGCAACAATTTCAAAGACTGATAGTTAAGTCCTAGTGCATATGTGGGAAAATGTAAACTTTTTCTCAAACTGTTCATGAGAGTGTAAATTAGTACACCTTGGAGGAGAAAAAAATCAATTACTTAATAGAATTGAAAAACTTCTGTATTAATCAGAACCCAGCAAGGAGACAGAAACCATATCAGTTATTTTGACAGAGAGAACTTATTATAAAGAATTCTTTTGTGTGTGTGTGTGTGTGTGTGTGTGTGTGTGTGTGTGAAACAATGCATTTTATTCAAGAATTCTTAACTAGTTATAGTTATCAATCACATAAATGAAAAGACAAAAAGAGAACATTAAAATTATCATGGAGGTAGCAACTGCAAAAAGCAGCCAGGCAAGGGTAACAAGGGAAGAAATAGAAATTACTAAAAATTAGAAGGTTGGAGGAGGGGTCTCATATGGCTGGGACTCTAAGGAGGTGGCACCAGCCAACTGCTGGTAATGTCTCTAGGGGATTGGGGTACCATTAGGCTGGAAAACTGCAAACTGGATTAAACTGCTGCTACCACGAGGAACTGCTGCTGCCCCAGTGAAGAAGTAACGCTGGACAGATGAACACGGAGGCCCAACGGGGAGACGCTGGCAAGACAGAAATGTGTTTATTGTAGAGTCATGGCCCCAGCCAGCATCACAAAGCACAGTATAGAAAGGGTGGGTGTGGAACCGGGGTGCAATAGCTTAATAACTGGCACACTGCTTACACCTCATGACCCACCAGTTCCACTTCTAGATTCAGACACTAAACACAGAAACAATACAAATGTCTTTCACTAGGGAATGGAGACATAAATGAATAAACCAGACCTATATTTGTCGACATGGACAGACCTTGGAAAGGTAACATTTCATGAGAAAAGCAAGCTGTAGAAGTTTAAACATAGTGTTATACCTTAAAGTTTTTAAAAGCAATATAGTATTATACATTGCAGAATCCATACTATATTCAAAAAAACTCGAGGTAGATTAAAATTCTAAATGTTGAAAGGAAAACCTTAACTTTAGAGGAAAGTAAAGGAGAATACTTTCACCTTGAAACTGACCATATTAAAACATAAAACCTGAGCAGGAGAAAAGAGTTAATAAAATTAAAGAACCAGGGGTCGGCCCGGTGGCTCAGGTGGTTAGAGCTCCATGCTCCTAACTCCAAAGGCTGCCGGTTTGATTCCCACATGGGCCAGTGGGCTCTCAACCACAAGGTTGCCAGTTCAATTCCTCGAGTCCCGCAAGGGATGGTGGGCTCCGCCCCCTGCAACTAAGATTGAACACGGCACCTTGAGCTGAGCTGCCGCTGAGCTCCCGGATAGCTCAGTTGGTTGGAGTGTGTCCTCTAAACCACAAGGTTGCCGGTTCGACTCCCGCAAGGGATGGTGGGCTGTGCCCCCTGCAACTAGCAACGGCAACTGGACCTGGAGCTGAGCTGCGCCCTCCACAACTAAGACTGAAAGGACAACAACTTGACTTGGAAAAAAGCCCTGGAAGTGCACACTGTTCCCCAATAAAGTCCTGTTCCCCTTTCCCAATAAAATCTTTAAAAAAAAAAAAAAATTAAAGAACCAGCCACAGTCTGGAAGAAGGTATTTGTAACACAGATTCCTGAAAGAGGATTCTTTATAGTCTCATATATTAAAAAAACAACACTTAAACCAAAAGGTAAAAGATAAATAGCCCATTAGAAAACAATGAGCAAAAGGATATGAATAGTCAATGCACAGAAGAAAAAACCCAAGTGGGCAATCAACAGAGAGGAAGATGTTTAACCTCCCCACTAATTAGGGAAATACAAATGAAGGGAAAACAACAATGAGCTATCCCCTAAGGGATCAGGACATATTTTCACACCAATGTAGTTAGGAGCCAAATTGTTACAGGTGCACTCTCTGTGCCCTGGTGATCAGATGGTCCAAAGGGCTTGAGCAAATGGTGAGAAGAGTCTTCACCAAGAAGCTTTCTCCATAGTACAAGGCAAGGGCCAGCCTACGTGAGTTCTCTGATGTTCTGTGAGGTGTGCTTTCCGGCAGAAGGCTTTCCCACATTCTTGACATTCAAAAGGTCTCTCTCCTGTGTGAATTCGCTGATGTTCAATGAGGCGTACTTTCAAATAAAAGGCATTTCCGCATTCGCTGCATTCATAAGGTTTCTCTCCTGTGTGAGTTTTCTGGTGTTGACAAAGGGATTTCTTCATACTAAAGATTTTTCCACATTCACTGCATTCATAGGGTTTCTCTCCTGAATGCATTCTCTGATGTTCAATGAGGCGTGCTTTGACATAGAAGGCATTACCACATTTATTACATTCATAAGGTTTCTCTCCTGTGTGAATTCGCTGATGTATCCCAAGAGATGAGTGCACCCTGAAAGACTTCCCACATTCATTACACTGATAGGGTTTTTCACCGGTGTGAGTTCTCTGGTGATTATTGAGAGTCGTCTTCATTCTGAAGAATTTCCCGCACTCCTCACATTTATAGGGTTTCTCACCTGTGTGAGTTCTCTGGTGTTGATTTAGGGATTTCTTTGCACGGAAGTTTTTCCCACAGTCACCACATTCATAGGGTTTCTCCCCAGTGTGAGTTCTCTGGTGTTGAGTAAGGGATATCTTAACGCGAAATTTTCTCCCACATTCACCACATTCATAGGGTTTCTCCCCTGTGTGAGTTCTCTGATGAATTGTGAGGGTTGCCTTCTCAGAAAACGTTTTCCTACATTCAGTACATTCATAGGGTCTCTCTCCAGTGTGTGTTCTCTGATGGAGGATGAGTTGTGACTTCCTGCCAAAAGATTTCCCACATTCATTACATTCAAAAGGCTTCTCCCCTGTGTGAGTTTTATGATGAGCAATGAGGTATGATCTTGCACTAAAGGTTTTTGCACATTCACCACATTTATAGGGTCTCTCCCCTGTGTGTATTCGCAGATGTTCAATAAGGTTTGATTTCCTGCAGTAAATTTTCCCACATTCGGGACATTCAAAGTTTCTGTCTCCAGTGTGTGCTCTTTTATGTTCAACAAAGCCCATCTTCTTGTAGAGGACTTTCCCGTACCCATTATATTCAAGAGTTTGATCTGCAGTTTGAATCTTCTGATGCTGAAGGTCATTATCATGCCTGAGGGCACTACCCCCAACAGAATTGTTGCCACACAGCAGTGAGAGAGATCCTTTAAAAACAAATCAGATCATATCATTCTTTCACTGAAAAACCAACAATGGCTTTCCTTATCATGATATAAAATTAAAGTGCTTAACATAGCCTATAGAACTCTACACAATTTGGAGCCCAGCTAACTTTCTGATATCACCTCTTCACATTCACACCACCCACCCTTAAGCCACACTGGCTTCTTTGCTATTACTAGGATATAGCCCTCAGAATAGGCTTGCCACTTACTGATCTCTCTGCCCAGAATATTCAAAATCTACATGGCTTCATCTCTCTCACGTCACTGATGAGGGTGTCGCAATGTTAATCTCACCAAACAAACTTCCCTGACCACATTCCCTAAAAGCACACATCTCATCACTCTCTAGCCTTCTTATCTTACATTGATTTTTCTTTTCACCACGAAACATTATGTCTCTTTCCATCATTTAGACTTGCAAGCTCCAGGAGAACAGAGATATTAGTTTAGTCACTGCTGGCTCTCCGCACCTAGAACATGACCAACATATAGTTGACACTCATCTAAGATTTGGTGGATCATTAAATGAATGCCTGGCAATAGAAGGCATCCGAGGCAATGGAGAGAAGGCAGGCAATTGAGAATACTAAAGAGAGAGAGACTAGCTAAGAATAAATGTCTAAGATGAGGCAGGTGGGGATAGATAAGAGTGGTAAACAATCACAAAAATCAAGATAAAATAGGAGCCAGCACGTAGGTGTGTGTATGATGATATTGCAATGCGTGATTTAGACATCTGAAGCACACAGACCTTCTGTCCTCCAGTTTTCAAAGAGCAAGGACCTCTAAATAAAGATGCCTGAAAAACACTGCCCAAAGATAACCCTAGATATGAATTCCTGGGCTCTTTCTCCCACTTTCCATGTCCAGTTCTTGCTCACTCACCTGTGTAACCATGGCCTGGGGATTCCTCCTCTAATACCCACAGCTCTTCTCCTCGCTCCAACTTGAAGATCATCTCCGGTTTGGCCACGCAGAGGCCTGTTAATGGGAAATGGCACAGGACGTGGGCCAAGTTGTCTGAGCTTTAGGGCCTCTGATGGAGGAGAAAGGTGCATCCTCATGAGCTGCACAAGGAAGGGGGCCCATTTAAACCTTTCATCGGGGGAAGTGACAACAAACATACCCTTCCTGGTGCCCCAAACAGATCAATCGTCTGTGACCTTGAATCTAAAACGAAAGTATCATTCAACCCGATAAAGGGTACACACGTTACAGCCATCAAGAAAGGAAACACATGCAAGCAGGAGTTACAGAGACAACAATCCTCACCCACAGATGCCAAGTTGCTGTAGTTCTCCAGCATCACATCCTTGTGCATGGTCCTCTGAGCAGGGTCCAGTCTGTGCCACTCCTGTCGGGTGAAATCCACAGCCACGTCCTCGAATGACACAGATTCCTGTAACAACAATGTGCAATGATCAGAATGGGACGCATGGGAAAGACGGGTGGGGACTAAGTCTTTCAACAGAGAACTATGGAGAAGTAATAAGAAAAACTGCATCAGACACCTGGCTTTGTCCTGTTGGATATTATACTTTGCAGTGGGGAAACCCAGAACAGCCCTGCTTCTGTGTTACTTTATCAATTCATGAAGAGAAGACGACGTCCTTCTGAGTTAAAACACTGTGTGCCTGGACCTGTCCCAGTTGCTGGGGAAACAAAAAGGAAAAAGATGGAGTGCCTGCTGTCAAGGAGCTCATATCCCAGTAAGGATACCTGTATATGAACACAGCCTTGTGATGAGGTGCTGCACGAGCTTTGCTGGACGTGGGGACATCGGTACAGGGTGCAATGGGCTTTCACAAGGGAGGGAACCAGATTCCATTTTGTGTTATCAGGTTGAACTTCACTTGAGGAGATAGTGCTTTGAATTCATAAAAAAGAATATCATTTCCCTCATGAATATGGGGCAATAGCACAAGAAAAGGCAGGAAGACACGAAACACACACGGTGAGTTAGAGAACCACATACAGTACAGTGTGATGGGAAAATGGTGCTTCAGGCTACGATAAGATAAAGGGCTGTAAAGACGGTCAGGGGTTAGACAGTGAAGGGATTTCCAACTTTTGTTTCTATAGCTCATCAGTCTCTAAAATACTTGACTCCTTATACCGTCAGGATATTTTATGACCTCCCCACAATATATTTATATTTATAAATTATATGGAAGTAGTGTCAAATGGGTGAAAGGGAGAGAATATTATTCCCAGGATAAGAGCATGAACAGCTGGATTGAGGCTTGTGCCATATATTGATTAGCAAAACAGAAAAGAAAATGGGTTGGCAGAAGGGGAAATTGAAATAAATCTTGGACCTGAGCTGGAGTGTTTATGGCACATACCAATAGAGACGTCCAGCTGGCAGGTGATTCTGAAGCTCAGGAGAGAAGGCTAGGATAAGCCAAGAACTGGAAAGCAATAGCATTTCAGCACCAGATGAAGCCACAAGAATAAACTAGGTCGCTAACAGATAATGGACCTTAGAGAAGCACCAAGTACAGAGGCAGCGGGAACACCAATATGACATAAAGTTTGGGGGGTGGGGGGAGCTCTGTGGGGCAGAGAAAATGGGAGAGAACCTTTTGTTCTGATACAGTCCTGCCCCAAAGTAAGCCCCAGTGCCTAAGCTGCAACCATGCAGCAGCAGGCACCTCAAACTCTAAGGGAGAAAAATCCTTTTCTTTGGCCAGAGGAATAGAGTGTGGGAAGGATCCCCATTGCCTTCTTTCTAACCTCCCACCGCTTAGCCCCAAAGGCAAACCGGCTTACAGAAAGTGAGTGCCAGAGTGGAGAGACTAAAACCCCAACTGTCCAGCCAGAGGACCAAGAAGGGGGATCCCTGGGAGTAGCAGTGTGGGAAAGGTTAACCTAATAATATAGCTTCAAACTATGTGAAGCAAAAATGAAAGGAGAAATGGGCAAATCTACAATTCTGGCCGCCAACTTTCAATACCTCTTAGTAATAAAAGTAACTAGTAAACAGAAAATCAACAAGGATATAGAAAAACTGAACACCACCAATCAACCAATTGACTTTGCAAACTTTCCACTCAAAAATAGAGATTAACAGTTTCTTCACATATACATGGAATATTCACCAAGCTAGACCATATCCTGAATCATAAAACAAACCTCAACACAATTAAAGGGCCCACTAGGTATCAAGGAAAATTGACCTGGAACCTTCAACTCTGAGATATACCCTAAAAACACTATTAGAATTTAAAGACAAAGAAAAAATTCCTCTGGGCCTCCAGGCAAAAGAATGAAATAACTTACAAGGCAAGAGAATTAGAATGGCATCAATTTCTCAAAAACAACATACAAAGCAAAGCAATAGTGGAACAGCATTTTCAAGAAACTTACGGAAAGCAAGTACAAACAAATGAAATTATACCCAGCCAAGATATCCTTCAAACATCAAGGACTTTAGAAAGTTTGGAATGTGCCAGAACATGTGTGCCCTTCCTAAAGAATTTATTAGGGTTGCGCTGTCCAATATGGTAGTTATTAGCTACATGTGGCCATTTAAATTTACATTTTGATGAATTAAAATGGGATAAAATTTAAAATTCAGTTCCTTGGTCAGACTAGGCCCATTTGCAGTGCTCAACAGCCACATGCAGCTAGTTACAGTACCAGACATTATAACTACAGAACATTCCCATCATTGCAGGAAGTTCTATCGGACAGCGTGATGCTCAACAACGACCTTCACCCAACCAGAAATGATGAATGGGAAAACTCTGGCAAAAGGACTGACAACGAGCATTTTACATATTCAACTGTAAAGGCTGGGGTCATGGGTTGAAGGATAATGTTTAAACGTTAAGTGTTCCGATAAAGTAGAAAAACTGCAACTGAAAAACAGGAGAAAAAAAAGAAAAGGGGAAAGCTGAATGAGATCATTGACTGCTGTATAGGTAATAAGTGAGACACAAATTAGATAGTAAAAGACGAATAAGGAAAAAGTCAATTGGTACAATCATTGGTTGTAATGGTAAACAATATCGAGTTTCCTCCACAAATTAAAAATAGAACTACCATATGATCCAGCATTGCTACTTCTGGGTATAGATCCGAAGGAAATGAAATCATTATACTGAATAGATAGCTGCACTCCCATGTTCAATGGAGCATTATTCACAACAGCCAGGACATGGAAACAACCTAAGTGTCTGTTGTCAGATAAATGGATAAAGAAGATGGGGTATATATACACAATGGAATATTATTCTGCCATAAGAAAGAAAGTCTGTCATTTGCAACAACATAGATGGACCTTGAGTGCACTATGCTAAGTGAAATAAGCCAGACAGAGGAAAGACAAATGTATCATCTCACTTATATGTGGAATCTAAAAAAAGTCAAACGCATAGAAGCAGTATAGGTGGTTTTCAGGTGTGGGGAAATGGGGAGATGTTGGTCAAAACGGAGAAAGTTAGTTATGTAGGATGAATAAGTCTAGAGATCTAATGTACAGTAAGATGACTATACTTAATATTGTGTTGAACAATAGAAACATGCTGAGTTTAGATTTTAGGTACACTCATCACACAAAAAAGCGTAACTATGTGAGGAGATATGTTAACTAGCTTGACTATAGTAATCATTTCACTATGTATATACATATCAAATCATGTTGTATACATTAAATATATACAGTTGGGGGTGGGGTTAAGGAAAGGTTTATTGATTAAGAAGGTGCCAGCTGAGAAGATAGGTGCCCTAGTGTTTCCTCAACTCCATCGTACCAAAGTTCAGGCTTCTTTTATGTCGGGGAAGGGCTAATAGGAGGGACTGCTTTTGTAAAACTCAAGCTACACGCAGAATTCCTCTAATGATTAGCATGTCTACATGCAAGACTAAGCAGAAGCTATTAGCCTGAAGGCCGTGAGAACAAAGCAGGCTTCAACAAGATGGAGTCAAAGAGGCCGAGCATTTCACCCTGTTACAATTGCCCCCTTTTTGTTCATTCCTCAATCTTGAGGGAAATAGGGCAACCAGTGAATATATACAATTTTGGAGGCTGACCCGGATGCTCAGGCGGTTGGAGCTCCGTGCTCCTAACTCCGAAGGCTGCCGGTTCAATTCCCACATAGGCCAGTGGGCTCTCAACCACAAGGTTGCCAGTTCAACTCCTCGAGTCCCGCAAGGGATGGTGGGCTCCGCCCCCTGCAACCAAGATTGAACACGGCACCTTGAGCTGAGCTGCCTCCCGGATGGCTCAGTTGGTAAGCGTGCGGGCTCTCAACCACAAGGTTGCCAGTTCAACTCCCGTAAAGGATGGTGGGCTGTGCCCCTGCAACTAGCAAGGGCAACTGGACCTGGAGCTGAGCTGCGCCCTCCACAACTAAGACTGAAAGGACAACAACTTGAAGCTGAACGGCACCCTCCACAACTAAGACTGAAAGGACAACAACTTGACTTGGATAAAAGTCCTGGAAGTACACACTGTTCCCCAATAAAATCCTATTCCCCTTCCCCAATAAAATTAAAATATATATATATACATATATATATACACTTTTTGTAAATAAATAAGTAAATAAAAAGAAAGGAAAAAAAGGTTAACTATGGGTACTATACAAAGTATTAACACAATGGGGCGGCCAGTTAGCTCAGTTGGATAGACCACGGTGCTCTTAACAACAAGGTTGCTGGTTCGATCCCCACATGGGCCACTGTAAGCTGTGTGCCCTCCACAACTAGGTTGAAACAACTACTTGACGTGGAGGTGATGGGTCCTGGAAAAACACACTTAAAATAAAATAAACGTTTTTTTAAAAAAAGTATTAACACAAAGGTAGCTCCCAGCATAAAAATATAAACCTTCCTAATTACCAAAAATTTAGAAGAAACACTCAATAGAGAAATACAATAAACTTAACAAATACACATAGTAATTACAACATAATTTAAAATGAGAATTGAGACAAAACATATTTGCATTATTTATATTACCAAACAGTAATACAAATAAATGTGTATGGGCTTACCTTACCTATTAAAAAGAGAAAAGTTTTCACACTGCCTCATAAAGCAGAACCCAACATAATGCTATATACAAGAGACATGCTTAAAACACAGTCATTCAAAAAGGCTAAAATTAAAGAAATGGACAAAGGTTTACCAAATGAAAATATAAAGGCAGGGATTAAAATCCTGATACCAGACAAAGTAAAATCTAAAAGCAATTATATGAGACAAAGTAGAACACTTTACAAAGCCCTGTCCACAATGACATAACAATAAAGAAATTTGTAAATACCTATGCACAAAGTAACACAGCAAAAGCCTCTATGAAACTACGGGAATGCAAGAAGAAATAGAAGCATTCTCTAACGGGAGGTTTTTAACATACCACTCACAGAATTGGACAGATTTAGTGAACACAAATATAAATAAAAGGGCCGGTCCAGTGGTTCAGGCAGTTGGAGCTCCGTGCTCCAAAGTCCCGAAGGCTGCCAGTTCGATTCCCAAATAGGCTAGTGCCAGATGGCTCAGTTGCTTGGAGCACAGGCTCTCAACCACAAGATTGCCGGTTGGACTCCCGCAAGGGATGATGGGCTGCGCCCCCCGCAAATAACAACAGCAACTGGACCTGGAGCTGAGCTGCGCCCTCCACAACTACGATTGAAAGGACAGCAACTTGACTTGGAAAAGTCCCAGAAGTACACACTGTTCCCCAATAAAGTCCTGTTCCCCTTCACCAATAAAAAAATTTTAAATATACATATATATTTAAATATGTATATATATATATAAATAAATGAGGGGTGGCCAGAAGGCTCAGTTGGTTAGACCGCAAGCTCTCAAGAACAAGGTTGCCGGTTCAGTTCCAGCATGGGATGGTGGGCTGTGCCTCCTGCAACTAAGATTGAAAACGGCAACCGTACTTGGATCTGAGCTCCGCCCTCCACAACTAGATCAAAGGGCAACAACTTAGAGTTGATGGGCCCTGGAAAAACACACTGTTCCCCAATATTCCCCAATAAAAAGAAAAAAATTAATACATATGTGTGTGTGTGTGTGTGTATAAATAATGATATAAAAGACCTAAACAACATAATCAATAATGTGGAACTTTCGGATATATATAGACAACACTGCACCCAGGTCATACAGAATATACTTTTTCTCAAGTGCACATGGAACAGTCACAAAAATTGAGCATATACTAGGGCACAAAGAAAACAATCTCAGTAGATTCCTTAAAATAAAAATATTACAGGCCGGCCCGGTGGCGCAGGCGGTTGGAGTTCCGTGCTCCTAATGCCGAAGGCTGCCGGTTCGATTCCCATGTGGGCCAGTGGGCTCTCAATCACAAGGTTGCTGGTTCGACTCCTCGACTCCCGCAAGGGGTGGTGGGCTACACCCCCTACAACTCACAATGGCAATTGGACCTGGAGCTGAGCTGCGCCCTCCACAACTACGATTGAAAGGACAACAACTTGACTTGGAAAAAAAAATCCTGGAAGTACACACTGTCCCCCAATAAAGTCCTGTTCCCCTTCCTCCCCCCAAAAAGAACTTTAAAAAAATAAAAAATAAAATAAAAATAAAAATATTACAAACAACACTGATCACAATCAATAAAGAAATTTAAAAATTAGAAATTGACAAGCTGATTATTAAATGCATATGGAAATTAAAAGGACCTAGAATAGCCAAAGCACTTTTGAAAAAGGGAAAAAGACTTACATTACCTAATTTCGAGACTCATAAAACTTATAGTTCTCGAGACAGTGTGGTATTTTTGTAAAGATATATATGAGACAAAATAGTTTAGAAAGACCTACACATATATGGCCAATTGAAGTCTGACAAAGGTGTCAAAGATATTCAGTGGGCAAAGGACACTCTTCAATAAATGGATCTGGAACAATTGGATAGTCATAGCCGAAAAAACTTCAGAGTTCTGGAAGAATACTTACTGAACTGTTAAACCTAAGATGATCTCCAGAAGGTGAAATTATGAGGAATTTTCAAATTAAACATTTTATGTTTCTGATCATTTAGTTAAGGTAGTGTCTATCAGTTTTCTCCATTATAAAATTTCCAATTTTACCTATGTAATTAATGAGCAATCTGTGGGGACATACCTTGAGACTACATAAATATTTTGTTCCTCATTAAACTTTCAACCAATAGCTTTGGCATCCACCAATGATTCTTGCTTGGCTCAATTATTATTACAATGGTTGCAAAATGGTTATTTTTCTAACTCTATCATTCTTTACACATTAGTAATTGTCATTAGACCTTAAGGAATAGTTTTCCCTTCTTTCTTGTTCATTTATTTATTATGGACTCATGATTTTTCTTAGTCTCTAACCAGGCTCAACACCCATCTGGGGACCCAAGGCCATATGCACATGCATGAGTAAAATGGCCGGGGATAGAGAAGAAAATTTTCTGGGACTCTTTGACACCAAAGAATAATGCACTGTGATTCCAAAATCTGTTGGTGAAGTCCTAACAGGGGCCACAGTTAGATTGGTAGGATATAGGGATGCAACAGCTGATGGAATTAAAGTGAGAGTTGGATGAAAATGGGAATGTTTGAATGGACTTTATGTGAAATGGTTACATCTCCTTCATCTAAATGTATCCCTGAGATGGATATTATGTCTAACTGGAGAACACTTCTCCTATTTAGTATTGTAAAACAGAAGGAATATAAATTCACCCTTTCACAAGTATTAATTGTGCATGATAAATGAGGATCTTTAGAATTGCTCAAGCCCATACATGTTATTTTGAAGCAGTATAGAATATATGGTGGACAAAAAGAGATTACCACTTTAATTAATGACGTGTTAGATGCTGGAGTTCAGGTCGAACAATTTCTCTTAGAATAGCCCCGTGTGGCCCATGAAAAAGGTGGATGGCTCAGGGAGACTAACAAGGCTTAACTAAATTAGTTTTGCCTGTAGCATCAGTAGTTCCTGATATGGTTTAACAGTGAAAAAAATACAGGAAGCTAAAGGAGACTGGTTCTCAGCAACTGATCTAGCAAATGCTTTGTTCTCTATCTCAATATTGGAAAACAGTCAACTGCAGTTTGCTTTCACGTGGGAAGAATCCCAATTTACATTTCCTGTACTGCCAGGGTGTGATGTGAATTCACCAGCTGTCATAATTCAACTGTCATAATTTGATTAGAAGGGATTTGGACTTGATGCAGGTCCAACGTATAGTAATACACCACATTGACGGTATCATGATATCAGAAACTGAAGCTCAAGCTAGGCTGACTTAAATGCAATAGGGACACACAAGATCAATAGAGGCTAGGAGATAAATTCAACAAAAATCCAGGGGCCCACTCAAATGCTGAATTCGTAAGAATAGCCTGTGCAGGAGCCACCCATGACACTCCAAACACAACAAAAAATGAACTGCTGTTGTTACCTACCCCTGGTACTAAGCAAGAAACAGCACCCGGTCAGGTTACTTGGATTATGCAGGATGCATATTCCACATCTACCAATACTGCTACTGCTAGCTCCTCTTCATAAAACTACACGAAAGAAGGCCATATTTGAATAAGGCCCTGACAAAAAGTAAGCTATGTCTGAACTGCAAAAAACAATAGCTCTCCAGATGCCTTGAGCCCTTATGACCCGCACTTAGACATCATTTTCAAAGTGTGTGCAACTTGTACTAACGAAGATGTGAGCCTGGTAGGCTCATGACCAAAATGACCATGGTAACAGTGGAGGTTATGTACGGACTCAACAACATGGACTTCCTGTAACCAAGGGTGACCTGGCTACAGCCACAGCAGAGGGCCCATTGTGCCAGCAGCAAAGACCAACCCTGATATGCCACCATTCCCCAGAGTGATCAGCCAGCTATCGGGTGGCAGGTTGATTCCACTCGACAGCTTCCATCATGGAAGGGGCAGCAAATTGTTCTTACAGGAAGAGACAGTTACTCTGAGGATGGATTTGCCTTCCTTACATACAGTGCTTCCACCAAACCTATTATCTGTGGCCTTACAGAATGCCTTATCCACCATCACGGTATTCTACACTGCATTGCTTCTGATCAAGGAACTCACTTCACAGCAAATGAAGTGCAGCAATGGATCCATGTTCATGAAATTCACTTGTCTTACCATGTTCCCCCACATCCTGAAGCAGCTGGCTTGACAGAATGGTGGAAAGGCCTTCTGAAGACTGTTAGGCCTGAAGCACGTGCTGCAGCAGGTCAGAGGCCACGGTGGCTTCCGCGACTATATACAAATTTTCTTCAGGGCAAATCCTGTTGGTACATGAGTGGGAGGAAGACCAATATGGAAACAAATACTATGAAGACAACAAACAGTTTTTTGGCTGTCACTGATGGGCTATACACATACCGTGTTTCCCCAAAAATAAGACAGGGTCTTAATATATTAATTTTTGCTCCGAAAGACGCATTAGGGCTTATGTTCAGGGGATGTCCTCCTGAAAAAGCATGCTAGGGCTTATTTTCTGGTTAGGTCTTATTTTCGGGGAAACACGGTCGTAGTTTACCCTCTTCTCCGCAGGGGATATGTTCCAACACCCCCAGTGGATGCCTGGAACCATGAATAATACCAAATCCTATATGTACTGGTTTTTCCTATAATACATACCTATGATAAAGTTTGATTTATAAATTAGCCACAATAAGAGTTAATAACAATAATAAAATAGAACAATTATAACAATATACTGTATGTAATCAAAGCTATGTGAATGTGGTCTCCCTCAACATATTGTACTGTACTCTCACCTTTTCATTCAGAGGAAGCACTTTATGACTTCTCTTTGGCATATCTGAATTGCCAGCACTTTGGGGCCATTATTAAGTAAAATAAGGGTGAACTGAACCCAAGAAGTGTGATAACGATACTGGGATAGTCAATCTGATGGCTACTGGGTGACTAATGCGTGGAAGCATATACAGCGTGGAGACGTCTCAGGCGGGACGGAGCAAAACGGCAAGAGATTTCATCACGCTGCTCAAAACGGGGCACAATGTATAACTCATGAATTGTTTACTGCTGGAATTTTCTCTTTAATATTTTCAGACTGCTGTTGACGATACGTAAGTGAAACTGCAGAGAGGGACATCGCGGATAAGGGGACACAACTGTAAAACCGAAATGAGTGGCGCCGACACATTCTGGGATGTGGATGGAGGCACGTTGCCCCCTGAACGGCACTGTTGGCTTCACTTTCTGTCCGATGAATCCTCCAACGACCAAACCACCTACTGCTCATAAATTCAATATGAGTGCCACTCCAGAACAATATGTACCTTATTCCACCAACAGGAAGAAGATTCAGGAGTCGGTCCCACCTCAAACTTCTTGTAAGCAAAGACAATGGAAAACAACTGAAACGTAAAATACGGGGTTTTTCATGTAATTGCACTTTTACTGCTTACTACCAACTTGATTAAAATTGTTTGATTAAGCAAAAAAAAAAAAAGACTTGGTTACAGTGGCAGCTAGATGTTACCGTGTTTCCCCAAAAATAAGACCTAGCTGGACAATCAGTTCTAATGCCTCTTTTTTTTTTTTTTTAAAGGGGAAGGGGAACAGGACTTTATTGGGGAACAGTGTGTACTTCCAGGACTTTTTTCCAAGTCAAGCCGTTGTCCTTTCAATCTTACTTGTGGAGGGCGCAGCTCAGCTCCAGGTCCAGTTGCCGTTTTCTAGTTGCAGGGGGCTCAGCTCACCATCCCTTGCAGGAGTCGAACCGGCAACCCTGTGGTTGCTCCAACCAACTCAGCCATCCGGGAGGCAGCTCAGCTCAAGGTGCCGTGTTCAACCTTAGTTGCAGGGGGCACTGCCCACCTCGAGGAGTTGACTGGCAACCTTGTGGTTGAAAGCCCACTGGCCCATGTGGGAATCGAACCGGCAGCCTTCGGAGTTAGGAGCACGGAGCTCTAACTGCCTGAGCCACCGGGCCGGCCTCCTAATGCCTCTTTTGAAGCAAAAATTACTATAAGACCCGGTCTTATTTTACTATAATATAAGACCGGGCCATAACATAACATAACATAACATAACATAACATAACATAACATAACATAAAACTGGGTCTTATATTAATTTTTGCAGAGCTGATTGTCCAGCCAGGTCTTATTTTCGGGGAAACATGGTAGTATCTTGCAGGACTGGAGCAATGTCCTCCAGGATGCTATACAGCCTCTGAATCAGCATCTAATACATGGTGCTGCTTCTCCCATAGACAGGGGTCACGGGTCCAGAATTCAAGGGATGGAAATGGGAATGGCACCACTTACTATTACCCCTAATGATCAACTAGCAAAGTTTTTGCTTCCCATCCCTGTGACCTCATGCTCTGCTGGTGTAGAGGTCTTAGTTCCAAAGAGAGGAAGGCTTCCACCAGGAGACGTAATAGCAATTCCATTGAACTGGAAGCTAAGGCTGCCACCCAGCCACTTTGGGCTCCTCATGCTTTTAAAAAAAATTTTTTGTAAGAGTTTATTTGAACCAAACTGCCTGGAAGCAATATCTCTAATGCTCTGTGGCCCCTCATACCTTTAAATCAATAGGCAAAAAGGGGAGTTACTATACTGGCTGGGGTGGTTATCCTGACTACTAACGGGAGATTGGGCTGCTGCCACACAATGGAGGTAAGGGAGTATATTCCTGGAATATTTACACGGTCCGTTAAGGCATACTCCCATGCCCTGTGATTAAAGTAAATGGGAAACTACAACAACTCAACTCAGGCAGGACTATTAATAGCCCAGACCCTACAAGAATGAAGGTTTGGGTCATCCCACTATGTAAAGGACCACAACCAGCTGAGGTGCTTGCAAAGGGAATATGGAAAGGGTAGTAGAAGAAAGTACTTATAAATATCAGCTATGACCACATAACCAGCTGCAGACATGAGAACTGTAATTTTGCATATTTCTTCCTGATTTTATTATGAATGTGTACATAACAAATATTTTTGTTTTGTTCCCTCTCTCATCCTCTTATCATCTAACATAAAATCTATTAATAATAGTTAACTTTAAGTCACAGTATTTAAGTGCATCAAGGAGAAGAGTGAACATCACTCAATGACTTTACATCCTCTTCTGTGGAAACAGCCCGTTTTCGGTTGTACACATTGTAGTTGTGTCATGTTAGACAGAGGGGTAACCTTGTTATTGTCTCTACTAGGAGATTAAGTATGACTTAAGAAGATGCGTGTGGGTGCCAAGTTGACAAGGTGTAGACCGTGATGTGTCAAGTGAGCTACTTACAGTCCCTCGTTAATCAAACACTAATCTAATTTGTTGCTGTGAAGGTGCTTTGTAGATGTGATTAACGTATACCATTAGTTGACTTTAGTAAAGGAGATTATCCTTGATCATCTCGGTGGGTCTCATGTAAGCAGTTAAAAGGCCTTAAGAGCAATGGGATTCCACCTCTGGATGGCAATGTCAAATCCTGCCTGAAAGTTTCCGGCTGCCCTTCCTGATAGCCTACCCTATAGATTCTGGATTTACTTGCCAGCTCGCACAATCACGTACTCTAATTATTTGCAATAGGTCTCTTAATGTGTGTGTATATACATATATTCCCTACTGGCTCTACTTCTCTGGTAGAACCCTGACTGATATAGAGTACCCAGGGGGGCTTTAATCCAATGATAAGTGTCCTTATAAGACCTAGATAAGGAAGACAGACACAGAGAAGAGGATCATGTGAAGACAGAGGCAGAGATTGTAGTAATGTAGCCACAAGCCAAGGAACACCTTGAACCACTAGAAGCTAGAAGAGGCGAGAAGGGATTCTCCCCTAGAGCCTTCAGAGGGACCATGGCTCTGCCAACACCTCAATCTCCAACTTCTGTCCTCTAGAACTATGAGAAAACAAACTTTTGTTGCTTAAAGCCACCACGTTTTTGGTCATTAGTTATGGCAGACCTGGAAACTAACACAAATTTTACTGGGAAGTGAGGTGATACTATAATAAATACCTAAAAATGTGGAAGTGGCTTTGGCTTGGGATAATGTGTAGAATCTGGGAGAATTTTGAGGTGTGTGACAGAAAAGGCCTAAATTGCCTTGAAGAGACTATTGGAAGAAATATGGACATGAGAGGCACTGTTGCAGAGGGCTCAAAAGGAAGTGAGGAAGAGAATAGAGGAAGCTTCTGTCATCTTCGAGGGTACGTGTATCATCATGAGCAGAATGTTAATAGAAATATGAACATTACAGGTGCTTCTGGTGAGATTCCAGATGAAAATAAGGAACATGTTATTGGAAACTGGAGGAAAAACTATCCTTGCTATATAGTAGCAAAAAACTTGATAGGATTGTGTTCTACAGTTGTGAGGAAAGTAGAACTTGTAAGGAATGAACTTGGCTACTTAGCTGAAAGATTCTCAAGCAAAGTATTGAAGGTGTGGCCTGGTTTTGTCTTGCTGCTTATAGTAAACGGTGAGACAAAAGAAACATATTGAGTAAGGAGCTATTAAGCAAAAAGGAACCAATACTTGATGATTTCAGAGATTCTCAGCCTACCCACATTGTAAAGAATGCTAAAATTAGAAAATTCACTGTTCGGAACTAGTGCTATGGAGAGAAAGCCAAGAGTTTGGCTAGACAATCTTTCCTGAAGGGATTAGGTGTGTGACTCATGGATCCACTGAACCATTTCAGCAGAATCTAGGAACAGAGATGAGATTATCCAGTAAATAATCCAGTAAAAAATATAGGGCTCCTCTTGTCTAATGGGGGCCTACACAGGAGAACCACAAGGCTTTTGAGAATGTTATATGTGTAGAAACACTGCAAATTGAACTGAGAAGGATGGATACAAGACAAAATAAGAAAAGGCTATCAGGCTTCTAAAATTTTACAAGTAGAAAATTGTCTGGTAGAACTACCTAGCTACAAACATATGCTTCCTTGCAAGAAAAAGGAAGAATGACTTCAAGGGCACAGTCTTGGGTGCAAAGTCAGAGGGGGGAGGTGCAGACCCAGAGGCAGAAGCCAATGGAGCAGTAGGCAGTGCAGGGGTGCAAAGTGTTGCCACAGGTCACAAAGACAGAGCTATCACAGGCCAAAACGGCAGAGCCACAGAGAATTATTTTCAGGCCTTGCGTAAGGATGTAACTGTGAACAAAACTAACTCCATCTTTGTGTCTCTGATTTCTTTTCTATTCAAGTGTTTTGCACTGTGAACTCGGACCAACCTCACTGTTCTCAGCCAGCATACCAAAGCCTCATAGTTAATGATTACCAGTGTTCTTTAAATCTACACAATGCAGCTGTACAGGTTTTTGTCAGTAACGGCCAGAAAGGCATAACAACGGAGATAAATATCAAACTGGTGCTAGCGTCAATTCTAAAAAGTCATCTATCACAAGAACACCAGGAGGTAAGGTTCCTGGCACACACTACATTCTTTGTCCCTTTGTCTTGTCCATTTGTCTTGTTAATACCTAAGCTAGACTATAAAACATGTATTATAACAGCAGTCTGATAGCAGAGAATATTTGTGCAGACAGCTGAGTCGTCTGTTTGTTCCAACCCTATTCCTGTAAGTAACTTACCTTGTAATAAACTCCTTTTTTTTAAAATTAAGCACCTTATTCTTTTTTTTTTTAAAAGATTTTATTGGGGAAGGGGAACAGGACTTTATTGGGGAACAGTGTGTACTTCCAGGACTTTTTTTCCAAGTCAAGTTGTTGTCCTTTCAGTCTTAGTTGTGGAGGGCGCAGCTCAGCTCCAGGTCCAGTTGCCGTTGCTAGTTGCAGGGGGCGCAGCCCACCATCACTTGCGGGAGTCAAACGGGCAACCTTGTGGTTGAGAGGACGCACTCCAACCAACTGAGCCATCCAGGAGGCAGCTCAGCTCAAGGTGCTGTGTTCAATCTTAGTTGCAGGGGGCGGAGCCCACCATCCCTTGTGGGAGTCGGGGAATCGAACTGGCAACCTTGTGGTCAAGAGCCCACTGGCCCATGTGGGAATCGAACCAGCAGCCCTCAGATTTAGGAGCACGGAGCTCCAACCACCTGAGCCACTGGGCCGGCCCCATAAACTCTTGTTATGATCTATGGAGTTGCCTGCATTATTTTTCAGTCTCCAGAAACCCTCTCATTAACAGCAGCCACTACACCAGTGCTCCATCCTGACACCTTCAAACCTAATGGAATTGCCATGCTGAATTTTAAACTTGCTTGGAACCAGTGACCCCTTTATTCTTTCCAATTTCTCCCTTTTGGAATGGGAATGTCTATCTTATGCCTCCTCCACCATTGTATTTTAGAACCAGATAACTTGTTTTCTACTTTCACAGATTCACAGATGGAAAGAGAGTTTGCCCCAGGATGGATCATTCCCAGAGTCTCACTCCATTCATACCTGACTTAGATTATTTAAATAATAAGATTTAGGGCTTTTTGAGCTGATAATACTTAGATGAGATTCGGGACTTAGAATTGATACTATAATGGGTTAAGATTTGGGAGGATGTTGGAATGTGGTGAATTTATTTTGCACATGGGACAAACATGAATTTGGGGACCAGAGGATGGGCTGTAATGCGTTGAATGGTGGTCCCTAAAAAATATGTCCAGGGCAGCCAGATGGCTCAGTTGGTTAGAATGTGAGTTCTGAACAACAGGGTTGCCAGTTCGATTCCCACATGGGCCAGTGAGCTGCGCCCTCCGCAACCAGATTGAAGACAACAAGCTGCCGCTGAGCTTCCAGAGGGGCGGCCGGATGGCTCAGCTGGTTAGAGCGCGAGCTCTCAACAAGGTTGCTGGTTCAATTCCCTCATGGGATGATAGGCTGCGACCCCTGCAACTAAAGATTGAAAATGGAGACTGGACTTGGAGCTGAGCTGCGCCCTCCACAACTAGACTGAAGGACAATGACTTGGAGCTGATGGGCCCTGGAGAAACGCACTGTTCCCCAATATTCCCCGATAAAAATTTTTTTAAAAAAACTTTTTTCTTAAAAAAAAATATATATATATGCCCACATGCTAACACCCAGACTCTGTGAATGTTACCTTATTTGGGAAAAGGATCTTTGCATATGTAGTTAAGGGTCTTGAATTGAGATCATCCTGAATTACCTGGGTGAACCCTAAATCCAATGACAATTGTCCTTATAACAGACAGAAGAGGAGAGGGGAGTGAGTTGGGGTTCCCAGGCACCATTCAGGTCGCCATCACATTGGTCAAGAGGAGCAGCATGGTCTTCATGGTGTTCATGGCAGGTAGTGATGAGCAGTCTACACAGATGGCTGCAAGTTGGGAAGATAACAAAGTGACAGAAGCATCCTCAAGCAGTTCTGTTGCTGTTAAAATCAATACCAAAAGATGCACTCACTAAAAGTTGAAACATCAGTTGCAAATGGGAACCAGTCAGAAAGTTGAGTCTGTTTCATCCCTCATTTGAACCCAATAACATTTCTAAAAACTCTCAGTCCAGAGTTTGTGATACACCACTCACCTCTCCTAATACAAAGTCTTACGCTTAAACAGAAAGAGAAAGTTCAGGACATGTCACTCTCTCAGAAGCCTAGTCGATGTTCAAATCAGAGAGATCTACCCAGAACCTCACTGACACAGTGGGGGGAAAAAAATTTGAAGAAAAGTGAAAGGACAAAGAAAGGTTAAGAAGGAAATTGAGGAGGAAAATTGAAAAAGAAATGTTGGATATTAAAAGAAAGCAAGAAATGTTGACAAACAGAATGTAAGAAGAGCAAAGAAACAGAAAAGGCAGAAGACAGGGCAGCTCAAGGCCATATAAAACAGCAGACTGCATTGGACCATGCAGAGGGTGCGGCTTGTTTTACAAAGACAGAGGAAAAAGTAGAAGGTACCAAAGCTGTTGCTCTGCTGAAAACAGGCAAAAATAGAATTTAAGAGGGAACCTAATGCAAGAGAAACCTTCCTGATGGGTCTTCCTTCACAAATCAGTTCCCTATATATGCTTAAGAAAAAGCACGGCGGTTTGCTACACGGCAAGGAAGACCAACCACGCGTACATCCATGGTGCACTCTTCCAGTGGAAACATATGGACACTGTTGGGGACAGAACTTTATCCAGGCCTTGTCATTTGGATATTGGTTAGCAGTTTCTTAATTAGTAATGCTCTTCCTGCACAGACTTCTTTGATAACATCAACAGAACTCACAAATTGTGCACCAGCTAAGCAACTCAGAAAAAAAGAGAACCAGCCAGAAGAGTACTGGAAACGCATGGGGAAGACTTCAAAAGGGAAAAGAAGGTAGATTAAGGACTCAAGATGATTGTGAAGATAAAAACACTCAGACTGTAAATTCTATTCCACAGATGTAGTGAGACTAATACAATATATGCAATAATCATTATTTCTTTTATGATTTAATTCAACTAAAATTCTACGGGGGAAGTAGGACTGCTTTATGTTTTCTAACTAATTTGTATTTTAAAGTGTCTCTTTAATCCTGCTTAGGGGGTGCAGATTAAAACTGTAACTCAGAAAGGTCAAAAGATAAAGTAAATAGCTGCAAAGTACTTGCATGTGGCAACCAACTGCTAGAAGCTTCAAGAGTCTAAAGGTCTGACACAACTTCCCTCCATTAGCTTTTTTATGCAGTATTTCATGTACTCATTATCCCTATGCTCTCAGGTGGCATGTTTTGTTAAAACTCTTAAACCCACACAAAGTAACTAGCATATCACAGTAATTTGACTCTGCACAGTAATTTGGGTCAGATGCATTAATTAATTAACCAATCAGATGATAATTTATATTTAGTCTTTCTCTTATCACTTGACTGCAAGCAAAATCTTATAGTAGTTAATCTCACTTAAATACTGAGTGAAAAATATTTTCATAAAGAAAAATGGCCACCGACGTGTACAGTAGCACTTACGATAGGCTGTAATTGAAGATATTGTTTCCAACATCCATATTAAGATCTATCAAAAGATTTGTTTTTCAAAGTTTATTTTTCAGTTTTCTTTTAAACTTTTATTTATTTAAGTGTGTTTTTCCAGGACGCATCAGCTCCAAGTCAAGTAGTTGTTTCAATCTAGTTGCAGGGGGCACAGCTCACAGTGGCCCATGTGGGGATGGAACAGGCAACCTTGTTGTTAAGAGCACCACGCTCTAACCAACTGAGCTAACCGGCCATCCCCTATCAAAAGATTTCTTGACCCTCAAGTAACAGGAAATCTTTGCTACAGAGGAATTATTGATTTCTCTGTGCGTGCATTGTAACTCACATGTCTGATTGCACTTCTTATTCTGTTATGTCTTCTCAGACATCAGAGATAAATCTAGACTTCAATGTTTCTAGCTACTAGGAGTGTCGACCAGCATGCTTCTAAAACTTGTGTTGATATTTTATTTTTTGTACTTCCTTTATCCTAATATTTATCTACTTATACTTAAAAACTTCCTAAAAACCACGGGAAAACAAAGGCAACATGCAAATGAATGAAAAACAAAAACTGACTGGGGATGTGGGCATTTCTAACTCATCTTTGGAGGCTCTGGGAAGCAAGAGTTCGGGAGGGGTAGAGTACTGATAATAAGGAAAAAGGTGCCACGCATAGCTCAGAATCATCAGCCTCCAAACACTATTACCTAGGAAGAACACTATTAAAGGAAGAATTTTCACTGTCATCCACTGAATTCCTTATACTTTAGTGATCCCTCTCCTGTGACACAAAAATTTAATTTCTAGAAAAATATCTTTAACAGATAATCATGGATGTGCAAGGGGTGGCCAATGGCTCAGTTGGTTAGAGCGCAAGCTCTGAACAAAAGGGTTGCCGGTTCGATTCCCACATGGGCCAGTGAGCTGCGCCCTCCACAACTAGATTGAAGAATAACTACTTGGAGCTGATGGGCCCTGGAGAAACACACTGTCCCCCAATATTCCCCAATAAAATTTATAAAATAAAGGAAAACAATAATAATAACCACCTTACTTTAGCCAAGCATCATGGAAAAAACAGTGGGTCCCAACTCCACCCCATCAGCAAAAGCCAAGTGAGGAGCATACACTTTCACTCTGGTCTGGCTGTAACATGATGCTAAACCTTACACGACACTGGGGTGATAACTCAAAAGACTGAGGAGCTAAGGCTTATCCCTTCTGGGCAGTAATGAGGCTCCTCACTTAGCGCTGGCAGTGGAGAAACCATGGGGAGCCTGGACTTCCACCCCAAATCAGCAGTAATGAGGCATCTGTCCTCCATCATGCTGGAGTCGTGTCAGAGGAGGCATGCTGGAGTCAGGACTTTCACCACCGCCAAGGAGTAGCAAGGCTAAGCCCCCAACCCCGCATGGTGTCAGTGGAGGTAATAGGGAGCAGTAATTAGGCACTACTACTATTCCCACCCAGGGAAGAATCAAGGGAGACATAGTGGAAAGCTGGAATTCCACCTGTGCCCAGAAGTAATGAGCTCTCCACAATGGATGTCAAGGGAAGCCAAATGGGAAACCTGGACTTCTTTCCCCACCTACCGTGTTTCCCCAAAAAATAAGACCTAGCCGGATAATCAACTCTAATGTGTCTTTTGGAGCAAAAATTAATTAAGACCCCCCCAGTCTTATATTCATTTTTGCTCCAAAAGATGCATTAGAGTTGATTGTCCAGCTAGGTCTTATTTTGGGGGGAACACAGTATTAGTAATGAAGTGGTTCCCCACTTCCCACATCCCAGCTGCAATGAAGTCAGAGGAAACCAACTAAAATCGCTTTAAATAAGAACCAGATTTTCATAACTTAATACTAAAAATGTCTAGGTTTCAACTGAGAATCACTCATATCAAGAACCAGAAAAATCTCAAACTCAATGAATAAAAAAGGTACCAAGACTGAGATAATAGAAATAATTATCCAACAAAGATTTGAATCAGCCATCACCAAAATGCTTCAACAAGCATGTCTCAGCAAAAAGACACAGACAATACAAAGACAACCCAATGGAAATTTTAGATATGAAAAACACAATAACCAAAATAAAAAACTCAATGGATGGCCTCAACAACAGAACACAGGATACAGAGGAAAGAATCAGTAAAATGGAACACAGAAGAATAGAAGTTACCCAATCAAAATAACATAGACAAAATTGTCTGGAAAAAAGGTGCCTCAGGGACCTGTGGGACTCTAACAAAAGAACCAATATTCCTGTCATCAGAAAACAGGAAGCAGAGAAGAAGATGGAATAATGGAATGTTATTCAGCCATAAAAAAAGAAGGCAATCCTGCCATTTGCGACAATATGGATGGATCTTGAGGGCATTATGCTAAGTGAAAAAAGTCAAAGACAACCACCATATGATCTCACTTATATGTGGAATCTAAAACAAAAACACCAAACACATAGATATAGAGAACAGCAGATTGGTGGTGAGAGGGCAAAATGAGTGAGCAGGATCAAAAGGTACAAACTCTCAGTCATAAAATAACTAAGTCATGGGGATGTAATGTAAAGCATGGTCATTATAGTTAATAATACTGTATTGTATATTTGAAAGTTGCCAAGAGAGTAAATCTTAAAAGTTCTCATCACAAGAAAAAAAAGTTCTTCAAATATATGGTGATGGAAGGAGAACTGACTCTGGGTGGTGAACACACAATGGGATTTATAGATGATGTGATACAGAATTGTACACCTGAAATCTATGTAACTTTATGAACAATTGTCACCCCAATAAACTTGAATTAAAAAAAAAGAAAAGAAAAAAAGCTCTGTAACTATGTATGGTAACAGATGTTAACAAGACAGTAATGGGGTGATCATTACACAATATATACAAATATTGAATCATTATGTTCTACACCAGAAACTAATATAACGTTGTAAGTCAATTATACCTCAGTTTTTAAAAAGAATGGTACTGGTGAAAGAATAGACAAATATATCAATGGAACAAAAAGAGCCAAGAAATTGACCACTCAAATATAGTCAACTGATCTTTGACAAAGCAGCAAAAGCAACTCAATGGAGAAAGGATAGCCTTTTTAACACAGGGTGATGAACAATTGGACAACTGTATGCAAAAAAAAATCTAAATACAGTCCTTATACCTTTTACAAAAGTTACCTCTAAATAGATCTTAGGCCTACATGTAAAATGCAGAAGTACAAAACTTCTGCAATATAACAGGAAAAAATCTAAGTGACCTTGTGTTTGGTGATGTTTTAAAATACAACACTGAGAGTACGATTCCTGAAAGAAAAATTGACAAGTTGGCCTTTATTAAAATTAAAAAATTCTGTTCTGTGAAAGACACTATTAAGAGAATAGACAAGCCACAGAATGGGAGAAAATGTTTGCAAAACACATACCTAATAAAAGATTTGTATTTAAAATATACAAAGAACTCTTAAAATTCAACAATAAGAAAACAATCCAATTGAAAAATGGGCAAAAGATCTGAATAGATACTTCACTAAAGAAGATATACAGATGGCAAATAAGCATGGAAAACTATGTTCAACATCGTTTTTCATTACGGAATTGCAAATTAAAACAACAGTGGGGTACCACTACACGCCTATTAAAATGGTTAAAATCCAAAGCAAATACTGACAAGAATGTAGAGCAATAGCAATGGAGTACTGGAAGACAGTTTGGCAGTTTCTTACAAAGCTAAATAGTTTTGCCATGTGACCTAGCAATTGCCCTCTTAGTTACTCAAAAAATTGAAAACTTACGTCCACACAAAAACCTGTACATAAATGTTTATAGCAGTTTTATTCATAATCGCGAAAAACTGGAAACAACCAAGATGTCCTCCAATAGGTGAATGATAAGCAAGCTGAGGTACATCTATTCAATGGAATATTATTCGGTGATAAAAATAAATGGGCCATCGAGCCGTGAAAACAGATGGTGGAACCTTAAATGCAAACTGCTAAGTGCAAGAAGCCAATCTGAAAAGACTACAGACTGTATGATTCCAACTATACGACATTTCAGAAAAGGTAAAACTATAGAGACAGTGAAAAAAAGCAGTGGTTGCCAGAGGCTCAGGCAAAGGGAAAGGAAGGATGAATAGCTGAAGCACAGATGAAACTGTTCTGTATGAAACTGTATTAGTGGATATACACCATTATGCATTTGTCAAAACCCAAAAAATGTACAACACAATGAACCTTACTGTACAGACTCTAAGAATAATGTATTAATATTGGTTAATTGTGACAAATGTACCTCACTAATGCAAGATATAAATAATAGGGGAAACTGTCAAAAGAGAAGAGGGCAAGAATGGTATATAGAACTACACATACCATCTTCTCAATTATTCTTTAAATCTAAAACTATACTAAAAAACTAACTCAATTAATTGTTTTAAATGTACTTAGCATTACAATCCTGTAATTGCACTCATGTGCATTCATCCCACACAAAAACCTTACACAATCACAGCATCTTTCTTCATAACCAAAAACTCGAAACAACCAAGATGTCCTTCAACTAGTGACTAGTTAAGCAAGGTGTGGTACATCCATGCCATGGAATACTATTCAGCAATAAAAAGGAATGAACTATTCATATATGCAACAATCTGAATGACTCTCTGGAGAATTATGCTCAGTTCAATAAAACCAGTTCCAAAAGGTTACATACTGTACGATTCCATTTATATAACATTCTTGAAACGAAAAATTATAGAACTGGAGCACAGATTGGTGGTTGCCAGGAGTTAAAGAGGGAGTCGGGGAGGAGGGAAGTGGTTGTGGCTATTAAAGGGCAACATGAGGGATCCTTGTGGTGATGGAAGTTTTTCTGTATGTAAATAACCCGGTTGTGATAGCGTGTCAGGGGTCTGCACAGTATTACCATTGGGGGAAACTGGGTAAACAGTGCATAATATTTGAATCCACAATTATCTCAAAATTAAAATTTATCTACCAAAAAAATAAAAGAAAAAGTAGGAAAAAATAGGCTCCTCCTCCTTACCTTAAATGATCTGTCAGGTTGTCCTGGAACCAAGGCAGGGAAACTCTGGGGTGATTTCCCATTAGTTGGCATGTTCACCCTGGGTCTCAACCCACCTTCCAAAGCTGGAGGGGTGTCTGTATGTGGGCTGCAGTCAGAATGAATGGAAGATCCTGCCACCTCCAGTAAGGAGAAAGCTCAACAGTTCCGCAGAGACACCAAGAAATCCTAAAAGGACAGCATCCATATCATCAGTGTCATTCCACATTCACCCTACAAAGTTCAGCAATTCCCACTCTAAGTGTCGGGTGGATTATAGAAACAATCATGATGTTTGGAATGAAATTAATGAGCTCAGAGTCCCTTATTCTTGGGTGGCTCCACAGGAGGCTTCCCACCTTACCCACCCAGCCCATCCCTCAATTCCAGGTTCCAGGCAGATCTGGATTTGGGAGAAAGGAGAAACTGGAGCAGTGAATAGAGTGGGGAGGGGAAGGATCTGTCCATGGGAACCTGGTGGGTAACTATGGAGAAACGTGGAAACCTGGTCATCTGAAATGAAAGGGATCTCTTCTACCATCTTGAATTATTTTGCCATTTTAGATTGAAAAATCCCCCTTAAATCCTATGGAAAGCTTTTAGTCTCTTCTTTCCAGATGAAAATGGCTCAACATTAACATTATTTATTAAAGGAACAAATTGGGGGTGGGCAGCTATTAACTTACACCAAAAAAGCATTTGACAGAATTCAGCAGTCATTACCAATAAAAACTCAAACTAAAATTAGAGAAGCAAATCACTTAAATATCACAAAAATCTTTTACAAAATATAGTCATGGAATATTATACTAAAAAGTAAAATGATGAGGCTATTGCCATTAAAATTAGCAAGAAGACAGGGATGTCTGATACAACTCAAAATTGTTTTTCCAGCTCATACAATAGATGGAACAATCAGAATAAATATTGAAAAAAAATGTAGCTTATTTTTGCCAAGATACGATTTTATACGTAGAAAACCTACCAGACTATAGAATTCATAGGGTAATTTCATAAAGGACTGGATACAAGATAAAATAATAAGAGCAGATAGTTTTTCCTCTATAACAGCAATGATCAAATGAAAATGGGGGAGAAAACATTAGTAATGATAGCAAGAAATATATAAAATAAACTTTTTAAGGAGCTGGCACTATACGATTAAAAATATTTTTTTTAATTGACAAATATAAAATAGGCACACAGACATACCATATTCCTGGATACGGTCTAATAAAAATGTCAATCTTCCCAAAAGCATTAATATTAATGTAAAGAATAAATTTTAAAAGAAAAATTAAACACAAAGCTCAATAATAAGATGGTGTATGTAAAATTTTGTGGAATGCAGCTAAAGAGATTCTTAAAGGAAAATTCACACTCTTAAATTTTTTTTAACAAAGAAAGCCTGAACATTAATGAATTAACATCGAATTTAATAAGTTAGATTTTTGTTTAAAAGTTAGATAAAGAGAAAATAGCACAGGGAAGAGCAGAAATTAAAGAAATAGAAAACAAAGGTATATCAGAGAGGATCAACAAGCCCAAAAGTTGGTTCTTCGGAAAGACTAATAAAATTAGCAAACCTCTGGGAAGACTGATGAAGGACACACACTATTAAGACTTGACAACAAGACGCAGCAAGGAATCTAAAAACTGACTATCCCAGAAGCCCCCATCCCTGACCCGCATAGACTCCCATTCATTAGATTCTTTAATGCCTCCACCAATTGATCCCACAAACTGACAGTGTATCATTCCCAAAAGCCAACAAAGCCGTCACTTCAAAATCACCTCAGCAACTATCACGCCATAAACCCTCGTCCACTCGCTTTTGCGCAACGCGACAACAAGACTTAAAAGGCCTCTGAGGCCCACTACCACTTCCTGTCATCACCCCTGCCATTGCCCCTTCTGGGGCTGTTGGTTTCGCACACGATCCTAAGGGATGTGAGGATGTGGTCTACTCACTCTGAACCAGGTGCAGTTATGGATCGGCCCAGACTTTGGCCAGAAGTGACGTTGTTGGGCAAGTAACATGGCTGCGCCCAGGCGGCCAGTGAGGGCCGCCATCTTACCGTCCAATCCGTACAGTGGGCTGTTCCACAGAAGGAGGGGGAGGAGGGCGTTGTTCGAGGGTAGAAACCTTCTGAGGGCAAGATTCCGGGAGCAGCTGGTCTTTGGAACTGTGTTGTAAAGGTCTGTGCAAAGTTTAAAGAAGCAGAGGTGGCAGCCCCCATTCATGGGGATAGGGGAGATATGTCCAGATCTTCAAGGGAGATACCACTGGGGGAGGGGGAAAAGTCAGGTTACAGCTTCCTCCTGGGAGATATCACTAGGAAGAAAGGAGAAGTTGGGATGGTACAGTCCCCCTCCCCGCAGATACCACTGGGCAAGAGAGGGAAGGAGTCAGGGTGGTACAATCCTCTCCTTGAAGATACCATCGGGAAGAGGGGTGGGAAAGTCAGGTTAATGCGGGTCCCTCCTGGGAGATACCACTAGAGAAGAAGGGGGAGGAGTCAGGGTGGTACAGTCTTCTTTTGATGTGCTGGAATTGGTATCAAGGAGACTTGAATCCCCCTAAATCTCCATTACCTCCATTACCCCCACTAAAATAGTAGCTAGGAATAATAATTATAATACTAGCCTTCTATGTGGACAACTAATGTTTTTCAGAAAATTGTCAATAGAAAAATATATAGAAAACGTTATGAGCGTACTTGCGATGAAAATGCGTCTCCAAGACATGCCCCTGACTTTTGCTATCAACCAGGTGGCAGCTGCTTAGCCTCTCTTATATAGAAATTCAGGAGCTGCTACTGACTCGAGAGAGAAGAGAGAGTTATGGGTGTTCTTCACCTCTGAACTACACTTTCTTCAAAACCTAGTCCACATATACCCTCCTGCAGGAAGCCTTCTCTGACAAGAGGTAGAGAAGGTTCTTCTGCTGAAAACTCAACAACGTAGGTAGGTCCTGGGTAAGCTTGGGTATGGATTGCTGGGTACCCCAAAGACATTCAGATGTCTCTGAGCCTCAGCTCAACATTCAGGATAGTTAGATACTCCCAGAGTCTCATTTTCTCTGTCTTCCCTGCAGTATTTGTGAATTGAGTGGGAGACAGAATGGCAAATGTGAGAATGTTGCTGTAATGCTCACACTTCTACAGAAATTTCCAAACCTTCTTATTGTTGTGACTTCTGGTCAATCTCAAATGCTGGACTCTGCTGACTTCCACCATCAATGGCTCCTGGCCTGATCTCAGACTTGGGCCTTTCTTAACTCTACCTACACCTACTATGTTGCACCCTTCTGATCTGGATTCATGTCCTCTATTAATGATTCCATTATCAATGTCCCTGTATTTTGACCCTGAATCGAAACTGCTGCTAACCCTTCTTCTACCCTTTATAGATTGAGAGGCTAGGCATATGTTAATTTTCCACTCTCAGTGTCTCTCTGGTTTAGATCTCAACTATTAGACCATGGTTAACTTTTCAACCATCAATGTCCTTTTGATTATACCTCCAAAAACAGACCTCTGTTATAGATGCCTGGTTTTAAGTTCAAACCAGAGGGGAAATGATGTTTCTAAAGTAACAGAGGCCCAAGTTCAAGAACTGGACCTGAGGATCATTGAAGGTAGAAGTTCACTCATGGTAGAAGATTGCTTATAGGCTTGGGCTTATGGCCTATAAAACAAGATGGTGATTTCTGGCAAAATTATTAACTGACATTTTTAGATCAAACCAGGGAGACAGATGGTGGAAAAGTTAATATTTTCCTAGGATATAGACATGGAATAGTTAATCGAGGCCCAGGGATCAAGGTCAGAAGTGATGGTTTGTCACTTCAGAGATTAGATCATAAAAGACTTTGGTTACCATTCTGTGTGTTCATTCTTTCTCCCTCCCTCCTTCATATCACTCACTCTGGGAGAAGCCAGCTGCTGTGTCACAATGGTACTCAAGCAGCCTTTGGAGATGCCCATGTGCCAAGCACTCCTGCTAATAGCCAGTGAACAACTGAGGCCTCTAGCCTGTAGCCACATAAATGAGCCATCTTGGAAGTAAAACTTCCAGCCTCGGCTGACTGAAACCCCAGTTGACAACTGCAACATTAGGAGAGACCCTGAGACAGAACCCCTCAGCCAAGCCACTCCCCAGTTCTTGGTCCCACAGACACTGAGATAATAAATGTTTGTTGTTTTAAGCTTTTATGTTTAAGGGAAATTTGTTATGCAGCAATAGATAACTAATACAGGAGTTTAAAGTTTTGGTATTTTGTTCATCATGGGTTTTTGCATTAATTTTGACTTTTGAAAATTTTTACTGCACTAAAACATTATTTATATTGTTTACTGAGTTTTTTGGTGCCTCTTTAAATCTTGCACTTTGAGGTGAGCACCTCACTTGCCTCACCCTAGTCTCTGCCCTGCTGAGAAACCTTGTTTTCTAAAGTCAGAGACTATCAGAAACTTTGCTATTTGAAATTATATCAGTAATAATAAAGCATCCCACTCTTGCCGGGAATATCTAAGCCACACAAAGAAGCAGCCCCGATTTCCAACCCAGGTTCAGAGCTTCAAAAAAGGGGCATCTGGAACAAACATGTCACATCTATTTTTGCTTTAGTGTTTCCGAATTAAAAGGTTCCTGGGTCCACTTCGAAGTCTGGAGGTGACATTGACTCTTTCACATACCAACCTGTTTGTTTTGTGCTAATCACAGCATTGCTTCATTTAAAATTTAACTAAGCTTTGGGCTTCCCCAAAACCCTGTAGTAATCCCTTTGTTTTTTCTTTATTTGGTGAGACTAGGGTGACCAACTATCCCTGTTTGCTTAGGACTGAGAGGTTTACTGGGATTAGGGTCATTCACCGCTAAAATCAGGAAAGTCCCAGGCAATCTGGAACAAGTTGGCCACCCTAGATGAGATCCCTCACAGTTCCTAGGGTGTGTGGTCTCCATTGCTGCAGCAAGTTAACAAACCCACTTCTGTAAGAGTATGGGATTTATTAAGGTCCTTAATGTTGAAGGGTTCACGGAGGTTGAGTTTGAGATTAGTCCTTGTACACATACATTGATGGTGGTGAAATAAACAGGCCTGAGTTCAAGCTCCAGATCAGAGGGGCATTGACGGAAGAATAGCTAATTGAAGGCTGAATGCTAAACCAAACCAGATAAACATTGGCGGTGGAAGAGTTATCAGCGCTCTAGATTAGAGGTCAGACTAGAGCAATACTGATAGAGTTAGAAATCGGTCCAGAGTTGGTGGAAATTTTAACAGGGGTGTGGATTTTAGATTTTGACAGGAGCCCTTGGTAGTGGATTAGATAACAAATGACTAATTTCAAGAGCCAACCAGATGAGCAGTGGTGATGGAAGAGTTAATAGAATACTGCAATTTGAGCTCTCTAGTCTAGACCTAGTCTGAGGGATTGTAGATAGATGGTGCAGCTGGCTAATGGCTGTGTATGAGAAGTGGGATCTGGTTTCTGGTGGCCAATGGGATGAAGCAGCAGCCTGTTACTAGGGAGAAGGCTCTGTTGCTATGTGCACAGTGGGAGAGGCAGGGTCTAGCCTGAGTTGCTATAGCCAATGACTGCAGGAAAAGTTGGCTTTAGCCTCTTCAGCCTATGGTAAAGTGTTACCAGGCAGTAACCCCCACTGTCATGTGAAATGAAGCAGCCAAAGTGTCTCCAGAGAGGATGTAAGCACAAGGCACAGTTAGCAAGTGGCTGAGTGTAAGAACTGGGCTCTGGCCTCCCCAGTCTTATGAGGCAGAGACATGTCTGTAAATCAGCAGAGGTCCCCATTGTCCAGTGCGGGGCGGGGGCCAGGCATATGCTGAAGGTATCCAGATAGATAACGGGCCCTGTGAGGGAAGTGTAAGCGGGTGGGGTGAGGCCTGAGGTTGCTTTGGGTAGGTGATGCAGCTGGCCAATGGCTGTGTGTGGGAGACAGGTTTTAGTTTCCATGGCCACCAAATGCAAACATCCCTGTTGCTATGCAACAATACCTTGGCTGTTCCAAATTAAATCAGTAAGAATGAAACCTCTCTTGCCTGGAGAATCTAAGTCACTTTGAGCAGAGCAGCATCCTCAATTTCCAACTCGGGTGGATGAGGAGGAGGAAACGTAGCATGAGGGGCTCCACACAGATGACACATTAAAAAGGAAAAGAAACAAATGAAATTTAATAGTGTATTCTATTTAAACTGCATATCCAATACATTATCATTTCAACATGTAATCAATTTTTAAAATTATTAATGAGATTTGGCATTCTTTTTGTTGTAATAAGCTGTAAAATCAGGTGTGTATTATACACTTACATCTCAATTTGAATGCTAAATTTTCATTGAAAATACTTGATCTGCATTCAGATTTCTTAAAATTTACAGTTGAAAACAGATTAATATCACGAATTGTTCCAAACATACTTCAAAAGTTTTCCAATAACTGAATTGAATGTTTTAAATGTTGAATTAGTTAAATAAAATTTAAACTTCAATTCTCAGTCTCATAGCCTCATTTCCAGTGCTCCCCAGCCACGTGTGGCTAGTGTCTCTGTCTTATCAGATAGTACAGCACTGCACAACATGCCATTGATCCATGGAGTTGAAAGAGGCATGGATTTGAGTTGTCAGCCAGAGGGGCATGGATGGTAGAAGAGTTCATAGAAGCCAAGTTTGAAGAAACGTAAAACACGGACACTGGTGGTTTGGTGAATTGTTGACAGAAGCCCACATGCAAGGCCAGACCAGAGTAGCACTGACTGGAAGAGTTAATAGAGGCTTGGGTTTGAGGCAGACCTGACAGGCATCGATAGTGTAGGGTTGGAAAAGTTTTCCTTCTACCCTTCTAGGCTCTCTGGCTGGTCTAATAAATCAGTTGACATCAGGCCGATAAAAAGGAGAAAAACAAACAAAAGTTTAATGTCATGTATTAAACAACAATTTTTAAATTTTTAAAAGAAAGAGTTTATTAGGACATTGCTAGCAGAAAATAAAAATAAAAATCTGGTCTTGGATCTTGAACTCTAAACCACAGCATGACTAGGTAAAAAAGACATGTCTATTGTCCCAAATTTTTGCATGCATTCTTTACACATCAAGTAGTGGAAAGAAAGACGTAAGCCATTCTGAAAGGCTTTACATTAGCTATAGACAAAGGGAACAGGAGAAGGTGAAGCGGGGCTGATTCTGGGATGGCAGCAGAGGCCTCAGCAGAATCCTTAAAGCTCATGTGTAAACAAAAAGCGGAGGCTCCTGGGGTTCACTATTCTCTTTTTAGATAATCTCGGAAATAGCCACGGAGTGTGATCAGTCTTTAGTTTTGCATTGCAGTTAACTGATTAACCCCTTCTTGTCTCTTCCTTCCACCCTCTGGCCTGCTATAATTTAATTTGGGACATCTCAGAATTTTCTTGTCAATTCAAATACTCTTTTGGCCTCCCTGTTTTTCTCTTATCCTCCTGGACTTCTATGATATGAATGCTGGGTCTTTTGTTATTGTCTCTCTGGTCTACGAAGCTCTGTTCAATATTTTCAGTCAATTTTCTCTCTGTTCAAATTAGGTGAATTCTACTGATCTGTCTTTAAATTTAGTCATTCTATCTGCTGTCATCGCCACTCTACTGTTTAGCCCATACAGTAATGTTTTTATTTCTTTTATTGTATTTTTCAGTTCTATTAATTTCCTTTTTTTAACTCCTATTTTGTTGCTGAGATTTTTCTCATTTTTCATTTGTTCCAAGATAATCTGTAGAATTTGTAATTAACTGTTGGAACATTGTTGTGATGGCTGCTTTACAATTCTCATCAGACAATTTGAACATCTGACTCATCTCACTGTTGGTGTCAGTTGATTATTTTTTCTCATTCAGGTCGTGATTTTCTTGGTTCTTGGAATGATGGATAATTTTCTATTGTATCCTAGGCATTTGTCTATGATCTTAGGAGACTCTGTGTTGTATTAAAAATCTTTCATTTCAGCAGTCAGTCATCCTGTGTAGGTTTAGCATAAATGTTTCGGCCTAGTTTTTGTGTTACGGTTCCAATAGCAGTTTAATTTTCAGAGGCTTTGTGGTATTATTTTCATCTGCTTGGTCTATGTGGTGCCTCTGGGGCTCCACTTGAATTTGCTCGCCTGAGGGCTTGGTAAGGATTAAGGCAGGCCTCCGGTGTTTCTTGGTGGTAGTGGGATGTGGTGGGCTCCCGTTTAGTGCCTTTTAGCTACCCAGGTGTCTCTCTGCAGGGAGGGGGAACCTTAGACCTGCAAAGTCAAAGCAGCATCCTATGGTAGGATGCTTGTTGTGGCTGGGTCCCTCTTGCTGGTTCTGCCTGCCTGCCCCAGTGCCTTTGAGTAGAGAAGGGGTTTTCCAACTCTGGCTGCCTGGTTGGGTCCTTCCTGCCAGTTTCACCCACCAGCCTCATGCCACCTGTGGGAAACGGGAATCTCAGGTATTTGAGGTCTTCAAGGTAAAAGAAGTTTTCAGACTTGGCGTCTTGGCTCCATCCCTCCTGCACGTTCCCCCTGCCTGCCCCAGGGTGCTGGTACGGAAAGGGAATCTTGGGCCCAGTGGAGAAAGAGAACACTTCTCGTGGTCCCTCATGTTTTTGTTTGTCTGTTTGTGTTTAATTGGGGAAGGGGAACAGGACTTTATTGGGGAACAGTGTGTACTTCCGGGACTTTTTCAAGTCAAGTTGTTGTCCTTTCAATCTTAGTTGTGGAGGGCGCAGCTCAGCTCAAGGTCCAGTTGCTGTTGTTAGTTGCAGGGGCCACAGCTCACCATCCCTTGCGGGAGTCGAACCCACAACCTTGTGATTGAGAGCCCGCGCTCCAACCAACTGAGCCATTTGGCCACCCGGGAGCTGAGTGGCAGCTCACTGACTTCATTCTAGTTGTGGAGGGCGCAGCTCGCTGGCCCATGTGGAAATCGAACCGGCAGCCCCGTTGCCCAGAGCTCGCACTCTAACCAACTGAGCCACCCGTCCACCCCTCATGGTCACTTATGTTATGTGAGGCTCCCAATACATTCTTTTGTTGGAGTGAGGCTTGTCTCACATTGTCAGAGGGACTTTCATTTGGCCCAGGGAAGGAAGGAACCTACTTCATCTGTCTTTTGTTGCTAGTTGGGCATCGAGAAATGCTGAGCCTAAGTTGCCTCCTTCTGTTGGGTAAGGGGACATAAAGAAGCCCTGCAGTTGTGCTGTTCCTGCAGTCCTGGGATCCTAAACGAGTTAATCTTTTTACCACCTTTCATGGTTTTCCTTTGTCTTGTTTTATTTCCAGGGTTGGTACTTGTGCAGAAAATAATAGAGAGAAATGGGCCTATGCTATCTTGTCTGGACTGGAAACCTCTTTTAAAACTCTTGTAGGGGAGCAGAATTGTCCACCCCAAAATATGGCTCTTTTGGCATGCGGATTATTTTAGCAGGTTATTTTTTAAGAAACATCAGACTTGGGGAAAACTCTGAAAATCAAGTAGAAGTTACCCTTTGTGAAAGACATTTACATTTGTTAGGGAAATCTCCATTTGTAAGGCTGTCTCCCCAGCTGTACTTGGAAGGGGTTGGGGTGACTCAATCTTTAGAAACTCTTATCAATGGAGAAGGCCTGGACTTAAATCTGCATAACAACTTTACCCTTGTTTACTGTGACTTTCCTGGTCACCTCCCATAACTGACTCCCCACCTCCACCATCTACTTTTGTTTTCAGCTGAAGAGCACATTTAAGGTGATGATGGCTTCAACCCTTTCAGAGAATTTACTGTTTTCCTGATCTCTTCCATATATGCAGGAAGTATGCACATAACAAGGAGAAAATTCTTAAATGTTCTAAATTAAATTACAGCCGGCCAGAGGGTAAAAGAGACAAAAAGGGGTTTATCAGTTAACATCTGCAGTGCAAAACTAACAAAAGACTGCTTACACACCTTAGTTAAATTAACTTCCAGGTGGCTATTTCCGAGATTATCTAAAAAGAGAATAGCCTGGCGCCATCGGACCCCAGGAGCCTCCGCTTCTTGTTTACACATGAGCTTTAAGGATTCTGCTGAGGCCTCTGCTGCCATCCCAGAACCAGCCCCGCTTCACCTTCTCCTGTTCCCTTTGTCTATAGCTAATGTAAAGCCTTTCAGAATGGCTTACGTCTTTCTTTCCACTACTTGATGTGTAAAGAATGCTTGCAAAAATCTGGGACGACGGACAAGTCTCTTTTCTACCTAGCCATGTGGCTCGTTGTTTAGACACCATGCCCCAAGATTAGTCTGTTTTTGTAATGAGTCTAGTAAACTCTTTCTTTGAAAAAGACTTTCAGCCGTGAAAGTTAAAATTTCTGTTTAACAGAATAAATAATTAATGAAATGTCCCAAATTTGGCAAAAGACTCAAACCTATAGATCTAAGAAGCTGAGGGAATCTCAACAGGACAAACCCAAAGAAATTCATGTCAAGATGTATCGTAATTAAGCTTTTAAACACTAAAGACAATGAAAATAACTTGAAAGCAGCCAGAGGGAAACAAAGCATTACCTCTAGCAGCATGCCAGTTTAAATGACAGCAGACTGGATGGGGGAATTGGGGAGGTGTTATTAAAAGGTACAAACTTGCGACTAGTAGATAAGTAAGTTCTGCAGATCTAATGCACAGCATGGCGACTATAGCTAATGATACTGCATGTAATTGAATGCTGCTGTGGGGGAGGAAGAAACTTTCCTCTACCCTCAAGTTTCTTCTGGCTGGTCTTGCCATATACGTGGTTCAAAGAAAGATTAAAACTAAAAAAATAAAGCTAATCATTTATTATGGGCAAGGCACCTAGTTCAAGTTCTTCTAGGTAGTTAACGAGCAGAAGTTTCTCTTGAGCCTGAAGCTACAATTGCCTTTAGCTCAAAGTAATTTGCGTACCACTGAGGCACATCTTGGGATGGCTTGTTCTGAACCCCCACATTTCCTAGAGAGTAGATTTTAAATTTTCTCACTGCAGAAAAGGAATGGTAGTTATGTGACAAGATGGAGGTGGTAGCTAACACTATGTTGGTAATTATCTTGCAATAAATAAATGTATGAAGTCAACACATTGTACACCCTAAACTTACACAACGTTATATGCAATTAGATTCCAATTTTAAAACTGCAAAAAATTTTTTTAAAAAACAGACTTTAAAAAAATGATAGCAGATTTCTCATGGAGGCCAGAAGGAAGTGGCATAACAGTTTTCAAAGTGCTGAGAGAAAAGACTTTTCAACTGCAGATTCTCTATCTGGTAAACTATCCTTCAGGTAAGAAGGGAAAAGAAAGAGCTTCTGGGTTGGTGGACATATGGAGATTTGGGGAGAATAACATACACCTGGAGAGGGCATGAAAGTGCCACACCCCTTCCTGCATAGCTTGTCCTGTGCGTCTCCGCCATCTGGCTGTTGCTCAGTTATATCCTTTTATAATAAACTGGTGAGCTAGTACCGTGTTTCCCCGAAAATAAGACCTAACCGGAAAATAAGCCCTAGCCTGATTTTTCAGGATGACGTCCCCTGAACATAAAAGCCCTAATGTGTCTTCTGGAACAAAAATTCATATAAGACCCGGTCTTAGTTTTGGGGAAACACTGTAAGTAAAATGTTTCTCTGAGTTCTGTGAACCTCTAGCAAAGTAATCTAACCCAAGGAGGCGGTCGTGCAAACCTCTGGTTTATAGTCAGTCAGAAATACAGGTTTGCAACTGGTATCTGAAGTGGTGGGGGAGGGACAGTCTTGTAGGACTGAACCCTTAATCTGTGGAACGGCCATTTGAATGGCATTTACCACCTTGCTATTGCACATTATAATTGAAGCTACCTCTATGAATGAAGGACACAAAGTGATCTGAAAACTACTGAAATACCCACAATGTCTAGAATGATGTCGGAGAAGTGCCCTAATGGCGTTGGCAGTGTCCAGAAGAGTGCCCTAACAATGTGGAAATGGTTTATACAGGATCATGCTGCTAGGGGAACGCAATGAGGAGATACTCAACACGCAGAGAGCCTTTTTTCCCTAGGACGGACTCTGAACTGAGGAGCAGCTGGTTTCTATTGTCACTTGGACAGTGCCTTCTAAATAGTTCTCAACTGATGGGCAAAGTGCTGCTTGGTTTGTGGTGGCTGATCCACAGTGAATGGATAACATCGTCTTTGAAAGGCCACCACTCTGACGAAAGAAGGTAAAACCAAGTCAGCTCAGTGGTCTGAAGTGCAGGCTGTTTTCCCATCAGTTATGGAAGACCTGAACAGTGGTAAAAGTCCCTATGTTTGGGTTTTCACTGACTCCTGGACAGTAGCCAGTGGCCCGGCCCTATGGTCAGGCAGGAGAACAATGGAAACCTGGCCTATTAAAGGGACAACCTCGTGGAAATTTGAGGGGTGCATTAAAATAGGACCTGTTGAAGCCCATCGGAAGAATTCCTGCCACGTTTGGAAGGTGATTAGAATCAATAAGCAGATATTGCCCTGTACTCGCTTAAGGTGGCCACCTAGGTCCATGAGATGTGTGGACATGGGAGTCTGCAGCAATGCAGAGATGGGCTGAATGTAGACACTGTCCTCTTGCACCCTCTGAGGCACAAAATGCCAATAACAGCTGTCTGCCAACAAGAAAGACGGAGACTGCAGATGGCTGTGTGGCAGACTCCCTGGGGGGAAGACCCAGAACATAGCTGGCAAGTTAGACTGATGCTGGGAGCCGTGGGGAGGGGCTACAAATGGATCCTGCCAGGAATAGATGCGGACCCTAGACTGGGCTTTGCTTAGCCAGTGGTAGATGCAAATGCTCTGAGAGCTATAAAAGACCTGAACAGAAGGTACTGCACCAATTTGGACGGCTACCATCATTTCTTCACACTAAGGAATACACTTTGCAGCCCATAATGTCCAACAATGGGCAGCGATAGCCTCCTCAGAATGATAGTTTGATAGAGAATTGGAATGGGGAAATAGAACAGTGGTTGTCTAAAACAGGGAGATAAAGCATGAAGGGCTGGCTTACACGCCTTCTTAACTGTGTGCTCACACTCAACATGAACATGAGTGGGGCTGAAACAGCATTTCTACTAGATAGGAGACATGCTGGTATTCTTTCTTCCCCTCATCAATCAAATGTTCCCCCTACTTGATGAAGTGGTAGCAGGTCAAGGGCTGCAACTACAAGGACTGGAAACAGGGGTGATTCCTAAGCAAGAAACTGTAACTCTGTTTTTCACCTTTATGTCAGCATTCCTAAGGGCCTGATGGGGCAAGATGTGCCCTCGCACCTTCTGACAAAATTGGGATTAACAGTGAATGCAGTTTTATTGCCTGATGGTAAAGATAGCTCACTGGTTCTGCGCTTGTGTGACTTTCCTCTACGTGAACAGCAGTGCACCGAGAAGGAGGCACTTGCTAGACTAGTACTGCTTGCTGCCTGCAATCTAGAACAGCATAGTGGCCAAACCTAATGTCCCTTCCAGAGGTGGAAAAGTTTGGGTATAAATGGAGAAGAGGAAAAATAGTAACTGAGGCTAAGGGAATGAATAAAGGGGTTATGTTATGTAATGAGGGAAATCCAATATTATATTAACCCCTTGAAAGAGGCTAAGAGCAAGAGATGATACTATCTCTTAACTCCATTATACGAGATGCCTGAAGAGGTGAAGCCATATGTTTGCTGACACCACTCCTGCTTTGGGAACCTCACGAGATAGAATAGAAGCCTGCAAACCTGAGTGGTCTCACCCTGGGAGACATTTTCATTATGATATCATGATGGACTGGGTAGTTATTAATTACTGAATGAGATTCTAGTTACGTGCCAGTATCTTTTACTTTTATGATTGTTTTTCCATAAAAGATCCGTGTTCAAAGGCGAGGGGGTGGCCTGTAGTACAGTAATTTATAATAAATATATATTTGGTCTTCATCTCTGTTTCTGGCACAAAGCTCCTAAAAACCTTAAAGTTTCCTAAGTGATGAGAGCAAGAAAGTTGTATTTTGTTATGTTAATGAGGTGACTTTTGGAACTCACCTGAGGATGGGGCAATTCTCCCTTTGACTATTACCTTTGCCCCAAGCCACCCCAAACTTTTATGATCACATTTTACTATATAAACCAGGTGCTCCCTGAAATCTCTGCGACCTTTTTGAGGCATTTGAAGCAGAATATAAAGAGTGGGTTCATCTTCTTTCTTAATCTTCCCGGTGGTTGGGATGTTCCACTTATATCATATGTTGTTGTTTTTTCTATTACTGATGTGTTCCATTGTTTTAAAATGTGAACTTGTGTGTAAATGTGCAGATTCAATGTCCTTGTGATTAGAGGGTTGGAACTGTCAGCCTCACCCCCTTGATTACTGGGGAGGCCCAGGAGACTGAGTTCAATCATTAATGGCCAATAATTTAATCAGTCACGCCTATGTAACGAAACCTCCATGAAACCCCAAAAGGACAGAGTTTGGAGAGCTTCTGGGTTGGTGAACCCGAGGAGATCTGGGAAGGGTGACATGCCTGGAGAAGCCATGGAAGCTCCACTCTTTTTCCCCCCAAACCTTGCCCTATGCATCTCTTCCATGTGGCTGTTCCTGAGTTACATCTTTTTATTTTTATTTTATTTTATTTTATTTTATTTTATTTTATTTTATTTTATTTTATTTTATTTGGTGAATACTGGGGAACAGTGTGTTTCTCCAGGGCCCATCAGCTCTAAGTCGTTGTCCTTCCATCTAGTTGTGGAGGGCACAGCTCAGCTCCAAGTCCAGTCGCTGTTTTCAATCTTTAGTTGCAGGGGGCGCAGCCCACCATCCCATGTGGGAATTGAACCTGCAACCTTGTTGTTGTGGGCTCGCGCTCTAACCAACTGAGCCATACGGCCACCCCCGAGTTATATCCTTTTAGAGTACACTGGTGATCTAATAAGTAAAATATAAATTAATTAATTTTTTTAAATAAGGGAAAATAAATATATACTCAGACAAAGGAAAATTCAACGAACTTGTTGGTAGCAGACCTACACTTAACAAGTGGCTAAGGTAGTTCTTCAAAAAACAGAAACTGAGAAACGAAAGAATCATGGAGCATCAGGAAGGAAAAAGACTCAAGGAGAGGAGCAGGAATATGTGTGTATACACAGACTATCCTTTTCCTGAGTTTTCAGTATCACATTTGATGATTCAAACAAAAATCGGGAAGATAAGGGGGCTAAATAGAAGTGAGTTTTCCACATTTCACTAAAAGTGGTAAAATGTTAGTACTAGTATTTTTTAAAATAGAAGGATTTTGTTGTTGTTGTTGTTTTTTAATTCAGGTATAGTGAGGCCAACAGATCCGGAGACAACTGCCATTGGAAAGAGTTTGTTAGACTCATAGGTTCCCAGTGGAGGGGTCACACCAGGAAGCACCAGGGTCAATAAAGAGACAGAGGAAGCAAGGGGAAAGCATGGGTGTTATGGACTGAATGTTTGCGTCCCCCACCACCAGAATTCACATGTTGAAGCTTTAACTCACCGGTGTGGATGTACTTGAATATGGGGCCTCAGAGGAAGTAATTAAAGTTAATGAGGTCATAAGAGTGGAGTCCTGATCTGATGGGATTGGAGTCCTTATAAGAACAGATATCATAGGCAACAATATTGTATTATAATCATCAAACTTGCTAAGAGACTAGATCTTAATTATTTACACCACAAAAAAAAAAAGAAATGACAATGATGTGACATGATAGAGGTGCTAGCTATTGCTCCAATGGCAGTCATAACAATATTGTAATGTATTATATCAACACGTTGTTCACCTCAAATTTACACAATGTTATATGTTCAAATATATTTCAATAAAAAATAAAATTAAAAAACACTTCCTTGGACTTTTAAATTATAAATTCAATTTAATTGTTGTATAACTACTCAGATCATCAAACTTCATCTTATTTGAGTTTTGGGTATTTGTGGTTTTCGAGGAATTGGTCCATTTCTTCCCAGTTGTCAAATTTATGAGCATAAGATGTTTTGTAGGGTTCCCCCCCCCTTTTTTTTTAAGGAGGGCACAGCTCTCACTGACCCATGTGGGGGATCGAACCTGCAACCTTGGTGCTAGCAGCACCACACTAACCAACTGAGCTAAACCGTCACCCTAGATCATTTATATTTAAGGTAATTATTGATATGTTAACACTTCAGTCTTCCAATTTATTGTTTTCTGTTTTCTGTTTGTATAGTTCTTGGTCCTCTGTTTCTTTTTGATTCTTGGTCTGTTAAGTGGTGCATGACTGTGCTTACATTTCCTGGTTTACTGCAAAGGATACAACTCAGGAACAGCCAGATGGAAGAGATGCATTGAGCAAGGTAAAGTGGGGGGAAGGAGCTTCCACATGCCCTCAAGGTCCACCACACTCCCAGCACTTCAATGTGTTCATCATCCTAGAAACTCTTCAAATCTCCCTGTTCAAGGGTTTCTAATTTGGAGTTTACTCTCCACCCTCCCTCCCCTCCCTGAAGGTTAGTAGGTGGTGGTGCTGAAAAGTTCAACCCTTTAATCACTTGGTCTTTCAGGTGACCAGCCCTGTAACGGTGACCTTTATCTTCTATTTTGAGATTTAAACCTCTGATAAAATTCGATTTGACAGTGGCTGGGGTTGGCAATTTTTGAAAGCTCTTTTTCCTTTCTTTGCTTCACTCCTCTACCCCCAAACCTTGATGACTGTGTTTACTGTGTATTTATTATGCATTCCAGTTCCAATGATTTCTGTTTACGTGGGGCTCTGCCTAGCCTGGTGACTTGAGAGAGGTTTTTGCATTTGTATGGAATCTACTTCTTACTCAAAGGCAGACCAGCCCCTGGGAAGCGTGTTTTTTTTCTGGAGCTGCCTGGCCAACTTCTTTTTTCTTTGTTCTGGCTCTCATTGCATGCCTATGAAACCTTTTAGTGGTATTAAGAGCAGGAAGGCAATCTTTGTGTTAAGGAGTCCACTGTCTTCCCTTAATGCTTTTCTTCCCACCAACCACGCCTCTGGGCGAGCAGCTGGAACTTTTGCATGCATGCTAACAGCCCCATCCTGATGCTATCTATGGGGCTCCCCCTCAGTCATTCATTAACATAGACTCAGGTGTGATGAAAGGGGCTCCTTATGAATAATGAAAGACATTCCTGTTACTCACAAAATTCCAAGGGTTTTAGGAACTCTGTGCCAGGAACTGGAGACAAAAACAAAATACATATAGGTATTTCTTATGATACCATACAACCTAAAGAAGAAAAATCATACAATCATATTAATTCCTGGGGGAAAAGTATTTGACAAAAGTCCAACACACATTCTTGATTAAAAAAACAAACAAAACCAAACTTCTCAGCATGTTAGAAATAGAGGACTATTACCTCAACTTGATAAACGGCATCTACAAAAAATCTACAGCTAACATTATATTATTGGTGAAAGACTGAATTATTTCCCCCTAAAATAAGGGACAGGGCAAGAATATCTACTTTCACCATTGGTATTCAACATAGTACTAGAAGTTTTAATAACCACAATAACACAAGAAAAAGAATACTAGCATACAGGTTGTAAAGGGGTAAAAAAAACTGTTCCTATTTGCAAGTGACATGATTGCCTATGTAAAATTTCCGAAGAAATCTACCCCCCAAACCTCCTTGAATTAACCAGGGAGTTCCGCGAGGTTGCTGGATACAAGATCAACATGCAAAAACAATCCATTTCTATATAGTCACAGTGAACACACAGAAACTGAAATTTTAAATAGAATATGATTTACAATCAATCCTAAGAAAATGAAATACTTGGGTATATGCACTTAACAAAATATGTAAAGGAGACTCACATGATTTACAGATTACAAAATTCTGATAACATAAATAACTTCAATAAATGGAGAGGCCTAGTGTATTCATGGATTGGAAGGTGCCACAGATGCCAATTTTTTCTTAATCGATGTATAGGTTTAATGCAATTTCTATGAAAATCTTAATGTTTTTTGTAGATACACATAATAATTTTCTGAGATTTATATGGAAAGCCAAAAAAATTAGAATAGCTAAAACTCTTTTGAGAAAAAAAAATAAGAAAATGGGAGGAATCACTCTACTCAATATTAATGCTTATTATATAGCAACATTTATCAAGACAGCGTGGTATTGGTAGAAGCACAGACACATAGATCAATGGAACAGAATAGAGAGCCCAGAAAAACCCACAAACAAGTATGGCCAATTTATTTTTGACAAAGTTGCAAAAGTGATTCAATGGAGGATAGCCTTTTCAACAAATGGTGTTGGAGCAAGTGGGCATCCGTAGGCTAAATAAATAAATAAATAAATAAGCAAGCCTCAAATATTATACAAAAATTAATGCAAAAATGTGAAATGTAAAACTGTAAAGCTTGTAGAAAAAAGTATAGGAGAAAATTTTTAGAATCCAGGGATAGGCAAAGAGTTCTTCAATTGGACACCAAAAGCATGATCCATAAAAGGAAAAATTGATCAAAATTTAAAACTTTATTCTGTGAAATCCCTTGTGAAGATGAAAGATGAAAAGGCAAGTTACAAACTGGGAGGAAATATTGGCAAACTACATATCTGACAAAGAACTAGTTTTCTAGAATATACAAAGAACTCTTAAACTCAAGAGTATACCAGAGCTTTGTCGTACCATACTTTGGGCCCTCCGCTGGAAAAATACAATCAAATCTGAAATAATGCCTTTTTAATTGTATCCTTCAGTATTATAGATGTAGGACAGTACTGTATCATACTCTGTGAATGTAAAATATCTTGTACCTGCTTTAGGATACGTAGTTGTGACCATGCTTTATCAGAGCTGTTTTTAATGATGTTATTCTAGAATGTTTTCTTTCCAGATGATGATTGAGAAGTTACTTTTAAAAAAATGTTGCTAGGTACCACAACAGAACTTTGCTGTTTTCTGAGCTTTTGTTTTTTACCTTTTTCTGTTTTTTAATGGAGTATGCTGGATGTCTCTATAATTTTGTCCAGATGACTGCAGAGCCTGGAAAAGCTGTTGCTGCTATTGATGCATAATATACTGCTATTGGTCTTTATATATACACATTCAAATTATATATATATATATATATATATACATGTATATGTGTATGTATACACACACACACACACACACATATATATATATAAAATTTGAATTTTTGGAAACTTTAGCTGTGCTGCCAACTTTGGAAAAAATATCCCAGTTGTACCATGTTGGGTTGGCATTGTACAGAAATTAACAGCTATATTGGTCTAGAAATGTTAAACATAATTTTTTTTCATTTGTACAGGGGTAATGCATTGTATTAAATATGTAAGGTCTTATCTACACGGTTTTGATTACAGAACAAATAAAATATTCTCTAAATTAAAAAAAAAGGTATAAAAACAATCTAGTTATAAAAGACATTTCACCAAGGAGGACATACCGATGGCAAATAAGTACATGAAAAGATGTTTGACAACATTAAACATCAGTGAAATACATATTCAGACCACTATGAGATATTAGTATACACGCCAGAATGGCTGAAATAAAATAGAACACCAATGCTGGCAAGGATATGGAGACACTTGGTCATTCATAAAATGGTACAGCTACTCTGGAAAATAATTTGGCAGTTTCTCATAAACTAAACATATACTCCAGCGATTGCATTCTGGGACATTTATCCCAGAGAATATACCGGGGGTGCCAAAAAAACATATCCACATGACTTGTATATATTGAGTATTACAATTTTAATACAGTTTTTTTCTTTCTTAAAATGTGTATACATTTTTTTGGCACCCTCTGTATATGTAATATGAATTTTTAAAAATAAAATGTGGGCTTTTTTAAAAGATAGTTTTTTCATAAGCCTTAAAAAGTAATTTCTGCAGATTACAAAATGTTAGTTAGATAGAAATGACAGTGTGAGGTGAACCTCTTGAAATCTCCCCTGGAATTTACAACAAATTGAACAACAATAACTCCACAAAGGACTTCCTGGGCAGCAGACAGGCAAGACTAAGAGGCGCACTTCTAAAATCATCTAAAGGTGGGCAAATTAGGTTAGTGGGGGAGAAGCAAAGAGGACGGAGATGCAGGCTGGGTATGTGCAGGACGCAGACCTAGCTCGGAGCTCCCGAGCTCCCAGCATTCCGGAGCAACCACAGCCAGGGAGAGGGAAGAATTCGGACTGCTAGCCCTTATGGCCCACAGTCCCACCTGAGGGACCAGCGTATAATATGGCTGAACCCAACGCTCACGGCAGAGACCTCGGAAAAAAGACTAAGGGAAGAAGGGCGAAAACGGTGGTTTAAGCCCTCACTGCCAAGCAGAGGACGGAAGGCATAGGCACTGAGACTAGCCGACCCCTCCCACCATTTCAGAACTCAAACCCCCCCACCTCCCAGTGCTAGAAGAGGACCTATAGCAATGTCAGGTCAAAAGAACAGAATATTTGCAGTTCTGAGAACTGTGACCTGCAGCCACGGACTCCCCTACCAACTAGTTCCAGCAAAATGGAGGGAGCCCTGGGGGCTGTGGTGCTGGTCGCCGCCATTGCTCTGGGCCACCTCTCACAACCCAACCCCGCCCCCAACCCCACCTATCTTGGCGGATCCCTGCAGGGGTAAACGGAGCCGCTGAAACACACAGGCCCTGAATCTGGTACAGGAAGAGCTTCAGAACTTCAGAAGCTCTCCACATCCCCCAATAGAGGCTGTGCCCTGAGACCCAGGCAACCTACTCACAGAGGAGAAGCCCGCCTTCCAAGGAATCTCCCCATTGTGTGAGAAGCCAGGACAGTGCAGAGAAAATATAACACTACAGCATGAGAGAGAATTAAAGGCTGCAGCTGGAAAGAAAAGAAAGCACTCCACCAACACGTACTGGAAAGCAAAGGAAATACCTCTTCCTATCAACCTGTTGCAGGACCCACTCCTGTAGATGCCCAGGAAGAGAAATAATAAATCATTAATTGCCATGAATAACCAAAGTAACAAGGCAGCTCAGAAAGAAAATGAAAAGTCTCCAGAAAATGAACTAAAACACATGGAAATATGTGATTTAAATGACAGCGAATTCAAGATTGCAGTTCTGAAAAAACTCAATGAGATGCAAGAAAACACAGTCAGGCAGTTTAATGAACTCAGAAACTCAATCAGAAAACAAAATGAACATTTTACCAAAGAGATTGAAATTTTAAAAAAGAACCGAATAGAATTTCTGGAGATTAAGAACTCAATAAAAGAAATGAAGAATGAAATAGTCAGCTTAGGTAATAGAGTTAACCAGATGGAGGATAGAATTAGTGACATCAAAGATAGAAATCTGGAAATGACACAGATGGAAGAAGAGAGAGACTTGAGAGTTAAAAGAAATGAGAAAACTCTATAAGAACTTTCTGACTCCATTAGAAAGAGCAATATAAGAATAATGGGCATACCAGAAGAAGAAGAACGGGAGAAGGAAACAGAGAGTATAGTCAAACAAATACTCGACAAAAACTTCCCAAACTAGTGGAAAGAACTGGATCCTCGAATCCAAGAAGCAAATAGAACACCTAATTACCTCAATCCGAACAAGCCTTCTCCAAGGCACATTGTATTGAAGCTGTCTAAAATCAACGACAAAGAAAGAATCCTCAAGACAGCCAGGGAAAAGAAGATGGTAACCTACAAAGGAAAGCCCATTAGATTATCATCAGATTTTTCAGCAGAAACTCTACAAGCCAGGAGGGAGTGGAACCAAATATTCAAACTATTGAAAGAGAGAAATTATAAGCCAAGAATAATTTATCCAGCAAAGATACCCTTTAGATATGAAGGAGGAGTAAAGACCTTTCCAGACATACAGAAACAGAGGGAATTTTCTAACACACGACCTGCACTACAAGAAATACTGAAGGAGGCTATTCGAACAGCATAAATAGGGACAATTTGTGGCAACAAAGACATAAAAGAGGGGAGAGAAGATCTGAACTGGCATAAGGGAATGGAGAAAGTAAGCAGGCTGAAGAAAATGGAACACTTTAAATATGAAACTTTCTTTTACATAAACTTAATGGTAACCACTCAAAAAAAAATCCAGAACTGAAACATATAACATAATAAAAGAAGAAACAGAGGGGAAAATCATAGAATGCCAAGACACTGAATTAATAGACAGCAACAAAAAAGGCAAAGAAACAATGGAGACACCATCCTACCAGAAAACCAGAGATAGAATGACAGGAAATCCTTATATATCAATAATCATCCTAAATATAAATGGAATGAACTCACCAATAAAAAGGCATAGAGTAGGAGATTGGATCAAAAAACTAAACCCAACCTTATGCTGTCTCCAAGAGACACATCTCAGCTACAAGAACAAATATAGACTCAAAGTGAAAGGATGGAAATTGACACTCCAAGCAAATGGTATCCAGAGAAAAGCAGGCATACCCATACTGATATACGATGAAACCGATTTCAGGATGAAAAAGGTAACAAGAGACAAAGGTGGACATTTCATAATGATAAAGGGGACTATACAACAAGAAGACATAACAGTCATCAATGTTTATTACCCCAATCAGGGAGCACCGAAATATACCAAGCAACTACTAACAGAACTAAAGGTAGAAATTGACCAAAACACAATTATACTCGGGGACCTAAATACAACATTGACAGCTATGGATAGATCATCCAAACAGAAAATAAGTAAAGAAATATCAGCCCTATTTGACACATTAGATGAAATGGACATAATTGACATTTATAGAACGCTTCATCCTAGAACATCAGACTATACATTCTTTTCCAGTGTACATGGAATATTCTGAAGAATAGACCATATATTGGGACATAAAACTAGCCTCAGCAAATTTAAGAAGATTGAAATTATGCCAAACATATTCTCTGATCACAAGGCTTTAAAATTGCAAAAAGAACTGCAACAAGAAAGCAGGAAAAACCACAAATATGTGGAGATTGAAGAACATACTTTCAAAGAATGACTGGATCAAAGAAGAAATAAGAGGACTGGGGCTGGCCGGTGGCTCAGGCGGTTGGAGTTCCGTGCTCCTAACTCCGAAGGCTGCCGGTTCGATTCCCACATTGGCCAGTGGGCTCTCAACCACAAGGTTGCCAGTTCAACTCCCGCAAGGGATGGTGGGCTCCGCCCCCTGCAACTAAAATTGAACACAGCACCTTGAGCTGAGCTGCCGCTGAGCTCCCGGATTGGCTCAGTTTGTTGGAGCGCAGCCTCTCAACCACAAGGTTGCCAGTTCGACTCCCACAAGGGATTGTGGGCTGTGCCCCCTGCAACTAGCAACGGCAACTGGACCTGGAGCTGAGCTGCGCCCTCCACAACTAAGACTGAAAGGACAACTTGAAGCCGAACGGCACCCTCCACAACTAAGATTGAAAGGACAACAACTTGACTTGGAAAAAAGTCCTGGAAGTACACACTCTTCCCCAAAAAAGTCCTGTTTCCCTTCCCCAATAAAATTGGGGAAAAAAAATAGGAGAGATCAAAAGATACATAGAAAAATGCAAATGAAAATACATCCTACCATAATTTTTGGGATGCAGCAAAAGCAGTTTTAAGAGGGAAATTTATATCACTACAGGCCTATCTCAAGAAATAAGAAAAATCCCAGATAAATAACCTCATATTACACCTTAAAAAACTAGAAAAAGAAGAACAAATGAAACCCAAGATCAACAGAAGAAAGGAAATAATAAAAATCACAGCAGAACTAAATGAAATAGAGAACAAAAAGACAATAGAAAAATTTAATGTGACAAAGAGCTTGTTCTTTGAGAAAGATTAATAAAATTGGCAAACCTTGGCTAGACTCACTAAGATAAAAAGAGAAAAAACACAAGTAAACAAAATCAGAAATGAAAGAAGGGAAGTTATCACGGATGCCACAGAAATACAAAGGGTCATCCAAGAATACTGTGAAGAAGTATATGCCACCAAATTCAATAAGTTAGAAGAAATGGACAAGTTCTTAGAAACATATAGCCTTCCTAGGCTGAACCATGAAGAACTGGAAAATCTAAACAGGCCGATCACCAGTAAGGAAATTGAATCAGTCATCCAAAACCTTCCCAAAAGCAAAAGTCCGGGACCAGATGGCTTCACTAGTGAATTCTACCAAACCTTCAAAGAGGATCTAATACCAATCCTGCTCAAACTCTTCCAAAAAATTGAAGAAGAGACAGTACTCCCTAACTCATTTTATGAGGCCAACATTACCCTGATACCAAAACCTGGTAAGGACAACACAAAAAAAGAAAATTACAGACCAATATCTCTGATGAATACAAATGCAAAAATCCTAAACAAAATTCTAGGAAATCGAATGCAACAATGCATTAAAGAGATTATTCATTACGACCAAGTGGGGTCCATCCCAGGGGCACAAGGATGTTGCAACATCCACGAATCCATCAATGTGATACATTACATAAACAAAATAAAGGACAAAAATCATATGATTATATCAATTGATTCAGAAAAAGCATTTGACAAGATACAACATCCATTTATGATTAAACACTTAATAAAATAGGTATAGAAGGAAAATACCTTAACCTCATAAAGGTCATATATGACAAGCCCTCAGCTAATCTCATAATTAATGGTGAAAAACTGAAGCCCTTTGCTCTACGTTCAGGAACACGACAGGGCTGTCCCGTATCACCTCTGCTTTTCAACATAGTTGAAAAGTTGGAAGTCCTTGCCAGAGCAATCAGGCAAGAGAAAGAAATAAAAGGCATCCAAATTGGGAATGAAGAAGTTAAATTATCACTCTTTGCAGATGACATGATGCTATATATAGAAAACCCTAAAAACTCCACCAAAAAGCTATTAGAAACAACCAACGAATACAGTAAAGTTGCTGGCTACAAAATCAACGTACAGAAGTCCATTGCATTCCTATATACTAACAATGAAACCTCAGAAAAAGAAATTACAAAAAAACAATTCCTTTTGCAATTACAACAAAAAGAATAAAATACCTAGGCATAAACTTAACCAAGGATGTGAAAGACCTATATACTGAAAAACATAAGACATTTTTAAAAGAAATTGAAGAAGACACAAAGAAATGGAAAGACATTCCATTTTCCTGGATTGGAAGAATCAACGTAGTTAAAATGGCCACATTACCCAAAGCAATATACAGATTTAATGCAATTCCCATCAATATCCCAATGGCATTTTTTGAAGAAATAGAACAAAAAATCACCAGATTTGTATGGAATCACAAAAGACCCCGGATGGCCAAATGCTTTTGCTCTCATCAAATGCTTTTTCTGCATCAATTGATATAATCATATGATTTTTGTCCTTTATTTTGTTTATGTGATGTATCACATTGATCGACTTGCATATGTTGAACCAAACTTGTGCCCCTGGAGTGAACATTACCCTGATACCAAAACCTGGTATGGACAACAAAAAAAAAACATTACAGACCAGTATCTTTGACGAATACAGATGCAAAAATCCTAAACAAAATTCTAGCAAATCGAATACAACAATGCATTAAAAAGATTATTCCTCACAACCAAGTGGGGTTCAAAGTAATCCTAAGAAAAAAGAACAATGCTAGAGGTATCACACTCCCTGACTTTAGCTTGTAGTACAGGGCTATGGTAATCAAAACAGCATGGTATTGGCCAAAAAACAGACACACATACCAGTGGAATAGAATTGAGAACCCAGAAATAAACCCACATAAATATGGACAGATAATTTGTGACAAGGTAGCCAAAACATACAATGGAGAAAAGAAAGCCTCTTCAATAAATGGTGCTGGCAGAATTGGAAAGCCACGTGCAAAAGAATGAAACTATACTGCTGTCTGTCACCATGTACCAAAATTAACTCAAAATGGATCAAAGACCTAAACATAAGATCTGAAACGATAAACTTCATATAAGAAAATATAGGTACTAAACTTATGGACCTTGGGTTCAAAGAGGATTTTATGAATTTGACTGCAAAAGCAAGGGAAGTAAAGGCTAAAATAAATGAATGGGACTATATCAAACTTAAAAGCTTCTGTACAGCAAAAGAAACCATCAAAAAAATAACAGGCAACCAACTGAATGGGAAAACATTTTTGCAAACGACACCTCCAATTAGGGGTTAATATCCAAAATATATAAGGAACTCATACAACTCAACAACAACAACAGCAACAAAAAACAACCAAAGGATCAAATTAAAAAATGGGCAGACAACCTGAAGAGTCATTTCTCCAAAGAGGACATACAGATGGCCAATAGACATTTGAAAAAATGCTCAACATTGCTAATCATCAGAAAAATGCAAATAAAAATCACAATGAGATATCACCTCACCCCAGTCAGAATGGCTATCATCAACAAGACAAATAGTAACAAGTGTTGGAGAGGCTGTGGAGAAAAAGGAACCTTCATACACTGTTGGTGGGAATGCAGACTGGTGCAGCCCTTATGGAAGGCAGTGTGGAGGTTCCTCAAAAAATTACGAATAGAATTACCATATGACCCAGCAATCCCTCTTCTGGGTATCTACCCCCCAAAAATTGAAAACATTTATCCATAAAGATATATGTGCTCCAGTGTTCATTGTAGCTTTATTTACGGTGGCCAAGACATGGAAACAACCAAAGTGTCCTTCAGTAGATGAATGGATAAAGAAGATGTGGTATATATTCACAATGGAATACTATTCAGTGGTAAGAAAAGATGAAATAGGACCATTTGTGACAACATAGATGGATCTTGAGATTATAACGCTAAGCGAAATAAGTGAGACAGAAAAAACAGAGAACCATATGATTTCACTGATAGGTGGTATATAAACCAAAAACAACAAAAGTACAAGAGATACAAATGAGAAGCAAAAACTCATAGACACAGACAATAGTTTAATGGTTACCAGAGGGTAAGGGGGATCAAATATATGGTGATGGAAGGAGAACTGACTCTGGGTGGTGAACACACAATGGGATTATAGATGATGTCATATAGAATTGTATACATGAAATCTATGTAACTTTACTAACAATTGTCACCCTAATAAACTTTAATTTTTTAAAAAAAGATTAGTTAAAACTATTTAATAGGAACAATCTTGAAGAAGCAGGCGTAAATTTGATTTGGAGGATCATAGCAAAATGCAACTGGGCAGGACTTCTCCGGGAAGTTCAGACTGGATAATCTGTACCTCCTCTAGAGATTTTGAATCAAAAAGAGAACTGATGGAACATTCTGCCCTCTTTCAAGGCACGAGCCACTTCTGAAAACTGGCAGCTTGCCACGCAGGCTATGAGATATTTATTTATATTTAAAAATAGCTTTTCTTCTTCAGTGTAGTGGAAATGCCCAGAGACCAGTCACTGAAATCCCTCCCTCACACAGGTGCAGAATAGCTTTATTGACCTCTGGATTTATCCATCATTCCAAATGTCATTCAGGTGGTTATTGAAATCCACAAGCATTTCATAGGACCGACTATCCAGGACTGACGCCGAGATCCTCTTGGCCATTGGCCAGTCTTCACAGTAATCACTATGGGTCTCTGCACTGCCATTTGTTTTCATGGTGTTCCTACATGTGGATCCTAGGTACCACACAGTCTATTGTAAAGTTAGTGTTGTCTACCCAGATGATAGTTATAATTATATATGTGTGTGTAACATAAATATTTGTTATAAATAAAATACATATGAATATGCATATATCAAAATATACAGAACAAGATAGACATATCTTTTATATATATATCTTATATAGAATACATAAATATATAGAATAAGATTATACCCCAATAAATTAAAGAAAAAACAAACAAACAAAAAACAATTATCACCCCAATAAATTAAAAAAAAGAATAAGATTATATAGATATATATCGATATATATAGATATATAGATATAGATAGATATAGATATATAGATATGTATAGATATAGATATATGAAGATAGATATATGGGCATCTTTCTAAATCTTAAGATGAAGACAGTGATCATAAAATGACTTACTTGCATAATGGTGAAGTGTCGTGGCTGATTTGCTTTATGTACAAATATGAACTGATAGAGATACGTACACTTCTATATATCTCCAAACATAGTGGACACAATGCTTTAAGGAGTGTTCATGGAGATGGAGTAAAAGTAAAGAGGTAAAGGGAAAAAAATACACATAAAAAAGTAAATTTTAAAAAGCGATCAAATATATGTTGATGGAAGAACTGACTCTGGGTGGTGAACACACAATGTGATATATAGATGATGTATTACAGAATTGTACACCTGAAATCTATGTAACTTTACTAACAATTGTCACCCCAATAAACTTTAATTTAAAAAAAAGCGAGAAGAGGCATGTTTATCATTACTACAGTTCGCAAAATGACCTTTTAAAAGTTTTTAGTATCGAAATTTAAACACATGGACAGAGGGTAATAAGAAGTATAATGATCTGGCATGTAACCATCACAAGTTTCAACAATTTTCGTGAAAACTATTTAAACCCCACATAAATCACATAGATATAACATCTTTATACCTATATGATTAACTTAATCTATGCAGTTTTATGGTTTTTGCTTTTGGATTTACAGCATCTATTACTTTGGAAAAATTACTTGAATTGAGAGATAGTTTCCATAGGATAGCATGCATCCATTTTGGTGATTAGTAGGTGTATTTTGACAGAAGTTTACCCGTGTAATCACCACCATGATCAAGAGACAGAGGATTTCATCACCTTGGAGAGCTCCTTCCTGCCTCATTGTGTCCCCACTTTCTTCTTCTTCTTCTTCTTCTTATTACTAGCTTCAGGTGCACAAAACAACATAGTGATTAGACATTTACACCCCTGACAAAGTGATAACCCCAGCAAGTCTACTGCCCCTCTGACACCGTACATAGCTATTATAATACCAGTGACTATATTCCCTATGCTGTACTTTAAATTCTGTGACCATATAGTTTTTAAAATTATAGTTGACATTCAGTATTATTTTATATTGGTTTCAGGTGTACAGTGCAGTGGTTAGGCATTTATATAATTTATGGAGTGATCCCCCTGATACATCTAGTACCCATTTGACAATCTACGTAGTTTTTACAATATTATTGACTATATTCCCCATACTGTATTTCACATCCCCGTGACTATTTTGTAAATACCAATTTGTACTTTCTAATCCCTTCACCTTTCTCACCTACTCCCCAACCCCCTGCCATCTAGCAACCATCAGTTTGTTCTCTGTATCTGTGAGCCAGTTTCTGTTTTGTGTGTTTGTTTATTCTGCTCTTCAGTTTCCACTAGTTGTATGTTTTTATATCTATATTTAACTACATAAGCAAGAAGAGAGATTTCTCCAAATTTACACTCTGAGCTGCAGTTCCAAAACCCCTAAAAACTGACCCCGTCTTGCCTCCCCATCCTAGGGCACAAAGACCAGCCATCAGAGAGGGGCCAGCTCCTCTGCCATGGGCACAGGACGTACCCTTTCAACCTGCTGTCTGGTGGCCATGGGCAAGCTGTGACTTCACAGCTGCTAATGAGGATGCCTGTCCACGTCAAATAGGCAAGAAAAAGAGGACAGATAAAAAGCAGAAGGGATCTAAGTTACAGCAACTCACCAAGACACTGGCTTTTATCAAGAATGGCGACTTCCATTAGTGATGGTGGCTAGAGTTCAGGAAGCCAAGTTATGAAGCTCTGTGGGTGCAGGAATGGAGAGTCTGTGGGTGAGTGATGACAGATGAGTAGGTGAGTGATGGGCTATCTGTGGAATGAATGATTGGATGTTTAGGTCACTGATAAAGTTTCATTATTTCTTTGGCTTCTTTTGCCATATTATTTTATAAAGTATTCCTAGTTGAAATCTGGCTGTCTTTTCCTTTATAGAGAATAGTGTGGCAAGAGCCCTGTCCCCAAATTTATATAGCTATCATTGTAAATTTCCTTTTAAGGTTTGACATTTAGTTTTTTTCATGTTTTCCATCATTTTTTAAAACTTTTTTTAAAAATTTTGTTTTTAAGGGTGTTTTCCCAGGACCCATCAGCTCCAAGTCAAGTAGTTGTTTCAATCTAGTTGTGGAGGGCGCAGCTCACAGTGGCCCATGCGGGGATTGAACCAGCAACCCTGATGTTAAGAGCACTGCGCTCTAACCAACTGAGCTCTAACCAACGAGCTTGTTGTTAAGAGCACCACCGCGCTCTAACCACCCCTCATGTTTTCCATCTTTAACAGCTGGAATTTATTCTGCATTTTGGTGTGTGCTGGCTAGAACTTCCAATGATATGCTGAATTAGAATGATGAAAGCAGACATCCTTACTGTGTTCTCAATTTTAGGAGGAAATCATTTAGTCTTTCACCATTAAATATATCAGCTGTAGGGTTTTTATTTTGATTGAGATGAGAAAGTTCCCTTCTATTCCTAGTTTGCTGAGAGCTTTTGTCATAAAGGCTATTAGATTTTGCCAAATGGCTTTTTGACATTAATTGCTACTTTTCTTCTTTAGCCTTTTGATATGGTGGATTATGTTGATAGATTTTTGAATACTGAGCCACCCTTGTATATCTGGAATGAATCTCACTGGCTCGTGGCATATAATTCCTTTTCTACATTGCTTGATTCAATTTGCTAATAGCCTGTTAAGGATTTCTGTGTCTTAGTTCATGAGAGATACTGATCTTTTCTTTTCTTTTCTTGTAATGTCTCTGTCTGGTTTTGCTATCAGGGTAATACTGGCTTCATAAAAAGCATTGGGAAGTATTCTTTCCCCTTCCATGAGTTCACTGTGATACCTCCGATTGTATACCAGCACCACAGGGTTTATTTTCGTTTCCTCCCTGTACATATTTGTAACTGCCTTCTCTGATAGTCAGGGACCTGGGTCCCAATATCTTTAATATAGTTGCTATGGAAGGTAACCAATCTCCTGGCACACTGCTCTCCCCACCTGACCTTGCTTAAGCACCACCTCCCAGCTCTGATCCCTCAAACTGGCAACAAGCACTTTCTGAGGTGGATACTTCCCCATCCCCCACCTCCTCTCCTCAGCCTCTGACATCCTGTGCCTCCACGCATCCTCCACCCCCATCCCACCAGTCCACCCCACGCCCACCCTGCACAGACACACCTAGCCTGCTAAGCCCCATCTAATGTCCCTTGGACTGAATTATTCAAGGGAAGAGGAAAAGGAAGAAGAAACTCATTTTGTTTTTCTCTCCGAGATATATTGTATTTTTATTTTTTAGGTATTCTACAGTTTTGGTTAGAATGATCTCTTTGAGCTTAAGGTTCTTGAGAGTTGTTTTATTTCTCAGAGCACTTTAGTTATTCGTTCCTTATTTTATTACATTATAATTAGATAATATTTTCTGTACATTTTTTATGCTTAAAAAATATTTAGGTGTTCCTTGGCCAATTCTTGTGAATGTTTTATAGTAACTGGTAATAAGATGTATTTTCAGTTTTTAGCTTACAGAGTAATATATACTGAGGGTGCCAAAAAATGTATACAAGTGGACACTTTGGTCAACGTTGCCCAAGCAGTAGTTTGCCATAATCAGAAGTGTCTGGACGCTGATGGTAACCACTTTGAGCACCTCTTGTAGTTGCAGAAGTCAAACGTGACTTGTATTCATCTTTTGTTATCAGTATATATTGAGCATTACAAATTTTTTTTTTATTGAGGCACAATGTGTAATTCCAGGACTTTTTTCCAAGTCAAGTTCTTGTCCTTTCAATCTTAGTTGAGGGTGTCGTTCAGCTTCAAGTTGTTGTCCTTTCAGTCTTAGTTGTGGAGGGCGCAGCTCAGCTCCAGGTCCAGTTGCCGTTGCTAGTTGCAGGGAGCGCAGCCCACCATCCTTTGCGGGACTCAAGGAATTGAACTGGCAACCTTGTGGTTGAGAGGACGTGCTCCAACCAACTGAGCCATCCGGGAGCTCAGTGGCAGCTCAGCTCAAGGTGCTGTGTTCAATCTTAGTTGCAGGGGGCGGAGCCCACCATCCCTTGCGGGACTCAAGGAATTGAACTGGCAACCTTGTGGTTGAGAGCCCACTGGCCCATGTGGGAATCGAACCGGTAGCCTTCGGAGTTAGGAGCATGGAGCTCTAACTGCCTGAGCCATCGGGCCGGCCGAGCATTACAATTTTAATACAGTTTTTCTTTCTTAAAATATGTATACATTTTTTTGGGGGGGCACCCTCTGTGCATTCATGGGATGTAAAGTACAGCATAGGGAATAGAGTCAATGGTATTGTAACAGCTGTATGCCCCCATCAGAGAGGTAGTCGATTTCGGGGTTATCACTTTGTGAGGGGTGTAAATGTCTAACTAGTACATTTCTTTGTACACCTGAAACTAATAATGAAGAAAGAGAGAAAGAGAGAAAGAGAGAAAGAGAGAAAGAGGGAAAGAGAAAAAGAAAGAACCACCTGAAACACAGCTGTTGTTGGTGCTACCTCCAAGCCTCCACAGCCCTGAAAGATGGGTGTCAGTTATTCTTTTTTCAGAGCTGGGAAAACAAAGGTATGGGGAGTAACTCACCCGAAGCTCCTCAGCTGGGGAAGAGCAAGGGAGAGAGAGCACTGACACTTGACCCCTGGTTGGCCTCCCAGTGAAGCCACCATGAAGCCTTCCTCCCACAGTGCAGTCGCCACATTTAAAGAGTCTGCAAGGAATGCGTGGTTTTGAATAAATATTCTAGTTCATCTGGAATTGCTATGTTAAGAGGACAAGGGTTATTCATGTTCCAAAAGTAAAAGATGATTAAGGTTAAGATCACATCAAAACAGTTTGATGTCTTTTTTGCTTCACAGGGTATCTCAGTTTTTCAGGGCCTGATGAAAATCAGTTAGCATTACAATAATATAATCAGTAATACCAGCCAAGAGATGGCTCAGCGTTTTAAAATATTTTTATTGTAGGAGCCTATTTTAGTCTCTAAATTCTTTGCTTTGTGCTTTTAAACTTAAGCCAAATAGAAAGATAGCAGCAGAATAGCTTCAATGTAGTCATTACCAAGATAGAGGCACTGGAATTAAATAATCCTGTATAAAAAAAAGATTCTTTTTTTTATAATTAAAGTTTATTGGGGTGACAATTGTTAGTAAAGTTACATAGATTTCAGGTGTACAATTCTGTAATACATCATCTATAAATCCCATTGTGTGTTCACCACCCAGAGTCAGTTCTCCTTCCATCACCATATATTTGATCCCCTTTAGCTTCATCTACCACCCCCCCCGAAAAAAAAAGGTTCTTAAAGATTAGTTATCCTAACACTTTTCAGAAATAGCAAAGTCTAAAAAATTGGCATATTCTTCCCTGAAACACAAAGAAATGAAACCTCTTTCGTCTTCCCTTTTTTTCCTTTTACCTGTCTTTTTTTTTTCTCATTCTTCCTACTTACTCCCATAGCTTTTACCTTCCCTCTGCTTTCTAATGTGTCATCATAAGAAAATTTCACTTTATAAAAATGTTACCAGCAACGCAGTTTTTTTAAAACCAAATTTAATTTAAACCTGAGAAGAGTCTGAATTTACTCTGCCATAGAAAAATATAGAAGTAAGCAGGTAACCATGTGTTAAAAGAAATTTAAATGTTTGGATAGTAATATTGATTTAAGTATATGTCTCTGGGAGCGGACGGGTGGTACAGTTGGTTAGAGCGCGAGCTCTGGGCAACAGGGCTGCCGGTTTGATTCCCACATGGGCCTGTGAGCTGCGCCCTCAGCAACTAGAATGAAGTCAATGAGTTGTTGCTGAGCTCCCAGGTGGCCAGATGGCTCAGTTGGTTGGAGTGCGCATGCTCTCAACCACAATGTTGCAGGTTCGAGTCCTGCAAGGGATGGTGGGCTGCGCCCCCTGCAACTAACAAGGGCGACTGGACCTGGAGCTGAGCTGCGCCCTCCACAACTAAGACTGAAAGGACAACAATTTGACTTGAATGGAGCTGATGAGTCCTGGGAAAAACACACTACTGTTCCCCAATAAAAAGTCCTGGAAATACACACTATTCCCCAATAAAGTCCTGTTCCCCTTCCCCAATAAAATCTTTATATATATATATGTACATATATATATATATACATATATATGTCTCCAGCAACAGAAAGCTGTTTTACTTACACCACTTGAGGTGTCACAAAAAGTGACTATGAATATGCAGCAACTATATAAAGGATAAATGTCAGAATGCAAAGGACCTTTAAATTTAAATGTATAAGATTGTTCTATCCAAAAGCATACTTAACCTTACATTTATCCTTTTATAATACTGGAGCTCAATGTGGAGCCCTTATTTTGCTTATACATATTCCGATTTTATCTATTTGCTTCTACATTGTTATTAGGGGAATTCCAAAGTTGTAATAATGGCATATGACTAATGGAAAAACATTTGTTTTTGTGATCTAATTTTTTAAGCAAAATATTTTCTATATGAACCACATTAACCAAGATTTAATAAGAAACTTACAGCAAATGGTACCACTTAAAATTCTGTATTCACTAGTCATTCACGTTTGGACTGTCATTTTCTCTAAAATGCTAATAAGTTTCTAAGATACAAGGCCTGCATGTTCATATGTAAACTGAAGGCAAATGGCTCCCACAGGTGCCCTGGCCACATTGCTTTTCTCCACATAGGTCGCACAGTCAAGGCTTGACCCCAATCACCTGAGTCCTGGCAGAACACCCTGCAATCCTCCTCTGGAACATGGGAGTCTTGTAAGAAGCTGTCACAAGGCCTCCATATCTCCCAGAAGCCTTGCTGTCTTGTTGGAGTCTCCCACAAAGCCATTTCTCACTTGTCTCCCTTGGTTCAAATGAGGCATGGGCCTTTCTGCTTTGATGCCTCCCTTAGGGTACAGCTGCAGGCTTCTGTGTAACTTTATAAAACTGCTTGTCTGTAGTTTAGAGGAGGGTTCTCAATGACAGTGACCCACCACACATGTTTTCTGTCGTCCACCCCTATGATTCAGTGTCATCCTGTAGGGACTAGGCACATGGGGAGTGACACACTACGGACCTTGCTTTTACTGTCTGTGTAAATAATAAATCCTTATGGTTCATTGTTTCCTTACCAGCTGAATCTATAGAAACATGACAAGCCAACTGAACTGCACTACTGCTTAGGGACTGCTTAACCACTTGACAAATTGGCACCCCACGTGGGGCCAGTATAGTCACAATGCCTTTTTGGAGAAAACATACGGACCGTGCAGGCCAAGTTAGGGGATATGAGGAGAATCCCTGTGACCTGGCAGTGCACGCTCTTATTCTTTTCAGGGCACTGCCATCTGTAAAGAACACTCATGGGGAACAGTCCCCCCACACAATTTGTCACCAGTGGACAAGTCAAGATTTAGCGCAAGTACCTCTACCTTCTGACGTCCAGAGCTTTCACTATAGAGACGATGCCCTGTTGGTTGGCAAGTCCAAAGCCTTAGTCTCAGCAGCGCTGACTATGGTGGCATGAGGAAGGAAAATAATTTTTCCTTCTATTCTTTTTAAGTTCTGGCTGGACCCGTAATCAAAGGAACATGAGACAGATTACAGTGGAAATGACCCAATTTAATATGTATGTACACACAGCAGTGCCACGAGAATATGGGATCTGAGGATAGATCAGGCAGTTAAGGCTTAGTGCCATCTTTCACTAAGGGGTGAGGGGTGGTGGTCTGGGACTTCAAAGGCCAGGAAGACAATTCACCTGGAGATGGAAAAGCAAATGTTTGGTAAATAAATGTTTGCTGGGCCACCTTTAACAATGGGACACAGAGGGACTTTGATCAAATGGGGCTTGCTAGGTTCCTCCCTGTCCATTACCTTTGGTTCATATTAAACTATAGTTATCTACAGTGACAGCTCCCTTCCTTGAGCAGGTCCTCTATCTAAATTCCTTTTAGGCAGTTAGGGGCAAGGGGAAAAGATTTTTCTGAGTCTTTCGTTTCTTAAAAATAACCAGAATCAATATCCCAAAAGGCATATTTTGGGGTGGCAAAAGGGTACCCCTTAATGTCTGACCATCCCCGGCAAAATCCAAAGTCCTGATTGCTAAGTGGTTTTTTTGGACCTAATGGGTGGATTTACAACACCCAGTCCCTCTGGAAGCCAAGGAACAAAACCCACTGTCTCCTACAAAGTACAGAACTCTATGTTTCTCATACAGAAACCATCACTGCATACCAGACTATCACTTCTGGCAAAGTCTTGTGATTAAAGAGTCCCCATTACACTGGGCATTGGCTGCACCTGCTCCTAATAGAGTGACATCAGACCTGTGACACCCTTTCAGGTTATCAGCTGTGCCTCCCCACAGTTGATATATGTTGAAATTGTGTCATGTTTTGCTTGATGGACACACATCCAAATGATTGTAACGGATGTTGTTACAAGCACTGGGATAACAGTTTTAAGCATACATAATACTTCTTCTGATTGTGTGGGATGTTTCCAGTGGAGAAATTCTATAATTAAAACAGTAGCAGTGGGATAAGACAACCAGGAGTCCACCTGGCTTTCCCAACCCACTATTTGGTGTCACTAAAATCACACAAGAAGGGGAGGGGCGGCTGATCATTGTATTAAACACCTAATGGAGGTGGCAGTACTTTTTGAAAACATCCAAAAGATTGCCCTCCCACTTAGGCTGGTCAGGCCTAGTGAGCCTTTTGAAATACAAGTGTCAGTGACTGACAATTATGCAGACTGGAGCCTGTGGCAATAAGAAGTTGCCCCTAGGCCACAGTCTCCCTGTGGTTTTACACATGCCACTTGCCTTGATACATTAAGATTCTTGAGGATAACTGGACCTAATTCAAGGACAGATAAGCTAAGTTAAAGTCTGATGGGGTACCATGGGCCACTTCCAGCAGTGCAACCACCAAGAAAAACCTATTTAAAATTTGCGCGAAGCATGCAGACCCAGGGAAAGAAGCTCCTCCCCTGAGGGCAGCACGAGCACAGATGGAGCAGGAGGCACTGGAAAAGTGAAAAAAAAGTGCACCCATTTCCCAATCCACGTCTCCCATCCCACACCCACAGGCACGGGATGGGACCAGGGAAGCAACACACATCTCTGGCACCGGCAAAGACTGAGATGGTGCTTCATTTGGCACCAGGCAAACAAAGCAGACAAGAATGACATTGCAAGGTCTCTGAAAACTAAATTGTCATTGGAACCACAGCCCGAAAAGATCAGGACCTGCATACTAAATCTAAACAGGATGACTGACTGCTAAGATAGATTTAAATAAAATCCTGAGCTTCCTAACATAATAGACAAACTGTCCAGGATACAATAAAAATCTGGTGTCATACCAAAACCCCCAAAATTACAATGTGAATGAAAAAACAATCAACAAAAGCCAATACCAAGATTAATCAGATGTTGGAATTACCTGACAAGGATTTTAAAGTAGTTATCATAAAAATGATTCAGTAAGAAATTACAAATCAACTTGAAACAAATGAAGTAGAAATTCTCACCAAATATAAGATCTAAAAAAGAACCAAATGGAAATGATAGGACTGAAAAATACAAGTGAAATTTTAAACTCATTCAAAAGGATCAATGGCAGAATGAATTTGACAGAGAAATGATTTTTTTCTTTTCTTTTTGTAAATAAATGGAGAGCTGCATCATGTGATTAGAACAGTCAACATCGTAAAAAAAAAAAGACAATTCTCCTGCAATTACTATGAAAATACTAGCAAAAGTTTTTCATAGATATAGACAAGCTTTTTCTAAAATGAACATAGAAAAGCAAAGACTAAAATAGCTAAAACCATTTTGGAAAACAAAGAAACAAGCAGGAGGAACTACTCAACCTGATATTACGTCTTATTACATAGCTACAGGAATCAAGTGAGTGGGGCATTTGCAGAGTGATAGACGCACAGATCAATGGAACAGAACACAGAACACAGACATATATGCTCAACTGAGTTTTGTCAAAGGAGCAAAAACAATTCAATGGAAGAAGGTCAGCCTACTGTATCGATAATCAATAATATCGATTGCCGTGCACTGGACTACTTGAGAGGGGCTCAATATGCAAGACACACCACCACAAGCCGAATGTAGAAATTGAGAGGTTTATTACAAACCGAAAGTGACAGTAGAAAAGAGAGGACAGAGAACGAGAGGATAGTGCATCATACCACCAGGGCCCAGTCAATTGGAATCGCAGAAGCAGCACCGGCCCTTCATCAGCACCGGCGAAATATCTTGCAGCAGCAGAGGCGGCCCGGGGAACAACCGTGCCTGCCCCTGTTCTTCTGGGGTTTTAAGGACTTCACTAACAACAGTGGCAAGGAGCCAACAAGCATACGTGTCAGCAACACAAGGACCTGGTCCCGGATCTGGCTAGGAGCCGGGGCCGGTCCTTGGTATGAGATTAGATGTGTTGGAGCTCGGCCCAGCTGCGCTAAGGCGAAGGCCAGGCTCCACATCCTGTTTTCTTTGTCCTTGGGAGGGTAGCCAACCCTCCCAAGGCCAAGCACGTATCCAAGTCACTGTGTGACAGTTTACATCCCCAAATGTTCCCAGGCAGACCTTCATATATTCTATTCTTTACACCTACTCAAGAAATGGTGCTGGAACAAGAGGACATCAATGGGAAAAAAGAGTGAACCTGGACTAAATGTTACACCTTGTACGAAATTAACTCAAAGTGGATCACAGACTTAAATGTAAAAACTTTAAAACTTTTAAAACAGGAGAAAATCTTCAAGACATCAGGTTAAACAAAGAGTTCTTTTCATGACACCAAATGCACAATCCATGATAGGGAAATGTGACTAACTAATTGGACTTCGTCAAAACTAAAAATGTTTGTTCTAGGAGAGACTCTTAAGAAAATGAAAAGACAAGCTACAGACTGGGAGAAAACATTTGCAAAACGTGTATCCGACCAAGGACTTATATCTAAAACATATAAAGAATTGTGCTCTAATCGGTAACCACAAGATTACCACGGGGATACGAAAGTCAATTTGGGGAATGTAATCAATAACGTAAAGATTTTGTAGAGTATCCGATAGACACGTGTCTCATTAGGGAGACCACCTCAGGGATGATGTAGATGCCTGATCACTGCACTGTACACCTGAAGCTGAAGCTGAGCAATAATGAATGTCAACTACAATTTTTTATATATATATACACATATATATATACGTATATATATGTGTGTATATATATATATATATATATACACACACATATATATATATATATTTACAAGAAGTGGAGTACAGCATTAGGAATAGAGGCAGTAGAAATGTAACGGCTGTATGCGATGCCAGAGGAGTCGCATACAGCCATTACATTTCCACTGTCAAAAACTGGAATCAGCCCAGACATGTTTCAGTGAATGAATGGTTAAACAGATGGTGGTACATCCATATGATGAAGTATACTTGATGATAAAAAGGAACAAGCTATTGATAAATACTAACTTAGTTGGGTCTCAAAGAAATCATGGTGTGTGGAAAAAGCCAGTCTCAAAATGTTTTATATTGTATGATTCTATTTATGTAACATTCTTTTTTTGCATTATTACAAAATAAATTTATTTGAAGACAAACTGTTTTATGAAAGGTCAGAAGCAATTTGAGATCCCATTATGTAACATTCTTGAAATAACAAATTACAGAGATGGAGAACCGATTCATGGTTGCCAAGGGGACAGGGATGGGGGAGGGGGGCTATGAAGGCATAGCGGGGCTCTTTGTGCTCATGGAACAGTTCAGTGTCTTGACTGCAGTGGTTGTTACATGAATCTACACATGTGGTAGAACTGCTTAGCACTACACACACGTGCGTGTAAAGGCAATGAACAAAGTTGGTAGATTGTACCAATGTCAATTTCCTCATTTTGATGTTTTACTATAGTTATGCAAGAGCTGAGTAAAGGATATATGGGATCCCTTTGTATTACTTTTTGGCACCTTCATGTGAGTTTATTATTATTTCAAAATTAAAAGTTAAAAAAAAACACACAAAAAAACACTGCATGGAGAGGGGAACTGTGCTCAAGGGGCAGAGTTGCCGGCTGTGGAGCTTGTCCTGGACTCATGGTCAACAGTCTGGCAGCAAGGCTGATCAAGTATCAGCCTCTATGGGAACAAGCATGATGGCGGCAGATCGCACAAGACCCACACCCCCCAGTTTGTGGCTCATATGGACGGATGCTTATGGGATAGGACCTTTTCAGGATGCCCATCAACAATCAACAAGCTGGTTACCCTGTACTGCCTGGGGAAGGACCATGGACACCTGGACACAGTACCGCACAGGGTACGGTAACCCAGCTGCGATTCAGGGCTAGGCCCCGGAACAAGGTCTAGTGATTTCAGCACACAGAGCCAAGGAAACCTGGTAAATGTACTGAGACTGCCAGTTACATACTTAGGTGACAAAGAAAGCTTCAGGGCACATACCCAGGGCATTGGACCTGGCCAGTCCTGACAACAGACCTTCTAGGCTCTTTCCCTCCCTTCCTCTTGAGGTCAGCGGGCACTGACCACAGTAGGTGCCTTCAGGGCATGGCACTGCTACCCTGTCTGCACAGCTGGTGGGGATATGGTGTCCAAGGATTCCTAAGTGGAGTGGGCTACATTTTGAATTCCCTGAGCACATCTAATCATCACCAAGTGGTGCTGCCTTTTACCAAAAATTACTAGGCAGGGAACCATTCGCTGGCCATTTCTTGCACTATATCACCTGCAAGAGCAAATGCCATTACAAAATAAAATGGGCTTGTGAAAGAAAAAAACTAAAAAAAAAAAAAAAGGTAAGTGGTCCATCAGGGCTCAGCTCCTAGTGGGGCACACATTTAAAACAGGCGGTATAGGCTGTAGATGTGGAAATTCTCCACATTTGAGGACAATGTTCTTTTTGAAGTTGGGGGGAAGGGGAAGAGGCCCAGACTGGCCATAAGAGACCCTGACCACACAGGGAGGCCTTTTCACTCTGCCTTTCCTCCTTCCATGCCTACCTGCAGGCAGCTGAGAGACTGGACATGGTAAGTGGCTGAGAAGAGATGGGAGTTAGGAGACGCTGATCTGGTGTTTCTCTTCCCGCCTGGTTAGGCAGCTGGTCTGGGCGGTTATGGAGACTGATGACAATGATCGTAGGTATAAGGTGACAATTTCTAAATTGGTCGTGGAGTGGGGCACACTTCTGGGGGTGGGAGATGGTTTAGGAAGGCACAAGATATACAAAGAAGAAACCGCTGTATTAGTCTAGACACACAGTGTGGTATAGATGTGGGGGAGATTAGAAGACATGGGTGCTTCGGAGACTGGACATAAAATCACATGGCCACCGAAGAAGACTGACACCTGGGCAGGTGGGGAAGAAACACCATAGACCCAGGGGTTTAGCATAGTGGGGTGGGTGGGGGGCCATTAGGCTCTCTTGCCTCTTGCCTGCAGGACACCTAACCTGTCATGTCACCTCAGAATGCTGTGGTAACCTTGTTCTAGACCTCAAGTCAACAAAATGCTGCTGCTGAAGTTGCTACAAACCTATTAGCAAAATCCAGTCCCCCCCTGATTAGGTGGCGGCAGGGGCCGGGCTAGCTAGGGTAGCCTGATTACTCTCTTCAGAACCACTTCATCTTGCTTTGTGGGAACGGCTTAACTCCACTCAAAGAGTTTGTCTCTCATGACGGACGCAAATTGGTTTATTCCTGGAGTAATAAATGATTCCTGTCCTGCTGCAGTTCATGCCCTAAGGGGGCCCACTTCTAACACGGACACAGGGCTGTACTTGCCTGCCACACACAAACCAGTCTAAACTCTCTAGTGTGCCTGATGATGGGCAATTCCATTGCCCTCGTCCCTCGCCAGCCATCCGAGGCAGGCTGCGTGCAGTTGCCAATACCTCTTGCTGCACCTGGATTAATGACATATTTAGCTGGCTTGGCGTCAGACCAAGAGCCCAGCTGTGGTCTGTCCTCCAGGTGGGTCTGATCATTCTACCGGGAGTCATAACCATGGTCATTCCCATGTGGTGTCACTCAAGACAAATACAGACATACCTCGTCTTATGCTACTTCACTTTATTGTGCTTCACAGATGTTGCATTTTTTGTTTGTTTTACAAATTGAAGGCAAGACCCTCCATCATCCAAAAATTACAACTTGCTTTTTTGTGATACTCACTTTATTGTGGTGGTCGAGAACCAAATCAGCTCTGTCTCTGAAGTTTGCCTAAGAAAGGACTTCATCTAAGTCCCTATCAGTACAATTCTGAGTACTGACAGGGTACAGTACTGACAGGGTACAGTACCAACAGGGTACAGTACCGACAGGGTAGAGTACCGACAGGGTACAAGTACTGACAGGGTACAGTACCGACAGGGTATAGTACCGACAGGGTACAAGTACTGACAGGGTACAGTACCGACAGGGTACAAGTACTGACAGGGTACAGTACTGACAGGGTACAAGTACTGACAGGGTACAGTACCGACAGGGTACAGTACCGACAGGGTAGAGTACCGACAGGGTACAAGTACTGACAGGGTACAGTACCGACAGGGTACAGTACCGACAGGGTACAGTACTGATAGGGTACAGTACTGACAGGGTACAGTACCGACAGGGTAGAGTACTGACAGGGTACCGATGGGGTAGCTGTGCTTCTGAAAAGTATTCTTAGCTAGTAGATACATGACAGGCATCTACTAGTTATAGCAGAACAGCTCTGCTTGGCACCTTGGTGACCTTGAACATCTCCATGCAGACCATACGGACTTGACTGAAGTCTGACACGAGTCTTGGCAGAAGGTCCTGTGATTTCCCTGGGACATGGTAAGACAAGCAGGTTGATGAGGAGCCACCATGAGGCAGTTTCTCATCCATCTCCCCAGCTCGGGTGTGGCTGGGACTTCCCACTTGACCACACTCAGGGCACAGCTGCAGGCTCCCGTGTAAGTCTACACGGCTGCTTGGCTGTAGTTGAGAGTTGGCTCTTCAGTGACAGAGTGACCTACCACCTGTGCTGCCTGTCATCAGGCCCCTCTTGTTCAGTGTCATCCTGTGGGACTAGGGACGTGAGAGCTGATAGCACGCTGGTCTTACTTGTGCTGTCTCTGTAAGTAATATGCAGTGTGAATGCATTTGGGCTCACGGTCTCTTTTCTGGCTGAATCCATGGACATGTGACAAGCTAGCCTAGCAGCTGCCACCACACTGCTGCTTAAAAACTGCTAGAGTGAGTGACATATATGTGCAGAAATGCGAGGGAGGGTATGATTCTCACACTTTTGGCATTTGATGAAGCATCTTCCCAATGTCACCTCATCTTACAGTTGCCCACGTCCGCTCACACTGCCCTGATGCATGGCCACCTGTGAGGAGTGTGGAACTCTGCAGGGCATTAGCCATTGTGAGCTCACAGGAGTCAGGACATGGAGAGTTACCGAGGAGATTCTAAAAGGGAAGACAGGAAACCATAACTGTAATTTTCTAGAAAAAATAACAGTGAAAAGGAATGAGTTCATCTGTGCAATCTTAAAACACAGATCACAGACCTTTTACAGTAGAAAAAGCGTATTTGGAGATTAGTTACATCAACAACAGCCAACATCAAATGGGTACCTATCAGTGTACCTGTCTTACAGGTCAGCAAATGGCAACAGTAAACTGGAAGGTGGCCTGTCCAAAATCTCTGGCATGGAGTTGGGACTGACAGTGTCCCTTTCTTCCACCTCAAGTTGGGCTGCTTACACAAGCTATAGGAGCTGGAGCAAACACCAAAAACTACGACACAGAACATGTTCTTACTCTTCAGTTTGCAATTCTTTTCCCCTTTCAAAAGTTAAAGCATATTGTTACATTAAACAAAATCTTAAAGCAGGAAAATAGATGAAAATGTTCACCCTTATGGAAAATGCATACCTTACAAATGAGACTAAATGGAGGGCTCTGGCAATATCACCAACACGAATCGGTAGCACCGGTAGTGTTTGTAGTGCAAGGATTGGTGTGCAAGCCACAGTCTTTTCACAGGGCACACACATAAAGGACACCCTTTGCCTGCACACTGGTGCTCCTGCATTTGGAGTGACTTCTGTACCTGGCTGCCCTTGCACTCCCATTGTCTGTTCTGAGGCTGTCACCCCACCCCCACCTGTTGCATATTCAGATGTATGTTTGGATTCAAAAGCTTATTTTGTTTGCAGTTTTTGATTATACGTATTAATCAAACTTATAATTGCACTATACGTAGTTACATAGCAAATTATAGGTAGTTATGTAACAGTCGCAATATTGAAGTAAGAAGCAAAATACTAGAAAGATCTGGCTTTTTTACCTGGCATTCCTATTTCCTTTCTGAGTTCTACTGTGGCTATTTGAAAAATCCCAGCGGTGGCTGGTTAGCTCAGTTGGTTAGAGCGTGGTGCTAATAACACCAAGGTTGCTGCTTTGATTCCTGCGTGGGCCACTGTGAGCTGCGCCCTCCCTAAAAAACTAAAATTAAAATAAAAAATCCCTACAATCTCATTGTGAAATGTTTTGATTACATTAAAGTAGTAGTTACATGCTAACTTCTAACATGTTCACTTATTTCTTTGTAAATCAAATTAACTTATTTAACTATTTATTTATTTGTTTATTTATTTATTTATTTATAAAATTTTTATTGGGGAAGAGTGTATTTCTCCAGGGCCCATCAGCTCCAAGTCAAGTCGTTGTCCTTCAATCAAGTTGTGGAGGGCACAGCTCAGCTTCAAGTCCAGTCGCCCTTTTCAATCATAGTTGCAGGGGGCGAAGCCCACCATCCCACGCGGGAATTGAGCTGGCAACCTTGTTGAGCGATCGTGCTCTAACCAACTGTGCCATCCGGCCGCCCCAATAATTTATGTTCTTAAAGGAGAAGGTTTATGTGATCACAAAACGTTTTGTCTGTTATTGCTTTTCCCCCTATATATACTGGGGTCAGTACAACAAAAACAAAATAACGTTACTGAATTTTAGCTAAATCCTACTAAGCTAAAGTAGAATTTGGTGGAGGCTCTGGGCCTGAGACCTGCTCTTCTATTGTCAAAAGTTGCAACTTGAAAAAGTAGAGGGGAAAAAAAAGAAAGAAAGAGAGAGAGAGAGACGAACAAAGTTCCAACCGGAGACCTACCTGTGATACTCACAGAGGCTGAAAGAGCCTGGGGGAAGGTGCCCTCTCCCTGCCCTTGATTCACTCTTATTTACTGCTGTGTCCATCGTTGCCACCAGTGGTAAGTGAACCCTGCACTTAAGACTGAGCACCATTTTATTTAAAGTTTGAAATATGCGTTAATTTAAACATATTAAGAACATTCATTTGGTATATGGATATGGCAAAAGTAGTGACAGTTGTAAATGAATTACTGAAGTTTGCATACGTTTTATGTGTGTGTGTCATATGTATGCCATATGCGTCATATGTAACATATATAATATGAAACCCAAATTATACACACACACACACACACACACACATATATATACCCCCTGCATATTAAAACTATGGAAATTATGAAGAAAGTATCAGTCTCTGGATTTATTTTTTTCTTCCAAAGATTCCACTTACAGCTAAAATCTTTAGGGCACAGTGAATTGAGGAGAAGTCAACAGGAGAATTAGGCTATAAATTAACACATCACACACCAACTTCAGAGAATTGGCTTCCATGGCCCTTTGCTCCCTGCTGTGTTTTAAGCACCACCTAGATAGTAAGCTGGAACTCAAACCAGTTCTCTTGACTCCAGTGCTCAAGTGGATTACACTATGCTAAGTGCATAGTAACTGGAAAAACCATCAATGAAAAGAAAAATAGATGGTGATAGCAACAGAAATTGATTTAGTCCATAGTGTTCACACAATATAAACATAAAAGGAAAGACTTATTCTGAATACGTTTCCACCGTTACATAACTATACACTGTTATGGGTGGGTAAAATTGCCATTATGGGAACTTTCAATTAAAAATATCACCCTGTAGTGTCAAAAAATGGGGCGGTGGTGATGGTGGTGGTGGATATTTACTCCATAGAGTTTAACGTAGATCAATCCTATAAGTCAAACCATGTTACTATGTTCTATGAAATCCAAATGTTCCAAAAGCTAACCTTAAAATTTATAAAAAGGTTACAACTGTACTTTAACACCCATTACATAGAAACATTCACTGACTGTTTGCTCAAAACCCAGCAAAAGAGGGCTGTAACCCAATAGGTTACACCACTTCTCAGAGCAGCCAAGTCACCCAATCTCTCTATCTGGCAAAGTAGTCATTAAAAAACAAAAAGTATGTTCACAAATTCCTCCAACTCATATTTCATCTTTTTACTTGAAGAAAACAAAAATGTTGCAATTCACATGTTTAGACAACTTTATCATTAGTGCTCAGAGGAAAAACCTATTTTGGTTTAGCAGAATTCTATAGAAAGCTCTTGTATTTGGTAAAGTGGAGAATATTGGGACCTGGCAGCCCACTAAACTGATTAATAATAAAATGCTACTCTTCATACCACACTTGGATTATTTTTTCAAAGAATTTGAATGGAAAAATATAACACTAAATCTGAATATAATTTAAGGTTTATCTCACAACTAAGAAAGTATGGTACAATCTCGTTGAGCTGCAGGTGTCCATGCTCTATCACTTTGTGGCCATTTCACAACCTTTGTTGGATGCATGAAGGCTTTTTGGGTGACAAAAAGAAAGTTTTGGTCTTTTTAAATCACTATGGCCTTTAAAAGAGTAGCAAGTTCCAAAAAGGTAGCTGGGAATAACAACATAGCAGAACAACAGCTGAAAATCATTTTCAAGGACTAAGGAATGTATGGTACATGTTACACGTTATCTTTTAAAGTAACCAACAGTGGTGAAATATCTTTGAGGGGGAAAGAGAAATTTTTACAAATGAAGAAGAAAATGTTACCTCTCTGAGCCTGAGTACAGTCATAAGAACAGGGAAAAATATGTCAGAACAAACAAAAAAAATTGGGTTGTATGTCTTGAGAATCAAAACCTCCTATTGATTCTCACTAAGAGAATTACTGTGAATAAGAAGCTGAGTTTAACAGAAGTGTGAAAAATAGAAAGTGAATAAGAAAAAGCAGGAAAACACATTTGAATAGCCACAGGTATGGCTTTACCATGGGCATGGTGTCAAGATTTCAGGAGTAACAGAAAAAGCAGGCAGATGGATGGCAGAGATACTTGCTGGCAACCTCAGCCATAAGGAAGAATCTTGACTATGTTATCCTTGCTTTTGAACACTTCAGTAACCATAGTTCTCTGTGAGGAAAAGCTCTGCTAGCCTTTGATACTGATGAAGACTGGTTGCCCTGCTCAGGGAAGTATGGGAGATTTAAAATGGAAACAGCTAGGGTTTCTTGATGAGAAGAAATCTGTGCTGGGGCATTCAAACCCAAAGCATCATTTAAAACAAAATATTTTTGGAGAGTAGCTAATTAGCATTTTCTTCATGATTGTTCAGATGATATAAGAAAAGAGACTCAGGCCGGCCCGGTAGCTCAGGCTGTTGGAGCTCCGTGCTCCTAACTCCGAGGGCTGCCAGTTCAATTCCCACATGGGCCAGTGGGCTCAACCACAAGGTTGCCAGTTCGACTCCTACAACGGATGGTGGGCTGCGACCCCTGTAACTAACAATGGCAACTGGACCTGAAGCTGAACGGCACCCTCCACAACTAAGATTGAAAGGACAACAACTTGACTTGGAAAAAGTCATGGAAGTACACACTGTTCCCCAATAACATCCTGTTCCCCTTCCCCAATAAAATCTTAAAAAAGAAAGAAAGAAAGCCTCTAAGAAACACCACCTTCTGTGACAACAGTTCAGGCCACTTAACTGTTAACGTAAGCCCTGGTCCATAGCAATACAAAAACAAAATAAAATCATGCTTCCTGGGACTAACATGGATCACGGACTCCTGTCTTATTCTGGACCCTTCTTTTTTCTAAATTTATTTTTCAATCACAGTTGACACACAATATTATTATATTAGTTTCAGGTGTACAATATAGTGATTAGACATTTATGTACCTTTACAAAATGATCACCTTCATGAGTCTCGTACCCATCTGACACCATATGTAATTATTACAATATTATTGACTATGTTCCCTGTGCTGTACTTTATATTCTTGTGACTATTTTTATAACTGGCAGTTTGTACTTCTTAATCCCTTCCCCTTTTTCACCTCGTCCCCCCAACCCCCTTCCATCTGGTGAGCACCAATTTGTTCTCTGTGTCTATGAGTTTCTGTTTCGTTTGTTCTTTTTTTTTTAAGATTCTACATATAAGTGAAATCATGGTACTTGTCTTGTGGATCCTTCTTTTAATATGCATTTTCATAGCTCACAAAAGAGATGACAGTGAAACTGGCAAATTCATCAGGAAATATTGGTACATTTCTAATTCCATAATGAAAACTGTCAGAAGGCCACAGAGAGAAGTGATTTATCAACTGCATCTGCCTTGAAGATGTCATGGTCTGAATATATAACTGGCTGTCTTAGTAATGACCCTGAGAAGCCGCAAGTTCGCCGTGTTACAGTTAGTTTGTTCAGCCATTTCGTCTAATAAAGCCAATGAAGATGGTCTGTAGTAGTTCTTAAATTCTCATGATGAGACTTTAGCAAGTGAGGACCTCAAAGAGCTGTCCTCACATGCATAAGACAACCAAGCATCTCTGCTGAAGTGATTCCCCCAGACTCACTTAAATGCAAAGTGCTCTAAAGTCTACATAGCACTTGAAAAGAAGCCCCAGCCTGACAGCAATGGTTGAAGGACAAAGTCAATGCAGAAAGGCATTTTGTACACCAGTGGGAAAGGTGTTTGGGAATGTGTGTGTGTGTGTGTGTGGCCGGTGGGGGAGTAGATACTAGCTAGCATCATCTTTTTCTGAAGTAATCACTTGTTTGTTCCAGCAAAGATTAAAATGAGTCATCTCTCTCTGTGTGTCTCCTCCACCACCTCCTCCACAGCTTTTAAGATTCTAGAGTAGAAACAATAGTCAATAATCACTACCATCAAAAGTAACTGATGGTCACAAATGCATGATGGTGAACATAAAATCATTTATATTTTAAACTATGAATTACCAAAATGAGTAAAATATGCATACATATAGTTAATGGAGGTTACCATAGAGACGGTCAGCCATATTGTTCCCAGTTTTACTGTTTATTATTATTCGGGAATGCATCCACCATAATTATATTCTTCCTAGAATACTGATAGAGAGAGAGACAGAGACAGAGAGAGAGGGAGAGAGAGAGAGAGAGAGAGAGAGAGAGAGAGAGAGAGAGAGAGAGAGAGAGGCAACACATACCGACACAATTTAGTTTATGCTGTTATTTCATCTGTGCTCTTGGAACCATGGAAACTCAGAGCAGCAAAAGCTGTGTTTAGAGCATCATCCAACATACTGTGTTTGCAGATGTAGAGAACAAGGTCAAAGCCTGAGATGGGACTTAGGAGCAGGCTTCTGACTAGACCCCCCGTGTGCTCCATGTCCTTAAAGTAAGATGGCATAGGAGAGCTCCCTGGAAAATCCTAGCTGCTGGTGAAGGAGGCATTCTTGACATTGGAGAATAACGTCTATCATACCCAAAGCACTATTTTGAGGACATTACCAAGCTGTGGAATGTGAATTATTCCTTTATCTCAAATGTTATCATCTAATTACGCTTTAAAAATGTAACTATCACTTTTTGATGCTACATTTTCGGTGAAATTAATGAATGACTGCTGCAGTTTTAAAAATGGTACCTCCAAAAAAGACACGTAACTCCTGATTTCTTGGGAATACTATCATACAAAGGGGCTGGCTCATAAAATTCCAACTTAAAAAAAAAACCAAAGCAGGTTTTCCACAAATTCTACTTTAGGAAACTGTTGGAGAAAACATGGGAAGGGGATAAGGAGGGGTGTTAGAAGGATACCATGGGAAAAATAATAAACATCCCAGCATCCCAATAAGAAATTAAAGATGTCCATTCTTCCTCCAAAAAGATCTTGGTATGTGAGGTGATGGATGTTAACTAAAATTATTGTGCTAATTATTTCACAATATATACATATATCAGATCATCATGCTGTACACCTAAAACCAATACAACGTTATATGTCAATTATATCACAATAAAACTGGGGAAAAAAGGAATAAAAAAAATAAAGCTCTCAGGAGAACACACACCAGCTGTGGGTTCACCACTCACTTGCCCTCCAGACTCAGACGTCTTTGCTAAGAGATTTGGGGCTTCAGGGCGGCCGGTTAGCTCAGTTGGTTAGAGCGCGGTGCTCTTAACTACAAAGTTGCTGGTTCGATCCCCACATGGGCCACTGCGAGCTGCGCCCTCCACGGCTAGATTGAAACAACTACTTGACTTGGAGCTGATGGGCCCTGGAAAAACACATTTAAAATAAATAAAAGTTTTTTTAAAAAGAGAGGGCTTTGGGGCTTCAAATGTAGTCAACAACAAGTAATACATGCACTTAATACATTTCCTTATCATCTATTTAATTCTATAAACCCAATAAAATTAGCTTACTTAATGTGCCTAACTCTGCTGGGTGGTTCCCTGGCCTATCTCCAATAAATACTTTCTGTTGGAGTTTTCTTTTTTAATTTAAATTTTTTCAATTATAGTTGACATTCAGTATTATATTATTTTCAGGTGTACAGCATAGTGGTCAAACACCTATAGAACTTGCAAAGTGATTCCCCCCAAAAGTCAGTTACCCTCTGCTGAGTTTTAACATCAGTAAAGATGTAAGCGTTGGACTATGGTTATTATAAACTATTTTCATTCTCCAAAAACACAAAATTATCTCTTTTAACTTGTTTTCTTGTAAATGAAATTACTTCACCTTCATTTAAAAATTACACAACAGCAAATCTGAAGCTTCTATTGTCTCTGTTCCTATAAAAGTGAAGAGTCAGCCCTATGCCATTCCATTGTGGAGTCCTCAGAGCATGCCAAAGATAGGGACGGAGCCATGCAAATAGTCAAAGCAGGTGATATTCTGTCTCTATTGGGCAACAAAACAGCCACCTCCTTTTTTTGATTCTGGGTTAAAACAAAAACCTACCACAAATAGATGAAATTTGGGGGGGAAAATTTCTAGAGAAAGCCAGCTATGTTAAACTGCTTGCTTTTAAACCTCATGCCAGAACCACTAAGAAAGTAGCAATCCTGATGAAGCTGTCACCCCTCCGTTGCCCACCCTGTGACGGAGAGTCCTTCACAAACCAGGACAGCATTAACCCCACCGTGGCTGGGCGCACAAAGGTAAAGCTAAGGAATGAGATAATCTAAAATGATTAACTGATCTCTAGAGTTGGTCCTACCAACATGGCTCACTCCTTCAAATTATAGGGATAGATTTCCTTTCTTTTCTTTTTTTTGGTAAAGAAAAGCTTACACATGATCAAATTCATTAGGAGAACTGAAAAGTACTTTTTTAAAAAAAAAACAAAATGGATTTTTCAGCACGTTAGAAGAAGTAGAGCAGTAGAAAGAGAAGTCCCACTTATTTGCTACATGACCTTGGGCAAGGGCAAAACGCTTAACTTCCTGAGCAGCAGCTGTCATCTGCAACATGGCAGTGATACCACCACAGTCCACAGTGTTATCACAGAGGGCAAATGCAAATGTATCTGGAAGCCTTTTGTAATTTCTGAAGTCCCATCCGCATTATTGTTTTTATGATATTAAAGCACTACACAGTTTTTAACAATTGTTGAAGAGCTTTTGTTTCTAGGATAGATTCGAAAACAGATTTTATTTTAAAACACATATTTCACCTTCACGGACACTCATAGAGAGAGGGCTCCTCAGGCAGTGTAACTGCTAGAGCAAACCAAAACCAAGCTTTTGTCAGGTTGTAGAATAGAAAGAAGCCAGATTCCAGAGCTGCTCAGAGATTAGGACATGGATCTTTCTTGGCAATGACAAACAAAGATGCTCCTATGGAACCCTGCTTTCAGACATTGTTAATTCTTAACAACACCAACAAGCTTTATTCACAATTTTCTTCTATAGTATTTTTTCCGCTTCATGGAGCAGCTAACACGGGCAGTGACCAGCTCAGTGGGGGTGGCTGGCAAAGGCATGTGGGCCGCGACCAAACGCGCACTGCATTCTATGGAAACTGTAACTATACACCTCATCCGTGTGCTCCTCATTTTTCTTCCTTTCTGTTCCCCCTTCTCCTTGCTTCCTTCTGCCTTCCATATCTCTTTGTAACTTCCAGATTGCTCTCTTCTAGCTCCTTATTACACTGAAAGAATGTACAATGTTGTAAAGGTACTATAAGAAAAAGTTTTAAAAATATACAGACACCCATATTCATATCCATTTTTGACCAGTTGTTAGGGAAAGTTTTTTTCAAGATGAGGACGATAATGGCATAAAAAACTATAATTATATCACAAATGTATTACTGGTTTTGGATTAAAAGAATTTAAGGAATCCAATAGTATTAAAGATAATAAATAAATCTATGCATATGTGGTTTTTACAAAGCATATTTCTGTCTTTTAGTACCTAAGATTACAAATGTAGCAATGCAAAAAGTTGGAATAATTAGTGAGCTAAGCCTCCATCTCAAGAAATTAGAAAAAGAACAGCTAAGTAAATTCTACAAAGTTAAGGGAAAGCACTTCTCTTTCCAGCCAAGACAAGACTTAACCTTTCCTGCCTGAAACAATAGAACCAGACAAAATACACTAAACAACAGTTTTCAAAATAATGCACATCAAAAAATGAGGGACAGTGATCCCCAACAGACTGGAAACAAATGAAGTGAGCCCTATGAATTCCCCAGCTGACTGCCTGAAGGGATTATGCAGGCCACAGCTCAGTGAGGGGAACCCCAGGCATAACCTGGAAGACCCCTTGACTTGGAGCATCAGAGCTGAAAGCCCATGGAGACCAGGATGGCTAGTGTCCACAGGACAGAGTACCAGTGAGAACAGAGCTGCACAGGACCCTGGAGCTCTGCAGAGGGTCCTGCTTAAACAGTCAGCACAGTATCAATTGGTGTTATGTGTGCGAGGAAACTGCCCAAGACTGGGGAGAAAGCTGTCCAAAAGGGTTGTAGGGAACAATGCCTGGCGCTCACACAGGGTGAGAAACAGTGGTTAATCCAACCAGCAAGGCTGGAAACACTCATAATTCACAGGTCATTGGCTAGGGAACTCAGTGGTAGGGAATAATTAGCCCTAGAATAAATACTTCTTTGGAACTGCGTAACAAATCATAAAAGCGAGACCTGAAAGGATCAAACTGTTTCTAAGAAAATTAGATGCATTCCAGAATAAAACTCCAGGAGATTTATAAGACAAAAATATTCAGCAATCAGTAAGGTAAAATTCACAATGTCTGGGATCCAACCAAAGATTGCCAGAAATATCTTTGCAGGGAAACACAACCCATAATAAGAAGAACAACCAATCAATCAAAACTGACTTAGAACTGACACTGATGTTAGAATTAGCAGAGGGACATTAACAGTCATTTGTATGACTGTATGCCATATGTTCAAAAAGGTAAGTAGAGACATTGAGAATATAAAAAAGACCCAAACCGAACAGCTACAATGTATTGGTTGAAAAATATACAAGATGGGATGAACAGCACATTGTAGAAGTATATATTAGTTAACTTAAAGGCACAGCAATAGAAACTATTGAAAATGAAACACAGAGTAAGGAGGTAAAAGCGTCAGTGAGCTGTGGAACAACTCCAAGCAGCCTACCATGTTTCCCTGAAAATAAGACCTACCCCAAAAATAAGCCCCAGTTAAGATCGTCAGCCAGACGGACGCATTTAGTACATTATGACGAGGTTCCAGAAGAAGATATGACTGTATTTGAAGAAATGTAGATTGTTGGACATGAAAAAATAAGACGTCCCCTGAAAATACACCATAATGCGTCTTTTGGAGCAAAAATTAATATAAGACCTGGTTTTATTTTCAGGGAAATACGGTATAAGACCCGATCTTATTATCAGGGAAACACAGTAATACACGAGTAATTGGAGTACATGAAGGAGGAGAGAGAAGGGAGCTTTGGAAAAAATGTTTTTGAAGAAATACTGGCCAAACTTTCCCCAAATTTGATGAACACCAGAAATCCACAGATCCAAGAAGCTCAAAGAAACCCAAGCATAAGAAATATGAAGAAAACTACACGAAGGTGTATCATAATCTAATTGTTCAAAATGGTGCTTAAGAGAAAATCTTCAAAGCAGCCAAGGGGAAAAAAAAAAGACATGTTACGCACACAGGCACAAAGATAAGATGGCAGATTTCTCACTGGAAACAATGCAAACAAGACAGTGGAGTTAATGTCTTTAAAATACTGAACAAAACGAAACTGTTGACTCAGAATTCTGTACCCATAAAAATGTCTTTCAAAAAATAAAGTGAAATATGTTAAGCAAAATAAGTCAGACAGGAAAAGCAGAGAACCATATGATTTCACTGATATGTGGTATATAAACCAAAAACAACAAAAGAACAAGACAAACAAATGAGAAACAAAAACTCATAGACACAGACAATAGTTTAGTGGTTACCAGAGGGCAAGGGGGGTGGGGGGTGGGAGATGAGGGTAAGGGGGATCAAATATATGGTGATGAAAGGAGAACTGACTCTGGGTGGTGAACACACAATGGGATTTATAGATGATGTATTACAGAATTGTACACCTGAAATCTATGTAACTTTACTAATAATTGTCACCCCAATAAACTTTAATTAAAAAAAAAGGTGAAATAAAGACTTTTTCAGACACACAGAAGCTGAGAGAATTCATCACACCTCAACTACAAGAAATGTTAAAGGATGTCCTTCAGGCAGAAGGCAAATGATACCAGGTGGAAATCTGGACTTACACAAAAGAATGAAGAGCACTGGAAATGGCAACTACATGGGTAAACATACACAATTCCTTTTCTTATCTAAATATCATTAAAGTAATTGACTGTAAAAAAATAATTTTTGGGGGGTTATAACATGTAAAAGTAAAATGCACAATTACAATAGCATAAAGGCTGAGCAGGGAGAAACGGAAGCACACTGTTGTAAAGTTCTTATATGCAAAGTGGTATACATCACTTGAAAGTAGACTTTGATAGGTTAAAGACGTATACTGTAAACTTTAAAGCAATCAGTAAATAAAACGAAGAGTTATAGCTAATAAGCCAACAAAGGAGATAAAGTGGAATCGTTAAAAAAATTTAATCCAAAATATAGCAGAAAAAGAGGAAAAGAGGGCATAAGAAAACAAATAGTTAGATGACTCATACTTAAATATATCAATACTCATACTACCTAAATGATCTAACACCTCAAACAGATATCGTCAGATTAGATTATATAAAAAAACCCAACTACATGCTACCTAAGTGTGTTAAGAAACACACTTAAAACAATACACAAGAGGAGTGACATCAGCACAATGCCGGGTAGGAAGCTCCAAGCTCTCATTCCCCAACAGAAATGAAAAAAGAATAATCAGAACCAACTGTCAGAGCTCTGAAAAATCGTAGGGAAAGGTTTACAGCGACTGAACAAACATCCAATCAAGAAAAAGCCATGTTCAAAATCACAGAAACATTTTGTGACACTCATACCCGCCCCCGCCCCACCCTCTGGCACCCTGGCGGTTGTTTCAGTCGCGGTCAAGGTCTCAGCCAGGTTCCCGCTCCCCTGCCTTGAACTGCAGGGGACAGAGCAGACCTTACTTGAAACTGATTGTGTGCACCTTGCTCCATGTTCCTTTCTTCTTGCCTTCTTCTGGATTACTATTTTCTTCCCTCATTTGTTTGAAGTTTATACTTTTTCTATTCTTTAGTTTGACACTCATATTTTATCAAAATACATTAGTCTACTTGAAAATCTCTTAAAAGGTGCATTGTATTCCTCAATACGCTTTCAAACATATCCAATTCACCAATTCCCTCCTCAGTGACATTAATTAACCTCACCGGCTTAAATTTTCTCAGGTCTAGCACTCCTTTTTCAACTCATTTTTAAGTTTTACATTTCTTGTTCACTTGTAATCATCTTTATTTCCGTGACCAGAGAAAACATTGCTCTTTTACCCTGATGTCTGAGAATTCCAATCTGAGGCGTTTGTGTAACTGTATCTGTTGTCTCGTATTTCTGATTGCTATGCAAGCTCTTTTCAAGACGGCTTTGGTTAAAACTGGCAAGTAACTTGAAATGACTGCACTTTGGGAGGGCTTTGTCCAGGACTGAGCGTTCATAAGTAGTAAGGTCTTCCTGTCCTGACAGCTCATTCTGAACAAGCTCTTTATGCCTGCTTCATCTGCAAAATGGGGTCGTAGTACTTAAATCAGTGTACCTGAAGTATTAAATGACAGTTTTTCAATTCCTGGATCCAGTTAGACCTGAAATCAGTATTTGTTCATTTTGCTTAAGTCAGTTTGAGTTGGTTTCCTCACAGCTACCTCGATTTTTGCCTGTGTCACGGCGCGACTGGGAGGTTTGTGGGTGGTAATGCTGGGCCAAGTGACCCCCCGAGTGGGTCTTGTCAGGTCTGGTGCAAAGGCAGTGGGCTGGGGGCAATGTTGAGACCCAGTGGGAATGGTCCCTTCAAAATGGCCACTGAACAGGATTCCCTTCCTCAGTGTGAAGAATTAGAGGCTTATGTCCATACTACACATCTGTCTGCTCCACTCCACCTCACACTCCTTTCTCAGAGGTGAGTTGGCACCTACAGGAGGGGTCAGGTGGGGGGCGTTCAGTGCTTAAATGGCCTCCGATGCGGTAGCCATTCTATGGTGGGTGCTACAGCTCACTCTTCTCTGGGATGAGGCTGGAGGGATCCTGCTGGTGAGACAGCTGGGGTCACGATGGGAGGTGGCTAAGTCCAAGGGCAACACGGACACAGCAATTTTATCCTGCCAGGTTGGCCGGTTTGGGCCATGTACCACTTCTGCAGTTCTCCTCAGAGGACACTACAGGGGGCCTGTGAGCTGGTCCAGATAGTATCTTTATGCCCAGAAACCATGCATTTACCCACATGGATGCCTCTGTTCCAGGTGAACCCCACCCCCGCCCCCGGAACACCAGCTGCAGTGCAGCTCACGTCCACAAAAAGGTTTCCATCCTGGGCGGGGAGGTCAAACCACCGCCCCCGCCCGCCGTCCCCAAGAGACCGACACCGGTGTATGTGACGATGATGTGTGCTGACCTCCTGACAGAACTTGAGTAACTGCTTGACTTCTGTACCTCAGTTTCCCCATCTGAATCGAGATGACAACTCTTGTGTGAGACTGTTGTGAAGATTCAATGTGTAAAATGCTCTGGAAAATACTTGGTCCTGGGAATTGTGTGTGGCGCGCAGAGAGTGCGTCAAAAGCACTCAGAATAGCACCTGGCACACAGCTGACGCTCAACAAGCACTCAGAGCAGCATCTGTCACACCTCTGGCATTCAATAAGCACATAACCACACAGGCGTACGACTGGTGCTTAGTAAGTACGTGAAATAAAAACCCCACACTGCCGAGAAACACACTGGCACTTTATGTATACACAGAGAAAGATACAGGGTCTCAATAAGAAAATACACTCTTGTGTTCGGGTGTACCCCACCACCACCCATGCAGAACACCCCAGGTTGATAACAGAGGGAAGGCAACACCATAAATAGAGAATAGAAGGGAAGGTTAATGCTCTAAGGGGCAAACACAGGCAGGGTCACACTGCCGGGAGGAGACACCTCTTGTTCCCCAAGAAACAGCAACATGGCGGCACAGGAGAACAGTAGCCACAACTAAGCCTGCAACACCTGGCACTGGGGCACCTAACACCTTTAAGAGAATAGTTAAAGGGACGGTTAAGAGGATAAGGGTCGGAGGGGGGGCGGCTGGAGAGGGGAAAGAAGAGAACAGAGATAACTTCTGTTAACGTGGCAGGGCCAGGGCCTGCTCAGTTCACATCCATGAACTCGGTGTTGGGGGGCTGACCGCAGGCAGGAGGTGCTGGAGGGTCAGATAAGTCCGGCTGGGGATGCAGGCGACGCGCCACATCCTGGCGTTGGTAGAAGAGGACGTAGGCTGCCTTGGACTGTGGGGAAGGACAGGAGTTAGGGTGGATCGGGGCGGGGAGCGTCAGGAGAAGGGGAGAGGGTAGGACGCAAGTCAGACCTCAATCTGATTCTCAGTCACTGGCGAGACGCTGTTGTCATCAAAGTAGTGCCACTGGCCACTGTCCTTGTTGCAGGCAAATGTTGTGTCTGGAAGAGAGGGGGAGCTGTCCTTAACTACCTTCTGGCCCCTAAGAGGTGTCCAGGTTCAGTCTCTCACCCCTCCCACCCTGAGGCCCTCACCACAGGCTCACACAGCCACTCAGTCCCTGGCTACGTACCCCCCACCCCAGGGCATGCCCCTGCCACAGCCTGCCACCTACAGTGTCCATCACGCAGGCCCCCATAATGGTTGGACACCGCGATGAGATCGTATTTGTACAGCTCTGGGGCCGACTCGTTGTGCGGCTTGACAAACTCCGAGAAGTCCAGGTCCCTGTGGGTGGGGGGAGGTTAATACCAGCCTGTGCCCCTCCCCACTCCCTGCCTTACCCCCCCCAGCCAGCCTCCCATCCACAGACCGGAGAGGAAACTCCACAAGGGTGTCCAGCTTTTCGCGGGAGAACCTGGTGTAGGAAAAGCGCTTCAGGTGGATAATGAGCGTCTCCGGCAGCTTCCACAGGTCCAGCTTCTTGGTGGCCAGCTGGTGCTGCTTGCAGGAGGGGCAGAACCTGCAGACAGAGCCCGAGTCACTCCGGACACTTGCTGGGCATGCTCTGTACCAGGTGGCCTTTGTGGGTCCTGACCCGTCCAGATGCTGCTCTTATTTCCAGCCCGCTGGGCCCTCTAAGTTTGCTTTTTACATGTTAAAATCCCGCCTTTCATTCAAGTGCTCACCGATTGCCTTCTAGATACGCTTTTGTACTAGTGCTTCCGGCCATGAGATACTTGGCCCTCTCATTTTCTCTGCCTACTTCCGTCACCACCCACCTACCCACCAGGTAGTTACTAGCTGTACTGCTGACTCCTTTGGCGCTACTTTGTATTTCTGCTTCCTTTCTGCTCCACAGAGATGTTGCTCTGAGTTTTTTTTCTATTGCTCTTATTTCTGAGACCAGCTTTATCTTTTTGGTTATCTTTATGTTACGTTTACTCCGCAAGGATCTACTGAGTGCCTACTGCATACCCCCACACTGTTAAAATCAGTGAGAAGAGACACACAGTGAACTTACTCACGTCTTCACTCTCAAGGGGCTTACTCTAACAGAGCAGATAAATAATGATGCAAAAGGGGACCTAGCATGTGACATCCAGCGGTATTACTGAGCTAGAAAGAAAGTACTGCTCGGCCAGGAAGAAAAAGAGCCCTGGGAAGTGACAGCTGGGGGGGGGAGGGGGAAGCGACTTTTAACCCTGTTAGGAGCACATCTCTCTCTGATAAGGTGACAGTGGATCAGAGACCTGAGCAAAACAAAGGAGTCCTGCCAGAGAACTGGAAAAGAGCATTCCTGGGAGAAGGAACAGCCCAGGCCAAGGCTCTGACATGGTTAGGAGGTTGGTGGCCAGAGTGACAGGAGGGTTTGAGTGACGGGGAAGGGAGGTGTATTTAGATGTAATGGGGACCTGGGCAGGTGGTCCCACGTAACTGGAGCCACACAGGCCCCGGTCTGGTCCCTCACCAGGGATTTTCCTTCTCCAGGGTCTCCATAGTGGTGAAGAGCTCAATGCACTCTCGCAGCCGCACAGGAGCCTTCTTCAGCACATACCCGACGCAGTCATGCTTCACGTAGCCCTAGGGCCGGGAGGTGTGGATAAAAGGAGGCAGCGGTGAGTGGTTATCAGCATGGAGGACTTGGGGTGTGTGTGTGTAAAGAGTTGAAGGGGCGCCACTGCGAGTGCCCCCCCCCGGACCCTGTTTACCTCAGCCTCCACCTCGTTATAGTACCGCTTCTTCATCTCTGGCTCCCAGTCGATGGCAATGTATGGCTGGGCTGGGGGCGAAGGACGTGGTTATGTGCCCTGCCGCCAGGGAACCCCTCCCCCCGCCTCCCTCCCCCGCCGCCCAGCTGAAGGAGACACCTTGAGTATCCTCGTTAAAGTTCGAGCGGTCGCTGGTCCCGTTGGAGTTCACCGTCTGCAGGGTGAACAGGTGCTTGCGCCGTGCTCTCTGGGGCCAGTGAGATGGTCCAGGGGAGTTGTTCACGGGGGCGCGGCTCCCGCCTGCGACTCCAGAGCTGGGCCCAGCCTGCTCTGGCCCCGGGTTCTGGGAGCTGCCCCCAGCCACGTGTCCAGGCTTGGGGATGCTGTCCTTAGCTGCCACGTCTGCTAGGATAGGGTAGGACGTCACAGGTGCGCCTGTGTCAGCCCCAGGGGGTGAGTGGCAATGACCATCCAGGTGGACCCTGTGGGGGGGAGACCTACACAGATCCCCCCCCCACCCTCAGAAGCACTTGTACAGACCCTCATCCCTGTCCATCCTCTTCCTCACCTTTCTCATCGCCATCATCCTCATCATCCGAGCTGGGTCTGGTCACATAGCGTCTGTGGAGACACAAGAGACTCTTGGGGGGGCGGGTGCACAAGGCAGGGAGGGCAGAGCCCGGGATTCTACTCTGCTCACAATGGAAGCCACCCTAATGGTTGTTAGTGAGGAGCCCAGAAGGTCTCAGGAGACGACCCAGAAATGCATGAAGACGCAGCCTGACAGTTGGAGGGCCCGGGGTGCCACAGTTAAGGCGCGTGGACCTGAGGGGGGATAAGTCACTGGCTCACAGACACACATGTGCTGTCAGTTTCGGGCAGGGGAGGCCCCTGAGGAGTGGATTTGTAAGTGTGACGTGAGGGAGCCTAAGCCGGACAGCACAGAGCTGTTGGCCTCAGGGAGGACTCCGGATTTTAAGCCCACCATCAATCCGCTGGGAAGACTACAAGAGAGCAAGCCTCTCCGGGGAGGAGAGTTAAGCACAAGGAGAAGCTGTCTGTATTTCATTTGTTTGCTTCACCTCTGTATCCCCAGCACCTACGTCGGAGAAGCAGTGGCGAAGCCAGAGGTTGAGAGAAAGAAAAAGCCTACATGTTCCTCTCTGGCCATATTGTTCGAGCTGTCTGGTGGCCATGTGACGGAGGTGGCAGCCAAGCAGCCACACTCCCAGGTGTGAGCTCAGACTTACGAGAGGCGGTACAGCAGGATGTGGTACAGGGAGTCCCAGGAGAGCCGGTCCCGGGGCACTGACACCAGCAGGGGGTGTCCGAACAGCATCAGGCCATAGTAGGAGTTGTTGTAGTCCCGGGCTGGGGTGCGCTCACGCAAGTAGATAGGGAGCACCACGTCCTCTCTGGAGTTCTCGCAGATTGCAGACCTGCCTGACACTTCATATCTGGGGGGGTGGACATCAGGTCACGCCTGATCAGGACACCTCAAAGCTCTGAGACTCCACCCCAGTTGCTCCATCCACTCACCCCTCGCAGCCTGAAAATATTTTTTAAAAGGATCTGAGAGTCACCCCGTGTTCTGTGCTTTTGCAAGCTGTTAGATGATTTACACGGCACGTTCTTTATGTGAGGTGTTATAAAGTACTTTGCAGCTATAAAGCACTTATGGGGTGAACAAAACCCTTTAGGAACAAAGGGATTTAAAACCATTTTGCTTTTGGAAAACACTGCTTGGTTGACAAAGAACTTTTCTACTCGTGAAGCACTTTCTATTTTAGTTACTCAAAGACTTCCAAAGCCCCTGCCCTGCTAAGGTACACGGCTGAAGCCCTGTACAGGGCAGATACCCTGTCAACTGGGAGAGGGGAGAGGGAGAGTGGTTAAGCAAAGAGGTTCCTGAGGAACCCCGACCTCCCCAGTCCCTTCACTCACATGAAGATATCGTCTCGGTCCAAGATGCCGCTCAGAGACTCCTCCAGCTGGTAGATCTTATAGAAGCGGTGACTGAAAACATCGGCCACCATCATCTGGGAACAGGATGCCGAGAAGGGACGGGCTGGTCAGTCTCCAAGGTCTCCTCAGGCCCTTCCGCCCCCCTGCCCCTGAATCCCACCCTCCTTCCATCCAGAGCCTTACCCTTTCTGGTGAGACACCAGTGTGTTTGGCCAGGGCCACACAAAGATCCGAGATTTTGCCTTTCTTGGGAACCACGAGCCGGTGCTGAGGGAGACAAGTGTCCACAAAAGAGAATGAGGGCATGCAGCTGAGTTAGTGCAGGAACCCTGAGGCATGGAGGGATAATCAAACTAGCTCTATGTGTCCCTCGTGTCCCCAATGTCACTATGCCCCGTACCTGCTCTGGTTTGCGGCGGGGGTCCATGGAGACAAAGAAGACCTCCATGACCCTCTTGTGGCTGACAGGCAGCGGGACACTGAGGTAGCAGAAGGGGTCGAAGGTCACAGACACATTGCCACAATCAGGGCACACCAGCGTGGACTTAAAGAGGCCGTGGAAAGTGTCCACAATCACAGAATCGTTCCGCCGCTTGTGGTTCTGCCAAGCCTCCTGAGCCACCTCCTGTTGACAGTGTCATGGTAGGTGGTGGGGCCTGCCCAGGGCAGGGAGGACCATGTTTTGGGGTGGATGTGCATGGGGTTCGCGTTAAGGTGAGGGCCACTGGTCCAGTCCGGAGGTGGAGTTACAGCGAGCGCGGTCTGGGTACTGTGCTCACTGGCAGGCTTGGGGTTTATTTTGGGCAGCAGGCTGCGTGGGGCAGGGTGACTGAGGTGGGTGTGGAGGCAGATGTCGTGTTGGAGTCAAGGCTGGGACCGAGGCTGGAGGTGAGGGCGGGGGCAGGGTGGGGTACGGGATAGCCCAGGGGGGCCAGAGAATCCCCGAGGCAGAGGCCCTAGAGGCTTTAATGGGGCTTTCAGGAGCACCTACGTGATCTGGCCTCCCGGCGGCATCGCACAACTCCACATATTCCTTCTTTTTGACACGATTGAGGTCCTCATGCAGCCCATCCAGGAGGAATGACAGCAGCTCCTGTGAGTCATGCTGCTGGTAGCCCAGAAACTGGGATGCAAAGTGGCCGACCTTGGTCTGAGAAGATGGGCAGGGCCATTAGCACAAGAGGGAGTGAGGAGAGTCAAGAGCAGTGGGGGAGCGGGCTAGGGGCAGCCCAGGGCTGAGTCACACCTTGAACATTTGGGGCACGATGGAGCGGTGGTGGCCAGACCAAGCCTGCTTCACCAGGTCCGCATAGGCCTCTGCGATCTCCCCCTTCATGCCCAGCGGGTTGCAGAAGTTGAGCTCCTCCAGGTAGCGGTTTTTGAGGAAGTACTCGGTGAGCTGTGGCACATTGCTGAGGCACTGCAGGGCCAGGGCAATGAGGTGGAGAAGAGGAGAGAAAGGTGACCAAGGTGGGGATAGAAAAGGAAGTGAGGAGGAAGGGGGAAGAAAGAGAGAAGGGGCAGAGGGATGGGGGAAAGAAAGGTGCAGGAATGGGAGAGAGAATACAGCAGTATTTCAGGAGAAGAAAGAACAACATGGTGACAAGAGGGAGAAGAAAAGGGAAAGCGGGGGCCAGTAGAGAAGGTAGTGAAGTTTCAGGAAGGAACACGGGCATGTGAAGTCAGCCTTGTGGGGACCTAGCTTCCAACCTGACCCCTTGCCCTGCAGGCCCTCTGGCTCTGCCCCAACCCCCACTGCTCGATGGCCACCCCCGCGGCTGTGCCAGTCACAGCCCTAACGGCCCTACCTGCAGGGCTGAGTTCATGAAGCAAGTGTTGCCCAGGTTGGTGAGACCACAGATGCCTGGCTGGCCCTGGAAGTCCTCATCCTCCTTCGATGCTTTGTTCCTGGGGTGGATGAGAAACTATCAGCCGAGCACGTATTCCATGCGGGGGAATTGTGTTCACGGGCGCCATCGTGCTGCCTGCTGTGGGGCCCGGCTCTGGACCAGACACCTCAGGGGCTTACCCAGCTTGCGGCTGTGTGCTGGGCCAAGTGCCATCCTTGCTTCGGGTCTCCATGACCACCAACTGGTGGGAGGAAGAGACAGGAAAGTGGGACAGGCATTCGTGGAGGGCCTAGCTCACTTCCCCCAGCCTGAGCACTGCTGGAGAGCAGAAAAGCCCTCCCCACCCTTACCTGCCCAGACTTGAGAGCAGCGTCAAGCACTGTGACACGTGTGTTGCACAACCTCTCAAAAGATCCCTGTGAGTTCTTGACCCAGAGTCGTGTCTCTTTCTCAGGGCGGACCAGAAACTTCTCTCGAGCGGTACGCAAAACGAGGTCTGCGGAGGGTGAAAGAACACATTCAAGGTCGTCCTGGGGCCCTGAATAATCGACCCCTCTCAGCACCAGGCCCCCCGCCCCCCCCCAGACCTTGCACACTTGGTCAACACCTCGTGTCCCTGATGAACCCACAACAGCTGAGCCACACCCAGGACTGGAACCCGTCCAGCAAAGCCGCTGCAACCCGGCTCACGTACCCCTGGGGCTCCAGAGAACACCTCGGGGCCTCCACCTAACTTGACCAAGGCCTTCTCAGTCTACCGCAGCCGAACCCCATGCATTCTTAGGTCATCGAGCTGTGACCCGTGGCTGGGAAACGCCAACTCGTTTGTGACGCTTAGACTCACCAATAGAATCTATTTGGCTGAATTGAGCACTGTGGGGTGTGCCCATATCACTGTGCTGGACAAGCAGCAGTTCTACTGGGTACACTTCAACCTTCTGGGTGCCACGCAGCTCTACAACCTAGAAGGGAAGAAGGGCGCACACACAGGTGTCCCCACACAGCATACACTGACGCAGCACAACGGCCTGAGATCAGAGGAGCATATACACAGGCAAACACACACGGGGGACACACCGAGATACCTGAGTAATGACCTATGAGGGGAGAGGAGTGCAGACACAGATATGTCTACACAGCGTCTATGGCGACACACGAACACACAGGTCTGGACCCACCTGGGGCCGATAAGGCCTTCCTCCTACGCCACGCTCCACACAATCTACCCCCCAGCACCCTTCCCACCCACCATACCTTGCGTTCAATGGGCGGCTGGCCCTGCTCTAGACCATACAAGCCGACCAGGAAATGCCAAGCAGCCGAGGGCAGCAGCACATAGTCCTCACCTTCCACCAATCCCTTCTTGAGGCACCAGTTTATCTGGTCTGCGGGGGACGGGGGAGGTGGGATAGAAGAATCAGGGAAGGCAAGTGATGCGCCAGCTGGCCATCCCACCAATGACCCAGCACAAAGAAGGGGCTTACGATCCTTTGTAGGAACAGAAGGGACAAGAGCTCCGGGGCTAGGCTGAAGTGGGGAGGCAGAGGCCCGGTACCTTCAAAGAGCTTAGCATTGTTGATGCAGCCAGGGAAGGTGCTCGAGTCCTGCGCTCCTCCCTGCACGTACACTTCCCACTGTCTGTACCAGTGCTGCTCCACAAGGAACCTGGACCAGACAGGTCACGGGTGTCACATGGTTACCTGGGGCTTAGTTTTACCCCTTCCCAAGGTTATGAGACTGAAAGTATCAACACATTATAAGTCAAGTTTCATGTACACCTAAAACTGACAATGTTATGTGCCAATTATCAATTAGAAAAAGCAACTCTTTCCAGAATTCAACACGAAAAAGTTTCAGCATCATCTAAAAATAAGTCAGGTGCAAAACTTAATTCACTGAAACTCAGATTTGGATAGATTACCTAACTTCTTAGAATACTAAAAAAGATTTGATTAAGAGCAGAAAATGTGCTCAATAAAGGGGAAAAAACCCACACCCACAGCGCCACGGAGCGTGAGGTTTTATTATAGAATACCTCACTCACTTGCATTAGTCTGTGGTATAACAGTTCAATTAAGACTCAAAATATCGGTTATTTGCAGCTAATGTTATAAAGCTTTAGCCACTCGTTAAGTGTGCAGGGCTTGTATGAAGGACTACAAATGGAGGCAAAAATCTTCAGCTAAGAAATGGATTATTAAATTCTGAAATCTGCTCAGAAACAGGAAAGAATTTAAAATACTAAAATCGTAAGGTTTACCTTCAAAGACTGCGTACTGCCATGTTTCATCATTTTTATATTTAGCATTTATTTTGGCTTTATATAAATTTCTGAGCTCATGTTGACTAGCTCACTCTTAAAAAATTGTGGCAAAAAAACACAACACAAAATGTACCATCTGAACCATTTTTAAGTGTACAGCTTGCCTGGCTCTCTTTTAAAGGAGAAACTTTTACATGTACTACTAGGATAAACATTTAGGACTGCTGAAATCTGTCTTTGTAAAATGTCATGAGAAATTCTCAAGTCTGGAAAAATAACTGACATATATTAAGTGCTAAATGAATGTTAGCTGTTACTGTTCGATCCCAGGGATTCAACATAAAAGCTCACATACACACAGATGTACAATCCCTGTCCCACGCACAAACTGCTCTGCTATGCATTTTTTGGCACATAGAAGGCTGTACTAAATACAGAGGGTGCAAAAAAAAATGTATACACATTTTAAGGGAAAAACTCTATTAAAATTGTAATACTCAATATTTACCGGTAACAAAAGATGCATACAAGTCATGTGTATACATTTTCTGTCACCCCGCCCCCCCCCGTACAACTCCAAAATTGATGAAAAATATGGAATATAGTATTGGTTACTTTTCCAGCAATTTAACCCAATAAAAGGGATTCTTTTAAAACGGATTTTCTTTTGTTTATAGTTTATAAAAGGATTATTAGCAAGATGGTGGGGGGGGTGGAGGAATAGAAAAACCTTGCAATTGTCACAAGCAGCCTGAATAGGCAGATTTCTGTGGGTTTTTTTGGGGGGGCTGCACTGATCCCCACAGATCCTGCACTTCACTCATGGCATGGACATACACTCTCCCCACTCTGGTGGTTCATGCCACACACCTTCCATCACTCATCCAGAAGACCCCAACACTGACCCTTCACCCCCCTTCATGGTTCTTACTGCTTCCATCGACAGTCTAGGAGGTTAATTTATTCAGGTAAGCTAATGTATCCTCAATGGGGCATTCAATGCGAAAGAAGCATTGTTCAATTTTTTTTAAAGCAGATTTTTAAGGAATTAACATTAAAATCACTCCTTATAGCTGGTAAGCAAAACAAACAGACCTGGCTACAACCTGAATTTCTGAAGGCTCCATAGAAGACTGAAGGTTCATAAACAAATTACAACCATAATTCGGAAGACACTTGAAAAGCACCTGCATTGTTATATTCACTCCTATATTCACTTCTATATACTGGCTACAATAAATTCATTTACGAGGGAATGCTATCCTAAATGAATTTATTATTGTTGCCAGTACATAGAAGTACAACTGATCTTGCTGAAGTCACTTATGTTTACTTACGCTTCCTCAAACTTGTTAAAATGCTATAAAGTGTATGTTTATGGAAATAAGTTACTGAACAATATTTTCTGTCCCGTAGTAGTTTTCGCTTGTGTCTGGAGAAAAGAAAATTGGTTATTTTGGTTAAGATAATTTACGTAATTGGTTAATTATATTAGATACAATTACAGAGAGATAAAAACAGATATAAATTAAGAGATGGTTTCCTGCTTGTTTATTAAAAGGTGGTTAGCTTGTTCAGACGGCAAATAGGACATTGTTTCAAATTTATTATTTATATATCTGCATAAACCTAAATACATATATAAAGGCATATAAATAAATCCTTTCCTGTAAATTGTTACACGAATAACAAATCAAAAGAAGGAAAATTAGAATTTGGGCTTTTTTCTGTAAAATGACCACATTAATTTATGCCCAAATTAGAAGTTCTTTTTTCGTCACCAAATTATTGTTAACTCTTGGTGTTTTCTGAGATCCTCTTCACTCATTTAAAAAATACCTTAACCCATGTAAAAGAGATTCCTTGCTTTAAAAATAAAAGTTAAGCTCTTAATAATCTTTGCCGTTTATCACTGTGGTTTTACAAAGTTGACTACATTTCTTGTCTTTACTTCAACTTATATCTTGTCTTTTCTAACAACTATGCTTTTCTTGTTGTCGTTTTATTTAAAACAGACAAAACAAAAGAGAACCCCAACAACTATTCTTGATTTATCTTTCCAAAATTCAGGCTCCAAATTCAGAATAACACTATTAAAATGGTCTTTTATCCCTAAACTATCTCTGGGATAGTTTTGGTAGCTACTTCCCCCTCTAAAAGGAATGATAATAGGCATATAATTAGGTTTACCTAAAATGATCCAAATTTTAATTAGGTTTTTTTTAATAAAAGCCCTTTCATCTTTCAAACTTAGTATTTAAAACATGACAAAATGAAATAGTTCATCTTCCTAGGTTGATTATGGTTACATATATAATTAGATATGCTAATATCTTTCAATAACTGCATACTTTTCAAACTAAAACGCATACTACCCATGTTCAAGCAACAAGACTGGTACAGTAACTCTCTACCAAAAGATTCCCCCCTCCAGGATTCTAGATTCAGAAACGCTTTTCCCTTTTTGGTTCGTAAAAAGTCTGAACAAGCACTAGGAATACTGACTCAGTTACAAAAGATTTGTCAGAGACCTATTGTTTTAGTCTTTCATTAGATCCAGTCGCTAAGGCATATCCTATGTTGTTAAGAGCTTACAGCAGTGATCCCCAAAGAAACATGTGAAAATTTCAGTTCAGTTCTAGGGTCTTCATTAAATTAATGGTTCCCCGTGCTGTGCGGCTTTCTACATCGACAGAAAACCTGCAATATTTCTAGGCTAGTCCTTAACCTTCAATGAAACCTAACTGTTGCTTTCCCTTTACACATCATTATCCATTCTGCAACACTGAACCCAACCATCCTCCTTCTCACCTGAACAAAGAAGCCCATACTTGCTTACCTCTGGTTAGGAAACTACCCCACACCCTGCACAGACCTAGAGACTCCCTCCACTTTCCCTAATTACGTTTGTAGATGGTTCATCCTCAAAAAGAAACACTACAATTTTTCGAAGAAGCTATACTAGCCTAGATTGGAATTTACTCTTAAAATATTAGCTTCTCCTAGAAATTAAATCAATTGCCCTTACCCAGATCTACCAGCTGACAAAAGACAGAAGGTGCAAATATTAATATTGATACGAGGTATATGATTTTGGGGTTAGTTCATGACTTCAAAATGCTTTAAACACAAATTTCCTGACCACTGTAGCAAACCCCTAGAAAATAGGCGGCAAATTAAAGAACCTTGAGATGCTTTGCTCTTACCTAAATAGATAAGCATATAAAAAAATGGAGTTAAGGAAAAACGCTTCTTGATATTATCCACAGTAGCAGAGATAAACTGGCTTCAATACTGAACCAACATTGGTGGGTTAACTTTTTTACTGATATAACACACAAAAAATTAAATTAACAGAAAACGAACCATTTTAAAAACGAACAATTCAGTGGCATTTAGTACATTCACAATGTTGTGCCACCACAACCTCTATTTAGTTCCAAAACATTTTCAATCCCCCCGAAAAGGAAACCCTGAACACCTCTAAACGGGCCATAAAGACGTTCCAGTTATTGTTGTTTATTCTCAGGATGGACTGAGGCTTTTCCTTGGAGAGCCATAGCTTAACGGTGTAAAAAAGTGTTTGGTTCCGTATTGCGGATTTAGGGAATCTCAACCGTGTCTCTCCAGTAACAGGAATATATATATTTTACCAGTTCCGTGATTAAAGATCTCTGTAAGATGGGCAGACCTCCCTGTAAAGGCCATGAGGTGGGAGCCCGCTCGTGGCCTTAGAGGAACAGCAAGAGTCCAATATGGCCGGTTGGAGAAGGTGAGGGGGAGGGTAATCAGATCTGAGGAGAAATCAGAGCTGGGGACCAGCCTCACAATCATAAAGCCTTGCAAGCCACTAACAATTTTACCATTTACACTGCAAGAGGTGGGAAGCTGCTAAAATGTTTTGAGGTACAGATGGACATAGATTATGTTTTTGAAAGAATTACTGTGCATGGAAAGAGAAAAATAGTACCTTTACCGTGGAGAAACCGAGCAGATATCACCTTCACTACGTGATCAAGGCTAACGTCACAAACGACGTCATGTGGATACCATGTACCACCTGATACAATGTACACGGTATACATCCAATATGGTTTCATATATATTCTCCAGGAAAATTAAAGCTTAGACCACAAACACTATTTTTGGATGCATACAGTGGTGGAAAAACATTTACCAAAATTAAAAATTCAGGATAACAGTTTCCTGAATTTTCATCTGGGAGGGGCACAGAAGGCTTTCTTAAGGTAACCGTCTGAATCTTAACCCGAGTGGTGAATTCACAAATTTTTGTTTTATTGTTCTTTGTTTTTTTTTTTTTACTTTGAAACAGACTCCGAATAACTGCAAAAGTAATACAAAGACTTCACGGATGCCCGCCATCCAGAAGACCAAATTTAACATTTTACCCATTTGCTCGACCATTGTTTCTTTAAATACAGTTTTATATACCCTATTTTTTCAACCATTTGAGAGTAAGCTGATGATTCTTTACCCCTAAATATTCCGGCATGTTCTTCCTTCAAACAAAGATATTCTCTTTCACAACCACAACACAATTACCAAAAGCCAGAAATTAGCGGTCCTAATATCGAATCTACAGACCTAGTCAAATTTCACCAGTTTTCCCATTAACATCTTTTACAGTAAAGAAGAGAAAATTAATTTTATGAGGAAAAAAAGCCTCATTTTTCAATTATTTATTTTTTCTGCTCCGGGATCCAATCCAGGATCGCACGTTTCATTTAGTTACCATTAACTTGTTAAATCCCATTAATTCCTTCAATCTGGAACAGTTCATCTTTTGTCTTTCACGACCTTGAAATTTTTGAATAGCCGTTTATTCAAAACGGCCGTTTACTTTTATAGAATGTCCATCGATTTGGGCTACGTTAAACGTTTTATACAATTTGCTTAAGGCTTACGTATTTCATAATTTAAAAAAGGAGATACAATTCGGCAAAAAAGAAACTGAACTCAGAAACAGTAGATTTCACGCACTGGTTAGCCATGAAATCAGTAAAAAACAACCCTATTTATCGAGATACTCATTAACATTTTAAAAATAGCGCTTTTTTTTCCCTGAAGACAAAAAAATAACAGTACTAAAACAGAAACCAAATATAACATCGAAGGTCCCTCCCGCGCCAATCACCTGCACTTTCTTCCGACCTGGGAAGGCCTCGTCCGAAAGCAAAAACCTCGCCGCGTCACAAACTTCGCTCACTCGCCGGCGCCATTTTCTGCTTCACTAGCAACACCTCCCCTCTGCCGCAGTCTTTCCTTAGCCTCAGGACACGCCCCTCGGCGCACGTCACGTACTTCGTTACCAGGCGCGAGCCCCGCTCTCCCGCCCACAGCTCGGATTTCGCTCTTCTCCCTGACGTCACCGCCTTGCCTCGTTCTCAGGCTCCGTGGAGCAACCGCCCCCGCCCCCAGATTTACGTGACTCCACGCAAACCACGCCCCCAACCGCCGCCGGACCGCCTCCTTCCCAGGTTCCAAGTTCCTCTACGGAGGACCAGGCCCACCCCCAAGGCCGTTTCTTATCAGGCCCCGCCCCCTACCTCTCCATAACAAACCCCATCTGGTTCTCAGGCTTTAGGCTCCACCCCCGGGCCACGCCTCTTTCCCAGACCAAGCGATCACTCACAGGCACTTCCCCGCCCCTCTGCCCCGCTCGTTCTCCGTCCCACAGGCCACAGGCCACACCCCCGCCCCCACCGAACTGCGGACCTGGGCGCCAAGTTCTCCACCATCACCAACACCCCCACTATCCCTTTAGCCAAGGCTCCGCTTGCAGCCCAGTCTTACCAGCTTTCGCCGGCCCGTAGTGGACGCTCTCGCCCACTCTCGACGTTCTCAATCTGGCGCCGCTGGCTCTCTAGGCCCGGCACCGCTTCGCGCTGTGGCTCTGGGTCCTCGGCCGTAGCCGAAGGATTCGCTGCGACCGCCGCCATCGCCGTTCGTCCTCCTCTTACAGCCCTCGCAGGGGCATAGAGGAGTCCCCCTCAATTGGCACTTCCGGATTCTGGCCCGGAAACGGAAGCGGAGCCCCCCAACTAGCCGGGGGCTCCTACAATCTTGGAAATGGGCACCACGGTGGGACACGTCCAAGCGCTAGGCCGGCATTGGACCGTGGGTGGTGATGTTTCAGACTAATAGGCGGGGTAAAACCTCCAGTTGGGAGCTAAGAGAGACAAAGGTGCCTTGTGGGATCCTAACGCCATGTTGAGTCCCTGCAAATGGTTGTGTGGAGGGTGGAGGCAGAGGTCCCCGAGGTAGACGAGGACATACTGGGGAGTGCTCGAGGACACACAAAGGTACCAGGTCTTTTCGGTTCTCTGCTGGGGACCGCGGGTCCCTACCCTGGGAGCGGCGTTTTTGTTAGCCGGACCAGGATGCCCTTCTTTCAATGCACTACACTTCTCGTCTATCAAAATCCAATGCGAAAGAGGTCACCACCTCCACAGCGCCACCCAGGCCTGCGGACTGCTTCCCTGTCTGAACTAGGTTTGTTCTCTCCATAACCGTGTTGAATGGAAGTCAGCCCCAGGCCCTGTGTATTTATCGGAGTTACAGCAATGATAACTAGTAACAGCCTTAAGTGCTTTATTGCAGTAAATGGTAGCCTTAGGCAGCAGATATCAGTCGCCCATGGGCAACAGTGGAGCAAGCTGAGGACCAGAAATGTTACTTCACTTTGCTCCAGCCAGTAAGTGGCTGAGCTGTGGTTTGAATAAAGGAATTCCAGTTCGAGCTGTGACCTTAAACACCAGGCTGGAGATACTTAAACTGTGTTCCTAGGCTTCAATCCGTTCAGGAGGCCCTTTAGGGGGTTCACAAAGTCAAAAATAGTTTCATAATACTTTTTTTATTGTCATTCTCTCTTGCACGTGTGGTGGAAGTTTTCAGAGGCTTTGTGACAAAAGCAAAAGCTTTCTGGCTGTCCTCAACTTTAAAGAATATAAAAGGCTTGAGACCAAAAGTTTCAGAACCGTTACACTAGGCCAGGGTTTCTCAATCTCCGCACTGTTGGCATTTCTGTTTTGGGAAGTAGTGCAGGATGTTGCACTGCATCCCTGGCCTCTTCCCACTATACATACCGTTAGCGCCTCCCAGTTGGGACAACCAAAAGTGTCTCCAGACATTGCCAAAAGTCCCCTGGGGGCAGGGCAGGATTATCTCCGATTCAGAATCATTGCACTAGGTTATGCCATTCTTTTCTCTGCTAGGGCTCCCCACCCTCCCTATTGGTGATAACAGTAGTATCTCCCTCTGGTTCCCTGCATCTACATACTTGTATTTTGGTTATCCCCATCTGACCATCCCACAAACTCCCCAGGACAGGCTCACGATCCTGGGTCTGTTTCAGTGACTTCTTTCACTTCACCACCCCGTCCCACAGGCAAGAACACACCTCGCCTCTCCACACCTCTAGGCCCATGCATGCACACAGGTCCCTGGGCCTGGAGTGTCCAGAATACCTTCTCTGTGCACAATTTCAACCCGCCCCACATACACGATCTCATAATTTACCTCTGTGGGGCAGGGGTTGTCTTTATTACTGATTCCAGACCCCAGCCCAGACCTGGCACGGATGAGGGTAACAACTCAGCTGCATAATCTCTGAGGAAGAAAAGGGAGCAGCCCTTTCACCTGGGGGTCCCCATAGCGGCATTCAGGTTGGGTTTGGCACATAGCACATTGCTCATTGCTTTTCAAGCCCAGCTGCTCTCCCATTGCCCCTCTGCAGACTCCTCCTCCCCATTTACCTGGGTGGCCAGTCCTTCCTACAGTCCAAAAGGTTTCCCTCCCCAGGGCTGGACTCATTCTCTGCACCTTCCAGAAGCCCACCTCTGCCCACACCGGTGACCCTACCACTTCCCAGAGCAGTTGTGTGAATTCTAGCCTTTCTAAGGCTGGCCTGGCAATCTTGTCCCCCTTTGCAAGGTCTTCATTTTTCCAGCCTCCCTTGCTCCAGGAAGGGGGACAACTTCCTTATCTTGTTCTAGCCAAGAGATGGCACAGGAAGTTGCAGCCCTATTTGTTACAAGGAAACAGACAGGGAGGGAGGGTGCCCTGTTTTGCCTGCTTGCTTTCCCACCTCTGGGGCCATGACAGCCATCACGGAACCGTGAGGCTGCAAGCTGAGATATAACCAAAGTGCATACAGGAACACAGTGTAATGATTAGAGGCCCTTGGGCCCCTGCCGCTGGATTTCCGTAACCAGCATAGTTAGACTTGCTATTACCTGCACTGTTTACCTGGCCTTGCCCACCCCATCTCTTCTGCTTGGAAGTCGATTCTTGGCTTTGCCCAAAACGGTGGGACAGGGGCTAGAACTCTCAGGACAAAGAGAATGAAAGCCTCGGCTACCCTCACACTTTAGGCAAAGTCCCAGGTTGTGCCATTCGACCTGTGGCCTCTCACAAATGACTGCATCCTTCCCAGGGTTATCTCACCCACGTCTCACCGTGGTTTTCATTACTTCCTAGACACTAATGATCCAAACTTCAAGTTCCATTGATGGACTCACTCCTGATTTTAATCCATGTATTATAGGATTCCCCTACCCCCTCAGTGGTCCAAAATCCATCCTCTTCTCATATTCCTTCTCCAACTGGCCTGCCTTATGGTGTCCCAGTGAGACACGTGGTGGTCATACTGGGCCTTGCTGCCTCATCTCCCCACCTCCTGGTTTTGTGGGCCTTTCATGTATTTTCCAAACAGCCTCCCTACACCTTCCCGTCTCTACCCTCTAGCTGGCTTCCTCATATTCTTGGGTAAATCCAACTCCTCTGTCTGCTTGATTCTTAGCCCATCCTCTATCCAGCCTGCCTTACCTGCTTCAGTGTTCCACCGGTGTGTGTGCAAACCCTGATGCTTTTTTCATAGCTGTGACGTGTCCCTGGCCCACTCCCCGTGTTCTCCTACACTACGGGGACCAGGTATGAATTCACCGTGGTCCCAGCACTCACCCTGGGTCAAGCCCACCCTCACCCCTGTAGGGATTTTCAATCACGTTTTTCACTTTAGACTTTTTAATATTTCATACAGCGATTATGGTGCATTCAGGAACCCAACCCCCCAAACCCCACTAGGAGGGCACCCACCCCTGCCCTCCCACCCCATTTGAGGGACCCAGGGTTTAGAGTGGAGGAAGGGGAGGTAACCACCCATCTGGGACTGACCCCAGAGACTGTCCCTGCCCTGCCTCACCCTCCCCAGGGGTTAGGGGCTAACGCCTGGGCACAACCCCCCCTTTTGCCCCCCTGTCCCTGCCTGTGCACATATACACTATGGCTCCTCACTGAGTTGGTCAGTTCCCGGCAGGGCCCCTACTCAACAGCACCGAGTGGGATGGGAGCAGGAGGGCTGGGCTAGGGAGACCCTGAGAAGGAAAGAGACCCCAGCTGTGGGACTGCAAGAGGGAAAGAGTGGGGGCCCCCACCTTGTCCATCTCCCAGAGTCTCCAGTAGGGCCCAGGTACCCCTGTGGCTGGGGATGGCCGGCGGGGGTCGGAAGGCGAGTAGTTGAGGCATGCTTTCCCTTAGCCGACCCCAGGGTCTGGTGATGGTCAGGGTTTTGAATAGGGGCTGTGTCCCTGCCTTGGAAAGGCTGGGAGTGGGGCTTCATTGCACAAAATACTGTGGAAGGGCCACACGCAGGGGGTGGGGCCCAGCCAGTCTGTATACAGAGATATTGCATTTAAAAAATGAAAACCTCATTTAAAATAATTAAAAAACAATGAATGAAACAAACAAACAAACAAACAAACGGCCCACAAAACATGAGGCAGGTGGGGCAGGCAGGAAAGCAGGCAGGGACAGTCTCAGACCCAAGGCATCGCCACACCTTGTCTGAGTCGAGAACCCCTGCCTGGGCTAGCTCTGGCCCCCTGGCTAGCCAAGGGGTAGTGAGTGGTCCTGGGGGAGGGCATGATGAGGAGGGGTACAGGCCTGGCCTCAATGTGGGAGGCTGGCACGGCCATGCTGTCCGCCGGCAACTACTGAGACAGAGAGAAAGAGACAAACAGACCAGGCGAAGGAGCATTGAGAGCTTTGTTAGCACCCAGCAGACAGGCCAATGGGTGGGTTGACAGGCCAATGATCGGGTGTTTGGACAGGCAGCAGGGGACATGTGGGCAGGTGAGCATGAGTCAGGCAGGTGGCAAGCAGGGAGGATGCAGTTGGGGGCTGCCCTGTGAGGGGTATGGCATCCCTCCAGCTGCTGCCTGCTGGGGCCTGGGTCTGTGGCTTAGAACTCGGCTTAGAACTCGGTGTCCACCACACGGAAAGCTGGCCTGCCTGTGGGCAAAAGCAGAGCGGATGGCTGTTGGTGGACAAGCAGGTAGGTGGATGGGGCAGGGAAGAGGGTAAGAGCCACACCTACCTGAGTCAGGCATCGACGAAGAGCGAAGGCTGGCCTCCTTTTGTAGCTGGATCTCCTTTAGTGCAAATATGGAAGTAGCTGTGGGTGGAGGAGAGACAGAAGTAGGGAATGAGCTACAAGGCCATCCAGGACCACCTCCCATATGGCTCTACTGGGGGGAAAAAACTGCCTTTTCTTTGAGAGACTTGACTTTCACCTGTCAAATAATCCTACAAACCAGGTACAACTAAGAAAAATGGAATATGGACTAATACATGACACCAAGAAACCATTATTAATTTTATCAAGTGTAATAATGGTATTGCAATTACCACCTGTTAAGTCTAGGTGATGGATGGTATTTGGGATTTGATTTATATTAGTCCAGTGGAGAGGTAAGTGGGCCAATTTTTTTTTTAGGTGCCATAATGATGTTGTTATGTTTAAAAAAATATTTTATGTATACATGCTGAAATTTATAAATGAATGATGTGTCTGGGATTTGACTCAAAATAATCAGAGGGAATATATTAGGTTGGTGCAAAAGTAATTGTGGTTTAAAAGGTTAAAAATAATTGCAAAAACCACAATTACTTTTGCATCAACCTAATAGATAAGACCAGATTGGCCATGAGTTGATAACCTGTTGTAGTTCTTGGGGACTCCTATTATTATTTGGTCTAATATATAAATGTACTTAATTTTTAAATATCCATGTTAACGTTTTAAAGTTAGATGCAAAAAGAAAACACCCCCTCTGATTGATTCCATTTCTGCAAAGTACAAGGGAAAAATTCACACCACTAGAAGTCAAACTAGTGTTAACCCTTGGGGCGGCGGTGGGGGGGAATAGCTAAAGAATCGAGAGGGCACTTCAGGGGAACCTCTTACATCCAGTTTCTTGACCTGTAAACACATGTCATGTCTGTGTTTAGTCTGTGAACACTCATTGTGCAGTATACTTATGATCTGTGCATTTCTCAGTATATAATTTACAAGGAAATGTTTACTTTTAAAAAAGATAAAGTAATATTCTATCTATTTGTATGTACACTTGACAATTTCCATGAGAGGTAAAAGGAACTGAAAACTTAAGTAACTTTTTTGTAATAAACACATCACATATGGGAACAAGGGTGCACCCCCTCAGAGGTGGCTGAGCCAGAGCTCTAGCCAACCTGCCCAGCTGTTCGCAGCAGTCCTGCTCCCCACTGCCCACCAGCTAGTGCATTCCCCAGCACCACTCACTGTCAGGAAGTTTGTGGATCCGCTCCCCCAGACTGAGGAAGAATGGGTGTTTCATGGCGTCCTCCGCGGAGATCCGATTTCGACCTTCAAACTGAGTGGAGGAGGGCAGGTAGGACTGGCACTTTTACAGAGCAGGCCTCTCTCTTCCTCCCTACCCCTGGAGCTCCCCATTTCCCCACACCTGAAATTCCCCCTGCCCCCAAGGCTGGCCCAGGAAGGTGGTCTCACCTGCAGCAGCTTGGTAAGTAGGTCGGCCCCATCGCTGTCAAGTCTACCGCAAAGACAAGAGGACCTGCTTTAAGTTGAGCTTTGGCACTCTGGCCTCTGACACCCATCCAGCCACCCACCAGCCTCACCGGGGGGCGTGGCTCAAAAGGGCCTCAGGGCGGTACTTAGGGTAGTTGTATGTCTTGAACTCTTCGTTGGACAGGATGCCCGGCCATGTCTCCTCAGTTGGGGTTCCTGTCGGGAAGAGGCACTACCCTAAGCATCTCACAGGGCCTCCCTGCATGTGCCCACAGCTCCTGGGGCTCGTGCCTCCTCACCTAAGATGCGGAAGATGAAATGCAGCTGTTCCTCCACCGTGGAGCCGGGGAAGAGGGGCCGGCCCGTGGCCATCTCATAGAAGATGCAGCCCACACCCCTGGGCAGGGAGGGCACAGTGAATGAATAGGGAGGCAGCTGGCTGATTGGCCACTGTGACCAAGCTACTTTCTTCACCACAGCCCCTGCCACACTTCCACCTGTACTCACCACATGTCAATCTGGGTGGAGTAGTCCGTGGACCCGAGCAGGATGTCGGGGGGCCGGTACCACAGTGTCACCACCTCATTGGAGTAGGTTTTTGTTGGAATTGACTTGGCCCGGGCCAGGCCTGGTAGGTGGAGAGAAGGGACAGCTGGAATTAAAGTCCTGGGCAGTTAAAATTGAGGGTGTCCTAAGTAAAGCCTGGCAAGGCTGAAGGGACCTGAGACTAGGTGGTCTATCTATGGGGAAGGGAGAAGTTAGGAGACTAAGGCTGGGGATCATTGGGAAGAAGGAAGAGGTCAGGGGTACCGAAGTCGGCCAGCTTGAGCTCTCCTCTCTCGTTGATGAGCAAGTTCTGGGGCTTGAGGTCTCGGTGTAGCACCTTCTGCCGGTGGCAGTAGGCCAGGCCACGGAGCAGCTGGAACAGGAACAGCTGGGGACCCAGGAACAACAGGCAGAGGTCAACGAGTATCCAGCAGCCTGACTCCCAGCAGGCACTGCTTCCCCTCCCAAACACAGGCACTGAGCCCACGGCCTTGTCTCACAAAAGAAGACGGGGTCCCAATGCCCTCCAAGGGTTCCCAGCAGAAAAGCCAAATGGGAAAAGTCATTTCTGGGAGATTTGTGGGTGGAGTGGGTGAGTAGGGCCCCTCTGTGCCCCTGCTTCCTGCCCCACACCTACTTTCACGTTGTGCATATTGATAATGTTCCCACAGTCATCCAGGTACTGTTTCAGGTCTTTGTCCTGAGGAAAGAAAAGCAGGTAGTGGAAAGAGGGTCACATTCTTTGGCTCCCGGCCATCTCCCCACCTCCCCCTGGGACCCACTGCCACCCAACCTTACCAGGTACTCAAAGACAAGGGTGAGGGACTTCTCCGTGTGGATAATGTCATGCAGCGTGACGATGTTGGCATGTTTGAGGTCCTTGAGCAGGGATACTGCAGGAAGCATGGGGGTGGGAGGAGGAAGAGTCAGGGACCCACCCTCAGGACAGAGACTAGGACTAGACAGTGACAGGCCCAGGGTTTCCTCCTTTCCCTGTGCAGTTTGGGGTGGTGGCTCTAACCCACCCAATGCCAGGCAGGTGTGTTCTCACGTTCCAGATGTGGAAATTAAAAGCACGAAAGACCCTGGGATTGCAGCCCCAGGTTTATGTGACACTACATTTTCACAACCAGTTTTTGGTTTCTGGCATGGGGCCTTGCTCCAATCCTCAGTACAAAGGCCTGCAGCTTCACGTGAAACTGAGTTTGCATACTCAGTTTCTATGTAATTAGAATTCAATGCATGTGATGTTCTGACTCGAACTGTTGCACCAAGTAAACTGTCGAGCACTTTCAGGGAAGCTCTCAGCACCACAGCAAGCATCTTGCTTTCCAATTCATCTGCCTCTTTCGCCCAAACAGGAACAGATTCCTGGTTACGTTGATTATTACCTAGATGTACGGGTAATGGGTACTTTCTCAGGAAGCCCCGAGTGTCAGGAGGAAGTCCCAGAACCCCCAGGGTCTGATCTCACTATGGGTGTGTGGGTGTGTGTGTGCGCGTGCACCAGGAGGAGAGCCCGGGAAGCCTGGAGCGCATCTTCCCGGATGTCTGTACCTTCCCGGATGGCGGTGCAGGGTGCGCCCTCTTCGTGTTCCAGTCTGATCTCCTTGAGTGCCACAAGGTTGTCTGTGAGCTTGCTTTTGCCTTTGTAGACGGTGGCATAGGTACCCTGGGGAGTGAGGAGGAGAGACAGAAAAGCAGCTCGAGGCTGCAGCGAGTTCCCACTGAAGCCATCTCCATCATGGGCCTCCTGGCTGTCCCTCACCTCGCCCAGCTTGTCCAGCTTGATGTAGGTCTCCAGTTTCCCAAAGCCAATCTCGGACTGTGGGATAAAAGAGGCAGGTTGAAGCAGGCTCAGGGGAGGGGACTTAGGAGGAGAGGAGGGTGAAGAGGAGGAGGAAGGGGAACAGAGGAGAGGAAAGAAGATGCTCACCAGGCTGACACGGCGGAGGCGACGACTGAGGGGCTTGTCGAAGATGGGGCTATTGAGGGTCAGCTTCTCAAGGTAGCCCTCGGGCAGCCGGATATCAGCTGGTAGTGACAGGCGCTTGTTGATGTCCTAGCAGGTTAAGACAGAGGAGAAAGAGGACCATGAGCTCCACCTCCCCAGGTCCAACCCTATTTGTCAGTCCCATCAGCACCCGGACAGGGGGTTCAGCACCTCAGTGGAGATCTTGCGCGGGGGATGGTTGCGCATGCGCACCCTCACTGGCGACTGCACCTCATCCGAGGACGTGGCTGAAGCTTGGTCACTTTCCCCGTCAGACCCCATCTTCAAGTCCTCGTGTACAATCTCTGGTGGTGCGGACAGGGGGAGGGCAGGCCAGGTGGAGTCAGGAGCCCCAAGACACCCCTTCCCCCATGGAATATATTCCCTCATCATAGAGGTGTGCATACGGCGCTCAGGGAGAGGGTGGCAAGGCCCAGGGAGGTTCAGACAGGTCAGGATAGGTTGAATGGGGTAGGGGGGGACAGTCACCTAGCGAAGCACCTGGTACCAGGGGTGAGCTGAGACACCGGCTGGCCTGAGGCCAGGGGGCAGGCAGAGGAAGAGGTAGCCAAAGGCCCTTGGAAGGCAGGCCCAGGGCAGGCAGGCACCAGGAGGCCTGAGGAGGCCACTACAGAGTGCAGGAGAAGGGCAAAGGGAGGCTTGGGGCAGCTTTGGCAGGCAGGGTACCCTTCCTTACCCTGAGGCCTGGGCACAAAGCCAACGAAAGGGGCACAGATGGATAGAGAGGGTACTGAGAGGATGGCAGGGAAGACAGAGAAAATGGATAAAAGAAAATGAAAAGAACACAAGTCTAAGAGGAACTCCACAGGGAGGCAGCACCTGGGGACCAGTCTAGGGATGAGAGTGGTCAGTAGACCTACCTGGTGCAGAGGTGAGTGGTCCCCGTCCAGAGCGAGGTTCCCCAGGGGCGGCACGGGTGGGGGCCTCTCCAAGGTCACTGCCGCCGCCGCCACCACTCTCATCCAGGCCTATCTGTTCAGGGGCACCATTGGTCTTGTCTACACCTCGGCCCCCTCGGAGTGTCATTGACAGCTGCCGTTTGATCTTCTTCATCCGATCCATGGCGACCTGAGCAGGGGGTACGGATGGGAACAGGTCCCATGTTAGCCTCTGCCTGACTACCATGGGCCCCCTAAAACCCATGACAATCTAGTGAAACACACTGAACCGAACTTGTGTCGGTGTCCACCCAACCATTGTGGAGCCCTGGAACCACTCAGGATTCCTGGATACCTGGCACGAATGGGGACCCTTGTCAGTGCCTGCCCACCTATGGCCAGCTCCTGGGGATCCTGATCCTAAGGAGCCTACCTGGGTACTGAGGCTTGGGTGGCTGGCTGAAGGTAAGGGACCAACCGATGGCATGCTGGTCTCTATGGGGGCAGTCTCACTGTGGGAACAGAGGGCTCCACAGCAGGTATTCTCAGGTGCAGCGGCAGTGATAGACCTGGCCATGGGTGGAGCGGGGGGCTCGCCCAGGACCTCGGGACCACTGACATGGCCCTGGGCATGCCCATAGGGTGGCATGTTCCGCTGGCACCAGCCCCACATTGTCCCCAACTGCCAAGGCAGACTGCTCTCTGTGGCCACTAGGACCTCCCACCTCCCCTAGCAACCACTGTCACAGTGACCAGTGGACTGTTCCACTGGTCTATCCAGGTGAGGGGTGCGGGGGGGTGGTCCTGCCCAGACTGGGTGGGGTGGGTCTCAGTGCACACCAGCTGTCCTCAGGACTCCTGGAAAGGTACAGTCAGGCTGAGACCTATAGGGCCTACCCATATTTTTTACAAGGCAAGTCACATTTCTCTTCTACTTGAGAATGCACATCTCCCTTACCACCCCAAATAAACTTCCCAGTCCTCAATGTGGCCCACACGTTCTTACTCCATTCACCCCTATTACCTCTCTGGCCTCACCTCCCCCTTAATCAATGTGGTATTAGTTGCCGGTCTGCAATCACACCCAGCAGTCCCACCTCAGGGCCTTTGCACTGGCTGTTCCCAGTACCTGGAACACCCTTCCCTCAGGTTTCAAAAACAGCTCACTCCCTCACCCGCTTCAGGCCATTGCTCAAATATTACCTTTTTTCCATAGATAACCCTCCACAAATAACCTTATTTAAAATGTCAACCATCCTGAGCTCCCTTACCTTGCCAATTATCCCCCAGAACTCATCACTTCCTCAGAAATGACACCATCTACTTATTGGATTCTTTATTCTTTACTGTCTCCTCACCGCCATAACTAGAAGATCAGCTCCGCCAGGGTAGATTTCTGTCTGTCTAGGTCACGGTTATATCCTGAGGACCTGGAACAGTGACTGACACAGGGTAGATGCTCAAAAAGTGCTCATGGCAGAAATTAATGAATCAGGGGGCTGAGGGCCTAGGGCCAACCTCCACCAGGGTGAGTGAGTCCCTGCTACTCATGAACAACCTGACAAGGTGGCCCAGGGACGCTGGCATCGGCAGGAAGATGACCTACCTAGATGGGGCTGCTGGAGGGAATGGGGCCACCAAAGGCTTAGGCCGGCCGTCTTCTGCTTCCTCCTGGGCTCTGGGCCAGCAAGGAGGGGGTAAGACCTGGCCCAGGAACCATCTGGACTCACAGCAGGGCCTAAGATGGCCCTGGGCCCAAGGGAAGTGAAGCTAGATAGGAGGTCGAGGATGTGGCTGGGGCTGGATTCGAGGAGAGAAGTGGGTCATCTGTTACCTTGAAATCAGCTGCTTACCCAGCAGTCCCCACACCCTGCTTCTGCCTGCCTGACTTCACCATCCTCAGGAGGGGTAGAGGGGCCAGTCTAGTAGAAAAACCTCAGTAAAGACGATGAGGTCCATTCAGAGAACTCAGGAAAACAACAACAAAATCCTGACCCAGGAGGCTGAACACTGGACCTGACGCTGAGGAGGGTGAAGCATAACCAGCCCCCAAAGACTCTCTTATGTCCGTACGGTATGATACCCAGTCTGTCTGTTGAGGGAGGGAATGCGGGACTTCGGGGTGTGTGGGGGAAGACTGTAAGTAGGGCTTGATGGATGATGATGAGGGAGCCAGAAGGAGCCATGGGTCCATGACCTCTAACTGGAAACTCCAAGGGCTGGACAGTTTTTGGGGGGATGTTAGAAAGATGGGGTACAAAATCTTTGTATCGTGCAGCACTCCCAGCAGGAGGGCCCTGGGTGGGCCCCTGTGAACAGACACACTTGAACATTAATACGTAGTAAAACTTGAATACTTGCATACCGAAGGACACCCACCACCTCACACCACACTGACCAGTGAGGACAGTCACGGCACTCTACTCACTGCCACAGGAACACGGTATCCACAGCCTGTCTGGGCCCCACACGCACACACCGGTCCCTCAGTGTCCTCTTCCTTCAGTACACACTGGACCCTCAAGAAGGCCTCTCTGTATTTTAACTGCTATCAGCACTTGCAATTTCCCTTTATCTCTAACTCCCATCAGCACACAAAGTCCCAACACAGCACCAGAACCTTCTAAGTTAACTCTTACCACCACCACATTCTTGGGCCCCCCTCAGGCCCAGCTGCCTGTTAGCTTCTCCACAGCACTCACTCCCCATTAACACTCACTTGGGACCCTCTACAGCTGACCCACATTAGCATTCAGTGAACTTTCCCCGTGCCCTAAATCCCATTAACACAAAGTGAACCGTGTAGATCCCTGACCGGACTGTTTTTGCCCACGCGCAGACCCCTCCACCGCGATGACCACCATTAACCCACATGCTGGCCCTCCCGCTGCTCTGCCCCTGCCACCTCCATCAGCACAAGCTGAACCTTCACTTCACCCTGACCCTATTGGCACCCACTGGGCCTCACAGTGCCTCCCCAGTAGCACACCCTGAGCCCTTACTCAGCCCTATCCCCAGGGACACTCAAACACACTGTTCTACGACGGCCTGGCCCTCATTAGTGCACACAGGTCTCCATTGAGCCTGAATCCCAGTAGCACACACTTCAGCCATCCAGGGCGCTAATCCACTTTAGCACACCTAGACCTTCACATATTCCTATTCCTTATTTCTCTTTGCTTCAACTTGTCCACAGCTATGACCCCTATTGGTTCACACTTGGATCCCTTCACAGCCCTGAGCCTTCTTATTGCACACAGAAACCCTCCACAGTTCTATCGCCCATCAGCACGCCCTGTAACCTCGACACATCCCAACCCCCCCCCCCGCCCCCGTGGACACAAGCACACAGTGTCTTCACAATGTTCTGAGTCTCATTAGCATATATTCCAGACCTCATACTGATCTGACTCTCCCCCCACTGACACACATTTGAGCACCTCCATGGCTCTAAACCCACATTAGCAGTTACTCGAACTTCATATATTATCCTGCCTCTCCTTACCGCGTCCTAGAATCTCGCATCCCGTCCTCATGGACACACACTGATCTCACACCATCTTGATCCTGAATACACTGAACTTCTTACAGTGCTAAGATACCTTCGTCACCACTGCCCCCTCCCCCCCCATATATCCACAACTCTAACCATTAGCACAGGCTCAGGTCTCCCACCACTCTGCCCCTATTAGCACAGATTGGGGCTCATACTCCCCAGACTTTTATTACCACATGCACACACTCTCCACAGCTAGGACTCCCATTAGCACACTCTCAACACTCGAGTTCTTCTGCTACCCGGCCCTCCCTGAGCACACTCTAGACCCTCACACAGTGCGGTCCCTCATGGACAAATACACAGGATTAGCACCATCCCGACCCTCATCACCACACACAGGGCCTCAGAGCCCTGATCCTATATGCACATCTGGTACCTCTACCACCTTCTCCCCCGTTAACAGAGGGCCCTTCTACAAATAGAACCCCATTTGTATATCCCAACACTTCTCTTACATCCTGTCCCCTATTATACACGCTTGGGTCCCTCCACCGCCTTCGCCCCCCATTAGCACATACTGGGCCCCAAACCTTACACAGCGGTTAAGACTTATACCACATGCTCCGACCCCTCCACAGCTCAGGCCCCCATTAGCAAATCTCGACTCTTTCACCACCCTGCCACCCATTTCCACACCCTCTGGTCCTTGGATCACCCCGCTCCCCATTAGCACCCACAGTACTTCCCACCCCCAGCTCCCAGACCCGGCCCAGGGCGGGGCCAAGGTCAGGGAGGCCCTGAATGACCCCCCGGCCCCGGTGCATTCTGGGCAATTCGCTGGAGGGAGGGGGCCCATGCCAGCGGTGTAGTCCAGACCCCTGGGCACCGCCCGGGGCCTGGGTTGGTTCTGTAGGAGGAAGGGCAGCTTCCACCCCACGTCTCGGGGACGCACTCACCGGCGGGGGCGCGCGAACAACCTCAACGCCGCGGGGACGGCGCGGAGGCGCCTGGGGCGGCGGCCCGGGTTGAGGCCGCGCGACCTCCTTCTCCTCCTCCAGTTCGCCGCAGGCGCCCGTCCCAGTAGTCTTCGGCCATGGCTGCTGGGCCCGGGCCGCCGCCGGCTGAGGAGGAGGAGGCGGCGGCGGCGGCGGTGGCTGAGGCGGAGGCGGCGTCCCGCTCAGTCGGCCATGAGCTTGGCCGCTGCGGGCGACGCCCCCGGGCCCGTCGGCGCCGGCTCGAATCCGAGAGCTCACAGCAGCGCGCGACTCAGAGCCGACTGCCCGTGGAGACGCGGCGGATCCCAGGGCCGAACTGCCAACGACCCAACCGCCGCGCGCGCCGCGCTCCGCGCATGCGCACGCACGCGCTGGACAGGGTGAAGTGGAGGGAGGGGACTCACCTCGGACTGCACGTACCAAAAGACCCGTCCGCAGCGGGAGGGGGCGCGGCCATTGCGCGCCCACCAGGGAATGTGGCGCCCGCCCTGGAACGGCGCCAGAGGGAAGTGTAGATATTGTTTAGTACTCAGTTCCGATCTTGCTGGAAGTTTGCTAGCGCCGAAGTGGGCAGCAGCCAATAACCAGCGTACCGGTCACCACTCGCTCCCCCTACTCGATCTCACTTGGTACATCCCCCATGGTGGCAAACGGGACTTTTGCAAGGAAGAAAAAGATGAGGCAGTCAGTCCTAGTTCCTTGAGGTGCTTCGGTAGGCAGGAATTTTAAAGATTCGCGAGATGACTTTTCTAGGAGAGGCGGCCGGGAGAATCATTGGCCTTTATCACCTTAGGTAGGGCAGAGTCTAGCCCCGCCCTGCTGCTCTCCCCCCACCCCCCCACTCCCACACCGCTAGCTCATTCCCACTGTGAACCGGCCCCGCCCTTTGAGGTTGTCACCCAGCCAATCGGATTTGCTCCCTGGGGTGAGGCAGTGCAAGAATGAAGGGCGTGGCTGGACCGAAGAGGCGTGATTTCACCGCCATACCACGCCTCTGCCTGATTTTCATTGGTTTTCACCGTCAGGGGGCGGGCCCTCCTTTTCGTTCTGAGCTCCTGTCACCGGAGGCCGAATATCCCGCTAGGTAATTGGTCAAAAGAGCGTTCAATCTACTTTGGTCCCGCCTTTAACCCCGCCCACTCCCTAGGATGCTCACGGGGTGGAGCCTAGACTGAGAAGAAAGGCGGACCTTTAGAGGCATTACTGCGCATGCTTGGAACTTTGGGGCAGGAGACGCGGCCTCTTTTCCGCTTCACTTGAGCTTTGGGTAAGCACCCTGAATTGGGTTTTCCTGCCACTTCTCAACTACCTTTTTCTGCCTGCCACAGCCCTCCGTGGCTCCCCTGGCTCTGCAGTTTTGTTTTGTTTTATTGGGGGCCTGTTGTGTGTCAACACTGCCACGCAGACCTAATCCCTCGCCCCTCTGCCAAGAAAACTACACTACGGTATCATCAAGCACAGCTCAAATGGCCGCAGCCTTCAGCAGCCCTTCCGGGACATCTTTACACTGCACCCCAGTCCAAAGCCAGCTCCCCCGTCTCTTCCGTGCTTCCCTTTATGGCAGCCTTCGTCACACCAGTTAGTTTTTCAGTAAGGTTTATACTAGTGGCGATTTACCCACGATGGGAGTGAAAATACTGTATTTGACAAAGAAGTCCACCGCGGTCTGGACAATCATGTCTATCACTCGTCTGATCGCTCATCTCCTACCCTTCCTCTCAATCCGCTCCAGCCATACTAGTCTCCTAGCTGTTCCCTAACAAAGCAAGTACAATCCAACCTCAGGGAATTTGCACTTCCTGTTCCCTTTGCCTGGAATGATCTTTCCCCAGATACCCGCAGGCCTCACCCACTTCTTCCACGTTCTTGCTTCAATGTTACCTTCTTCACTTCAATGTTTTCTTGCTTCAATGTTACCTTCTTCACTTCAGTTTTCTTGCTTCATTGTTACCTTCTAAACTTCAATGTTTTCTTGCTTCAATGTTACCTTCTTCACTTCAGTTTTCTTGCTTCAATGTTACCTTCTAAACTTCAATGTTTTCTTGCTTCAACGTTACCTTCTACACTTCAGTTTTCTTGCTTCAATGTTACCTTCTAAACTTCAATGTTTTCTTGCTTCAATGTTACCTTCTAAACTTCAATGTTTTCTTGCTTCAATGCTACCTTCTTCACGATTTCTCTTACTGTCATTTGAAAAATGCCTACCTGCCCCATCATTCCAGATCTCGACTTAGCTCTACAGACCTTTGAATAGCACCTATCAACTTCCAACATACACTTTGCTGTTTGTTGTCTATTCTGGGTCTTACACTAGAACATAACCCTCCACCCCCACCCAGGACAGGGACCTTTTTGATCCATTGTGGTTTCCAATGCCTAGGATGTGCCTGGCACACAGCACGTACTCAACGAATGTTTGTTGAATGCCTGAATGGCAAATAGCCCTAGGCAGAGACATGAGGAAACCACCTTGTCCCATCCTGTCCTTGGTGCCTGCTAGGTGCAGGGGGCTCAATGCAGCCACCCAACCCATGCCCAGAGCCCTGGTCTCCTATCTTGCTGGTGTTATGGTGTTATAAGGGTAGACAAACATGACAGAGAAGTACAATGGCATATATTGGGGAAATAAAATGCAAGCAGGAATTATGGGTTCTTGATGAAGGGTGTCAGGTGTGAATCAAGTAGCAAGGGGATCCAGGAGCTGTGGTGGTGAAGAAAGGAACTAAGTATCTGGGGAATCAGGAGCTGTCAATGGGTAAGATCCAGTGAACAAAGTGTCTACAGAGTACGCAAGGAGCTGGAATAGTGGAGAAAGGGGGCAGAGGAAGTAAGTGTGTGCGCAAGCCTCAGATGCTGCAACGGTGGAAACAGTGGAGACAGGTGTGGAATGTTTGGAGTACTCTAGAGCAGCAATAATGGAAAATCTGCACTTAACCTAGACAGCTAGCATCACCACTAACTAGATGCCAGAAATAAAGCACCTCAGTCCAGTGTCCTGGTGGGAAATAAAAAAGAAGTGTGAAAGGATGAGGTCATGAGGGAGGTAGACCAGGGCATACATGGTGTCTGCGGTCTGAAGCTGGCCCAGCAGGCAGTGGATGTGGGGACAGGCTGTGATGGGTGTCAGGTCAGGTTCAGGGATAGGTTGTGCTATTCCCAGGACCCAGGTTTGAGTGAAGGGATGAGTCTAAGTGGCTGGGTGACAGAGGTATAAGTGGCATCCTCAGGCACCAGGTGGCCAGACTGGTGCTTTCAACTGTTTGGAGTGCTCAGCCAAGACTAAAGATGGAACATAGTCTTGTTGGGGTCTGAGGTGAGGCTCCCACTACCTGCTCTAACCAATCACAACCCACAGCCCCCAGAGCTGCCTCTCTGGCGTCCCTCAGGACAGGCAGACCAGGCCATGGGGTAAGTTGGGCCGGGAAAGGGGCTTTTCCTCTACAGGTGTTCTCAGCTAAATATTTTCATAAAAACTGTGAAGTATGCACAGGCACTGGCATTCCTCAGTCCAGCAGAGCTCTTTAGGCCTCCCTGCAGCAGGGAAGTTGAACTAAGGGCATCACAGGCATTTTTGGCATTGGGAATCATGATGGTAATGGCATGTCCAGGGTCTGAGTGCCTTGAGCCAGGCTGAAAGGTATCTGCCCCAAGGATATAAGCCATGTTGACCCAACATCAATATGGCAGGGAATAAGGAGGTGAAAAAAGAGGAACTGTAACTCAGCTCAAATAAATTGGACCCAGGTAGCTGCTCTCTATGGCCTCACTGGTGCCTCTACTTCTTCCTAAGCAGGGAGGGCAGGAGGAAGAAGGTGGCAATTCCCACATTTTCTCTGCCCAGGAAACTGGCAGCTGGGGTGGGGCCAAGCCCTCTGGGTTACCATCTGAACCAGGAAGCCCCTTCCTTCCCTGGAACCAGCAGGGCATGTCACGTCTGGGTTAATAATTCTTTATTAGGATTTAGGTTCCGAACAAGATAGGAAGCAATGGCAAGAGGGGTTCAAGTAGGGGGAAGAGGAGGGAACACCAGGCTTGGCTTGCTGGGCTACGGCCAGAGGTCAAATGGGAGCCCTGGGCTGGAGGGGGGTCTCAAGACGGGGGCTGGGACCAGTCTACGGGAAGGGATGGCGATCAGCGGATGGTGTATCGTACGTAGGGGACCTCAACATCCTCGCCGCTCTCGTCGTTGCAGCACAGCTCAAGCACCAGCGCCCGCACATGGCGGCCCAGCTTTCGCTTCGACACACGGCTTACGATCTCAGTCATCCTGGGGGCAGGGGAGCAGAGGGTCAGGAAGGCAGAAAGCCCAGTGGAAGGGCAGGTGGGTGGGGGCCGAGGAGGCGAAGGGCAGGGAAGAGGACTGGGCCAGCTGCAAGCCGAGGCTCCCCGCCACCCAACTCACGGCTGATCCAATCGTTCCTTGAGCTTGGCGGCTGGCATGAAGAAGGAGTAGAGCATGGACACGCCCTGGGACAGCATGGTGATCTCTAATTTATGCTCTGTCTGGAGGAGGGAGAGGGGATGGCAATGTCACGGGGGTGGACAGGCCAGTCACCTGCACACCCCCCCCCAGGTGGGGTGAGAGCGAGGAAGGGGCCTCACCTTAAAGTAATCAAGGAACTGCTTGAGGGTCATCTCCTCACCGTTAGGTTGCAGCCCCTGTACCTCAAAGCGATCCCACAACGTCCACTCTTGGTTATAGTACTGCGGGACAAGGAGCTGGTCAGTGGGGTGGGAGCCACCAGAGCGTCCAGCCCCATCACTCTCCCACCCCCACTCATGCAGAGACATGTTAAGTGAGATCACAAGCCGCTCTGACCATCCCATATTTAAAATCCCAAACCCACCCTTTGCCACCTGGTACTCTCAAGCCCCCCGTATCCTATTCTTTTTTCAGGGTTCCAAAATCACTTATTGTATTATTTAATCTATCTCATTAATATAACTGTAGCACCTATAAGAGTACCTGGCATAGCAGGTGCTCAATAAATATTTGAATAAATTAATAAACGAAGCAAGTAGAAGAACTTAGCATAGTAAGCACCTAATAAATGTCGGTTGCTATTATTGTATAGTTAATAATTTCCTAGGGCAAAATTCAACTTCCCATCTTTTCTGAGGGCTTCCACAGGCAGAATTATGCCAGTGCTTAGCACATAGAAGGTACTCGAAAAATATGATGAGTGAATACATGAACAAGGGGTGCACAAAAGGAGTAGGTACACATTGACAGAAACCCTCACCTGGTGCAAGTCTATGAAGCAAACTAGAGCCAGCTTCTACAAACACCTCACCCCTCAGGCAGGCCCTCACCTGGTGACGGGGTGCAGCAAGGGGTTCAGAGAAGCCGAAGAAGGGTAGGGCCAAATTGAGGAAACCATTCTTGTAGGAGTCAAGTTGTCGGTGCCCCTGCACCACTTTGTAGAGCTCCAGACACACAAGACCAACCACAGCTGCTGTGGTTGTGGCGATGGCTGGGATGATCTTCCCTGCAATCAGCTTGCTCTGGGAGACAGGAGACATCAAGGAAGGCTGTGTTGAAGGGGGAAGTGGCTCCGAGTCTACAGGAGGGACGGAATGTGGGGAACTCAGTCAAGCCCAGGAGGGGATGAACGTTAGGTCTAGATTCCCCTCACCTTGTGCCGGTCTGCAGGGGGAATGTCATAGTTCTCTGCCCGGAGGTTGGATGCAGCCACAATGAAATCCATATGGAAGTTGCTGTCATCGTCCTTTAATGCGTTGGGGGAGAGAGGGAGGGTGGGGAGATAATAAGAGTCTTGAGAGGAGGAAGAGGATGCCTGGTCTCTAGGGACACTGCCATTACCTGCCAGGCTCTCTCAGATCACAAAGGCATGGCTGGGAACACCTATCCGTTCAAGGCCACATGGTAGGTCCATCATCCAATCCCCACAAAGGCCTGGGGCTGCCTCCAGATCCCCAGAGATCTGTTCTGTCCAGCCCATCCATGCTTAACCCATGCCCCTGCCTGCCCAGGGCTCCCACCCAGCACCTTCTCAAAGTCGATAGGGTACATCTTGAACCCAGTGAGCTTTTCTGGACTAGGCAGCGTGGCCTTGAGCTCCTCTAGACGGCTGTCATCTGCAGGAAGAGAGGATACCATGAGCCCTTTAAATCCCAGGCCAGGGTCTGAGATGGAAACGGGAGCCTGGGGTGGGCCAAGAGGTATTCAGGTAGATAAAGGATTTGAAAAGGAAAGCCATCCTGGGAGGAGGAGGGGCAAGGGGGAGAGGCAGACAGGGCAGTAGAGCACAAACCTGAAGACAAGAAGAGGGGGTTATCAAGCATTATCGCTAGAGACACTATGGAACCAAAATGATGACATTAGGAGAAAGTAGAGATGGAGAGATCCAGGGAGAGCGGGAGATCTTGGGGAAAATGATGTAGAGAGGTGGGGAAACATGGAGGATACAGGGGAAGGGCTGATGAAAAAGATTTGTAAAGGAGAAGTTGGGGGGCAATATGCAAATGTGAATATAGAGGAAAGATATGGAGGGGGAGAGAAGACGACATGAAAATGGGAGCATGGGGGCATTTAAGAGGGTGAGACAGGTAGGAGATTTTATATATATTATACATACTAACACCTTATGTACATCATATAATTTCTACATATATCTTACATATACTATATATACATATTTGAGATAGAAGAAATATATGAATAAAAGAAATAAAGGACTGGACCTGGAGCTGAGCTGCGCCCTCCACAACTAAGACTGAAAGGACAACAACTTGAAGCTGAACGGCACCCTCCACAACTAAGATTGAAGGGACAACAACTTGACTTGGAAAAAAGGCCTGGAAGTACACACTGTTCCCCAGTAAAGTCCTGTTCCCCTTCCCCAATAAAATCTTAAAAAAAAAAAAAAAAAAAAAGAGAAATAAAGGGAGAAGTGAAGGAAAGATGGAAAGAAATGTATTAGGTTGGTGCAAAAATAATTGCGGTTTTTGCAATTTTTTTTTTTTCAACTCTTTAAACCGCAATTACTTTTGCGCCAACCTAATACAAAGAGGAACATGAGGGGATGGATATTTAGGAAGGAAGATGGGGTGATGACAAGGGAGATGGGAGAAGACATATGGAGAGGAAGGGGAAGATGGAAGGGAAATGCAGGGGGAGTTACATAACTACAGATGCATTCATCATCTGTGGAGGGGAAGGAGTGGATGAACCCAGACCACGGGGCCCCATGAGCCTAATTAAGCCTGCCACCTTTATGAACAAAATTTTATGGGAACAGTTCCACTTGTTCATTTACTGTTATGTATTGCTACTTTTGTGCTTCAACTGCAAAGGTGACAGGTGCAGATAATGTATGGTCTATAAAGCCTACCCTGTTTCCCCGAAAATAAGGCCTAGCCAGAAAATTCAGCTGTAATGCGTCTTTTGGAGCAAAAAATTAATACAAGACCCAGTCTTATATTTATTATATTATGTTATGTTATATTATATTATATTATATATTATATTATGTTATATTACATTACATTATGTAAGACCCGGTCTTATTTTACTATAAGACTATATATTTTACTATTTATTTACTATAAGACTTATTTTACTTATAGTAAATTTTACTTATTTTATATTATTAGTAAATATATAAGTAAAAATATTTTACTTATTTTATATTATTATTATTTTTTTTTTTTAAGATTTTATTGGGGAAGGGGAACAGGACTTTACTGGAGAACAGTGTGTACTTCCAGGCCTTTTTACCAAGTCAAGTTGTCCTATCAATCTTTAGTTGTGGCGGGTGCCGTTCAGCTTCAAGTTGTTGTCCTTTCAGTCTTAGTTGTGGAGGGCGCAGCTCAGCTCCAGGTCAAGATGCCGTTTTCTAGTTGCAGGGGGCGCTGCCCACCATCCTTTGCGGGAGTCGAACCGGCAACCTTGTGGTTGCGAGGATGCTCTCCAACCAACTGAGCCATCCGGGAGGCAGCTCAGCTCAAGGTGCCAGTTCAATCTTAGTTGCAGGGGGCGGAGCCCACCATCCCTTGCCGGACTTGAGGAATCGAACTGGCAACCTTGTGGTTGAGAGCCCACTGGCCCATGTGGGAATCGAACCAGCAGCCTTTGGAGTTAGGAGCATGGAGCTCTAACTGCCTGAGCCACCCACCAGGCCAGCCCCTTATATTAATTTTTGCTCCAAAAGACACATTAGAGCTGATTGCCCGGCTAGGGCTTATTTTCGGGGAAACACGGTAAGAGTTACTATAATACTTGGCCCTTTACCCATGATATACAGAATAAACTGGAAGAAAAAGATGGAGAAAGGGGGGAACAGGGGGGAAGATATGGAGAGGGAGACAAGGAGGGAGTGTTGAGAGGGAAAGGAAGAAAACTACATGGAGGGCATACTAGGGTGAAGAAGCACGTGAAGGAACATGGGGTCCTGGGAAGATGGAGGTGGATATCAAGGGAATTGGTGGAGATCATACCCCCCCAGATAGATAGATCAAGAAGAAACACAAGTTTTTCTTTCAAGGCAGTTACACAGAGCAAGAGCAACAAACAGCTAGTTCTCCCGAGGGCTAGAGAGTGGGAGTGAGGGAGAGAATTTGCCCCCACCGACCACCTGCATTTCAGAGGAAGAGAGACTCAAAGGACGGTGTGGGGAAGCTTCAGGCCTGGGACTGCAGAGCAGAGCCCGAGCACTGCTGCGGAGGCTGAGCTGGGCAGGGGACAAGTGAGGAGGTGACTCGTGGTTGACCGGCCTAACACTCTCACCAACAGAGGCATTGGCGCTCTGCAGCTCCTGGTCAGAGACGTGGATCTTGACACCAGATTTGGGGGTGAACTCGGGGACCTGAACAGCCTGGAGGAGTGCAGCCACCGCAGCTCGATCCTGAGAGCCCATCAGCCCATAGGTCTGGGCAAACAGGTTAGCGGCAGCCATCACGTAGTCCAGATGCAGGGGCTGGGAGAAGGCAGAACCCAGAAGGGGGACCACATCAGTCCTTGTCTGGGGATTCTTGGCCTCCCACCCACCGACCCTAGGAGACCCCAGGGAGGAGACTTACATTGTTGACATCAAAGGTGAGTGGGTGTGGACAGCGTTTGGGCCCAGACCAGAATGGAGCTCCAGAGCTTGTGAGCTAAAGGAGTGGAGAGATTTTTGAGGAACAGGACCAGAGAGCAGAGGCCTCTCTAACAATCCTGACTCCTCACCTTGGCCCCGGATGGGCCTTGACTCACTATGGTTGGGCACACACAGCAGGCTGGAGTCAACCATGAAAGATTCAGACTGTAGAGTCCTGTAGATGGAAGTTGATGCCAGGCCGAAGCAGGGACATCACTGAGAAAAAACTACCACCAGTTCCCGGGCAATCGCTTTGTGCAAGATAGCCATTCAACAAACTCTTATGGATTGCCAGGCACTGTATGAACTTGATGTTAGTAAGTATGAATAAAGCCTCACAAAAATCCCCACGAAGTAGATATACTATTATCTCTACTTCACTGATGAGGAAACTGAGGTGCAAAGAGAAGTCATGTGACTTGCCCAAGTGCAGATGGAGCTGGAATTTGAACCCACACTGATTCCTGTGCTCTTAACTCCGTAATTTCTCCCGCACAATCCCTATCGCCTGGGAGTTGTTATGACTCCGCCCATAGCACAAGCAGGGGAAATGACGTCTCTCGCTCAAAGGAAAGGGGACTCTCACGCTCAAAGGAAAGGGGACGGGAAGAATAAGTCAGGTTTAACCATTCTTTTGTGCCTCAGGGCACCTGCCACAGGGGGACTAGTGACCGGGAGGAGCCCACAGCAGGTTCCTGCTTCGGATTCTGCCAAATGGACCTGGCAAGGGGATATTACCTGGTCAGGAGGGAAGTTGTGCAGCAGCTGCCGGATGTTGTTAGAATACTGGGTGTGCCAGTGGTGGCAGGCCCAGGTCACACAGTCAGCCCAGTTCTGTGGCCGCTGCAGCACCAGGCTGCGCTGCACCGCCTCCAGCACCTCCAGGGGTTGGGTGCCAGCCAGCCGCAGGGTCCGCTCCACAAACTTGGGGTCTCTATCAGGAATTAGAGGGATCAAAGGGGCAGGATTACACAGCAGCCTCAGAAACGGGCTCCAGGGCACCCCCACCTTCTCCACAGAAAGCCAGTCCTCAACCCCAGTGGTATGAGGCCCAAGCATTCATTGATTGATTTGAAGTGTGCCTGGCACTAGATGTTACAATGGTGAGGAAGGCACACAGGATGCCCTGGCTAGGAGGCAGGGGGATGGGGTGAGGGGGCATTTGGTTACTTACGTGAGATACTGGTTGACATTTTCTGCCGGCTGCTTGAAGAGACCTTCAAACTCGTCCCGAGCCCACTAAGGACAGAATAAATGAATTACATGGGGGTGATGGCTGACAAAGTGGGTTTCCAGAGACATTAGAAAGACATCGGTGAACAAATCAAGTAGGAAGAACACAAATGGTCTGGGAGAAGGGCAGCCCCCCAACCACTGCTCCTAACATTCCGCACTCTCCCACCCACCCCAGCACCTCAATTTAAAAGCCAATGAACTTGATCTGGGCAGTGGTAAAACTAGTGAGTTTGCACAGGTCATCTCCTACTCCCCTGACAAAGAAATATCTGGCCAAAGCTAAGAGATCCTGTTATCTGGGAACACACCCTCCCTTTGCAGAAGTATACTGAAGTATTAGGGAGTGAAGTGTTATGATGTCCGTGACACACTTCAGCACGAAGAAAAATACACACTAAGAACATGTGGCAAAACAGGAACCACTGTTAAATCTAGGTGATGAGTGGTATTTTGAGTGTTCACAATCCTACTCTTTATACTCCTTTACACGTTGAAAAATTTCCAAAATCAAAGTTAAAAAACAAAAGAATGAACCATTTTAGGAACCTAGGCTGCTGGATGGGAAGTGAGGGAGGAAGGTTTGGATAAACGGCACATCTGGCGCTTAGGCTTGCAACACCCGCAGACCAGGAGCTCGGCGGCCGAGAGGCAGGGCTCCTGCTCCCTTTCCTCACCGCCCAAAGCTGATCACCTGCAGGGTGTGCTCGATGGCGTTAGGGAAGTTCTTCAGTGTGCAGATGGGGATGGACTTCTCAGGCGGGTCCTGGCTTGAGCTGTACGACTCCGTCAGGAAGGGGATCACCACCTGCACATTGCCCTTGGTGCCCAGTGTGCCCGACTCCAGCAGCGGCTTACGGTAATATATGCAGCGGCGGTCCATGTACATGCCTGGGGGTGGGGGGCAGGCTATCAGGTGAAGACAGGGAGACAGACAGCAGCGAGGCAGAGGGAGAATGCGTGCGCGCGCCCGACCTCCTCACCCGCCTCGAAACTCACGGGCATCCACGTTGTCCAGGGCATTGGCCACACCGTCCAGGGTTTGGAAGAAATCGTCATCATAGACGCGCTCCGTGTCAGGGCCCACACGGTTCTGGTGGCTTGTCACCCGGATGTGTGGATTCATCTGGCGCACAGCTGCAGCAGCGGTGTCAGACTTTAATTTCTAGAGGGGGTGAGGGTGAGGATGGGGAACCAGCTCGGTTATTCGTGCATTCAGTCAACCAACCTCAGGAGGCTCGCTGGTTTAGCAGGAGACAGCCTGTGACAGTGCAGCATGGCTAGGGCTGTGACAGACGTGGCAGGGGCTCCGCGGAAAGGGAAGCAGTGGCCACACACCGACTGGCGACAACAGGCCAGCCATCTGGTCCTCTGCCTACCCAACATCTATTGTTCTTTCAGATAACAGCACCCAGGGTTGGGGACATTCCCTCAAACAAAACAGGACCTTAGCACACAGACGAGCAGGATCCTCTCAAAGCCTCAAGTCAGGTCCTGTCCCTCCTCTGCTCAGAACTGTCGCCTGGCTCTCACCTCCACCGAGGGTAAAAGGAGCTGGGCCCGTTTCCTCTGGCTCATCTCCTGCTGTCCCCCCAACCTCTGGATCGTGGCCTGGAACACTCTTCCCCAGAAGAGGGGGCTCTACTCACCCACACCCTCCAAGTCTGCAGACCCTTCCTCAACCACTGCGATCCAAAGAGCAAACCCACGTCCCGGACCCACCCAACTTCCCTTATTTTTGCCGTTTCTTTTGCAGAGCACTTATCATGGACATTAACTATAACTAACATTGTTCCCCACAGAAGACTTCCCAGCTAGATTCCTGTACAACCCAGCTTGCATCTGTGCAGAGAAGAGTGAACCTAGCAGGCATAAAGCATTCCCCAAGCAAAGGCCTGCTTGCAAGGCTGGTCCTTGGCTAATGTCTGGGAACTTGGATTTGGGGAGTGTTCTCAGCATTCCTTACCTGGTAAGGGGGGCTCTCTCTGCCTAGTCTGCTTATACAAACAATGTGGTTTCTGCTGAACACCTGCTTTCCTTTTGGGAATCTGGAATTTGGGTACGTGCCCAGCAGAGGGTGCCTATATGACCAGCCCACAGTAAAAACCCTGGGTGCTGAGTCTCTAACAAGCTTCCCTGGTTGGCAACATTTCACATATGTCGTTGCAACTGGCTATTGGGGGAATTAAACACGTCCTCTGTGACTCCACTGCAAGTCTTGGAAACTTGTGCCTGGTCTCCCCCAGACTTCACCCTGCATGCCTTTTCCCTTCGCTGATATTGCTCTGCATCCTTTGCTGGAAGAAATCACAGCTGTGAATATAACTGACTATATACTGAGTCCTGTGAGTCTTCCTAACGAATCACTGAACTTGGGGATGGTTTGGGAGACCCCCAATACACTGTCCTAACAGCACTGATAAGAGGTCAAGGGGAAAAAAAAGGGGATGAAAAATGGTGGGGTCAATGGAAGGGTACTCACTAAATGTTTGTTGAATGAGTGACAGAGAAAAACTGAGGATTAAGAGACAAAGGAGAGGAAAAGGTGGAAAGGCCTCCTTTCCAGAAAGAATGGGAAAAGACAGGAGGAAAGTAAGAAGACAAAGCACCCTCCATCCCACCCCCTCACTCACCGTAACATCCCAGGGCCGGAACAGAAACTGTCGGTTCAGATTTGACTTCTCAATGGTGTCCATGTCTGTGACGACAATTTCTCCGCCCTCCCCACAGCCCAGCCCAATCATGGCGAAGTTCTTGAGCAGCTCACAGCCAATGGCACCTGCACCCACCTAGGAAACATGCAAGAAAAGACAAGATAGTCAGGGTAAGGCAGGTTAGCATCAGTCCTTACTCCCTCTGAAGACAGCAAATGCCAGGAAGAGGATCTAGTCCCCCATCCTCAAGTCCCAGGGCCACAAGAAATAAGCAACCAGTCATCTGAGGGAAGTGGCACAGAGGGGACAAGCAGAAGGATGCACCAGTCTTTCCCTCAAGATAAAGAAAATGGCAAAGCCATGCAACAGAGGTAGAAGAACCAAAAAACCCTTCCCCTCAAGAGGCAGGAGACCCAGAAGAGGTGGCCAGACGCCAGGAGGTGTCCAAGGGGATCACTCACCAGGAAGTACTTCTGCTTGCTCAGCTTCTCTTGCAGGTCTGTGCCAAATACAGCTACCTGCCCATCATAACGATTCTGGCGCTGGGGAACGTGAAGGGAGGAGGGTCAGAAGGGTCTTGCCAAAAATGCCCCCAACGACACCTTCCCCATGGGACCCGCTCACATACCGGGAGGCACTTGTCCTCCGTGAGGGCCTGTTTATCCTCAGGGAGACACTCCAGAGCATCAAAGTATAGCCACTGCATGATGGGCATAAACTTCCCGGAGCAGGCCTAGAGGTTGGGGAGGAAAGGGGAACCGGTCAGTGGTTAATGGGGGCCTGACATAGATGGACAAGTGATGCGGCCAGGGAGGTACCTGGCCCACCTCCTACCCTGCCCTTCTCCACTCATGCTGACCTTCATGACCTCTTGGGCAGCCAGGCCCCCAATAAAGGCATTTATGGGTGCCAGATCCCCAGCAGCTACATATGCCAGATTCCGGATGAGGTCCTCATCCAGGCTGTCCTGCTGCACAGCTTGCCGGGCTCGAGCATTCACAGCCTGGGCTAAGGTCACCAGCTCTGTTGCATCTTCCTGGTGGGGCAGAAGGAACCAAGGGCACACCTATCAGGCCACTGAGGCGGTGGGGGGAAGGTGGACAGGTAGAGAGGCATGGTGGGCCTTCAGTACCAAGGTCATCTGCCCTGGCTGGCTTGCCCACCCACCCACCTCATTGCGGGGCCGAGGGGGCCGGCCGTGCTGAGCACAGAACTGGTGCAGGGCCTGGAAGCCGATATGCAGCTGAGCAGGCCGGGAGAACTTGGCGAAGTCTGTCATCACAAAGTTGGGCTCTGCCAGTGAGGCCAACAAGGATTTCTGTGGGGGACAGGGCATCAGAACCATAAGAAAGAAATGGAGAACCTAGAAATGCCCAGAAGCACCTCCACAGCCTCCTACTCCCCACACTCACAAAGCTGATCTTCTTAGGTACTTTGACCTGACTGACGATGCCCCCACGGATATAGTCAGAGAAGTGGGACGTGTCACAGACACTAAAGGTGTAAGGACCTAGGGAAGACAAGAAGCTGTCAGGCTACCCACCCCCCCCCCCAACAAAACCCACAACACCCACAGGATAAGGACAAATCCGTGCCCGGCCCAGCTCAGACATCAGGAGCCATCTCCTCTCCATCCCAGGTTCCACCTGGTGTCAGAAGCCATCCCCTTTCTGCCCCAGACCCAGCCCCTAACCCATGAGACCCTGTGTCCCTGGCCCCAAGTCTATACTGAAATACATTCCCGGCTCCTTGTCCAAATCAGCTCAGACACGAGCGGATATACTATCTGTTCCGTTCAAACATCAGAGACCTTTCTCCCTCAGCACCGATACCAGCGATCTATTCTCCCAGGAACAGCTCAGACACAAGACAGCACCTCTCCCCACTGCCCACCAGTTCTGATTAGACCCCCGGGGACTCTGCCCCTGGTTCATCTCCGACACCCAGGGTGTGTCTCCCCTCGCTCAGAGCCCAGGGACACACCTTCCATCTCCCAATTCCCCCACAGCCCTAGCTCACCCAGGACTTTGATTTCCATGGGCTGACTTCCATTAAGTTCAACCATGCCCTGTACTTCTGAAAACGAGACAAAGTCGCCACTCTCAAACCCGTGTCGGGCCTCATCCAGGCAGGTAACCACACCAGGGTTGTCCTGGTTAAAGGAAGAGTGAGTCTCAGAGGCGAAGCGCAGGGTACCACGAGCAGAAAGGAAGGCCTGCTGCTGCCCAGCTGCCTGCCAGGACCCCTGAGGCTGGTCTCCTCACCTTCGTGACCATAGAAACCATAGCACTGAGCGGCTGCTCCCCATTGGAATCAGTAAGGATCATTTCCTCTCCAAAGTCACAGAAGAGTTGCCTGTAGAGGGGGCAACAGGGCTGATGCCCAAATCCCATGCATGCAGGGACCCCGTGTGTCCCTCAAGATGCAGCAAATACTCGCTGAGCAAATTCAGCCCATCCCTGCTGGGAATCAGATGGCGCTTATGCCACATGGAGAGGTGAACCCACAGAATCCAAAACCCGGGTGGCTGAGGGCAGTGAGACCTCGGGGGTCTTGGCTTGGGCCTGGCAGGGGTCGGGGGGGGGAAAGGGAGGCGATACTCACCCAAACAGACCCCGTGTGTCTGCCACCACCAGCTTGATGCCACGGCTGTGACAGAACTCACCCACCCGTAGCTGGTCCTCCAGGGGGGTGTTGGTGAGGACCACCACCTGTGGAGAGTGGAGGAGGCTCAGGGTGAGAATGGAGGAAGGTTGCTGTGAGGCTTCAGGGAGTCCTGAGGGCTTTGCTGGTTTGGCCCTGTCACAGACACAAAGTATCAACGTATCTACTTTGTATTAGATTCAGAGGCCGTGACCTCAGTGAAGAGAAACTGTATCCCTATGAGTCTCTAGATCCTAGACCACTGGCAGACAAGGTAAAGAGGCAGCTGAGAGGACAGAGTCTGGAGAACATCTGACTCATTCATTTGCCAACACCCACTGCCGCCTGCCCGCAACCCTGCCATGCCCTATGAGACACAGAAGAGGTAAAACAGTCCCCAGCCAAAGTCTGAGCTCATTCCTACCACACCCACTTGCTCCCAGTTCTCAAGACAACGCCTGCTCAGCCACGACCCTTGGGACTTTGCTCTCTGCCTGAATGCGCACCCCTCCCCACCAGGGATCTCCTACCCCTACCTCAGGGTTTGGCGGCAATGCCCTGGCTGTTGGGGCACACCAGGGCAGAATCTCAGCTCCCAGTTACTCTTTCCAGCCCAGAATTTTTATGTAACAAACAACCAGATGGCCCTTTATCATGTGCCAGCTGCTATTCTAAGTGCTTATCCCTCACAAAAACTCTTTGAGGTCGGTATTACCCCCCCACCCCCCAGTCTACAAAACAGGAAAGAGTAAGGCATAGGAGATAAGACCTGCCCGAGGTCACAGTGGTAGAAGCAGAAACTCATGCCAAGGCAATATGGCTCCAGTCTGTGCTCCTACCCCTGTGCTGTATCATCTTGTCTGTTCACATCTCCCCGCCCTGGAATGCAGGCAGGTCCAGGGTCTAAATCCTGCCTGCATTCCCTAGCTGCACCCCCAGCATGAAATCTGGCACACGGGCCAGCCCATTAAATACCGAACAAATAAACACACCAGAGATGGGCTCTGAGAGAATTGGGCAGGAAGCTGGGCCATGCCCAAGGTACCTGGAAGCCACTAAGGAAGTCCTCAACGAGGGGCCCAGTGTAGGCGCTGACAGGCACATAGCTGTTGAGCTCAGCGAGGCGAGGCTGAGAGACCTCAGCCCGATTTTTACCGATGTCCTCCTCCCGCAGGTAGAACTGCAAAGGGGGGTAGGGGACAAAGTGAAGTGGCTACAGAGCCTGGGAAGGCTAGTCCCTCGGCAGGGGAGAAGGGAGCCAGGAAGAGGTACCTGGGAAGAGAGGTCAGCCCACTGGGCAGTGCCCTGGTCATGTAGGGTGACAGCCTTGACCCCACCAAGGATGATGTTTTTGGCAATCTCCACGCCCAGGCCCCGCAGGCCTGATACCAGTACGCTGGAAGTCTGGAGTCGCTTCATTGCTTCATGGCCCAACACGTACCTGTCAGGTTAGGGGGCATGCTGGGTCAGGGCCTGGCCTTCCTGCCCACATCCTCTCAGAGCCCCTCTCCCACCTCTTGGCCGACTCCGGCCCCACTTACAGCTGCCGGGAGTAAAGGCCCTCATCTATGTCTGCTTCACTGCCGTTCTTCGCCATTCCCTAGGATGGAGGGGAGACATGCATGAGTAGGGTATGGACAAATGGACAGTGACACAGAAGATATTCCCGCCCACCACCCCGTCTGCCAGTATCCAGGAAGACACTCACGTTGGTTGGCACCGAGGGCACTTCAGACAACACAGAGTGGGCAGGGGAGCAGTTAGAACCCGACTTTGGATCAGGCCCGGACACGCGACGTTTCTTGGACAGCGGCGAGCTGGACATCTGGAGGGAAAAAGGAAGGTCAGAGGTGAGCCTGAGGCACGTGGGTGGTTCTGTTGGTTAGTGGCGACTATGGGGGGAGGGAAGACTTAAGGGCTAGTATCCCCATTTTACAGAAGAGGAGACAGGTACAGAGAGGTGAGGTGACTTGCCCAAGGTCACAGAGCTGTCAGAGCTAAGATCTGAACCCAGGTGGTCTGGCTTGCAATCCATGCTGCTGACCACTAGGCCATTCGCTTTTCTCCCCAGCCCAGCATAATGAGGGAGAGACGCCAATCCTGTAGGGTGAAAGGAGTGACAAGAAGAATGTACTTGTGGGGAAGTCAGAGGAGGGATAGAGATTCAGGTCAGCCTGCCACTCCTTAACAGATCTCATTAACCCCTATGGCTCAGTTCCCTCAGCTGTAAAACCGGGGCGATAACACCACTTACCTACCCCGTGGAGTTGCTGAAGTGATGAGATAGAACACAGACCATAGAGCCTGGCACAGAGCAGGTGAGCAATAACCAGCAGCCCTTCTCCTCTCCCTTAACCCCTGCGACACGGGTGCCGGAGGGAAACGCGACTTGGACATCCATCAGAGTGGCGTGATGGCAGACAACCCAGTCCCCAGAGGGGATCAGGGAGGGGTTTTACAAAGCCCCACCCCCGTCCCCTCCCTCCCGCCCCAGCTCTGGGAGGGGAAAACACCCAGGCCAATAAGACTTGCCAGGGAAGAGAGAACACACACATCTTCCAAGCCTCATCTGCATGTGGAGTCCCTTAAGCAGGTTAACAATGATAAGTGAGTGTTTATTGGGAGTCCGCCCTGGGCCAGACATCATACTGAGCACTTTATGAGCCTTGCCTCACTTTGTCCGCAGAGCAACCCCATGGGGTTGGGACTACTATCAACAACACCCCCCAACTCACAGTGGAGGGAAAAAACTTCACTCAGGGACGTGTTGACTTGACAGAGGTTCCCACAGAGTGACGAGCTGGGTTCAGACCAGGATCGGCTGAGCCTGAAGCCCAGGCTGCCTCCCGGTGTGTGTGATCAGGTGTCATCCCCTCAATGTAAGGCAGGGCTGAGCGTCCTTGCCAGACAAGTGGGAAAACCTGAGCTCATGAGGGCAAGTTAACTCGCCAAGGGTCACACACTAGGTCCCAGAGACAGAACAATGCAGCCTGCCGTGGAAGTGAAATCTGGGGGTGGGGGTAGGGGTGACTGGATGCAGACGCTGGAGACAACAGGACCCTGAATCATCTCCTCGCTGCCGATGCTCCTTTAGGCCTCTGTTCTACACTGAACCCAATCACACCAAGTACCTCAGATTCCATTTTGGCACCTGTCACACTCTAGCACTAAGCAAGACGACAGGAGCTCCCTGCTATCTAGCAAGGGCTTACTGCCTGTCAGTCAGAATAATGGATTTTGTTTAATCCCAGCAATGTCCACGACCAAATAACCTTATGCCCACACCATAAATAAGAAAACAAAGGCCCAGGGAACTCCAGCCATTTGCCGGGAGTGAAGCAGCTGGTGAGGAACTGTTTGCCAAATGCCTCCTGGGGGAAATACTAGAGTCAGGACCCAGCTCAGGGCCCAGCACACAGGCCTAAGGGATCAGGGGTGAAAGAGGAGGACCTAGGAGGCCTCATGGCTGGCTAGGGCCGGAGTCAGCCAGCTGAATTACTAGGAAAGTTAAGAACCAACCTAGGTAGGAAGAGACTTGGTGAATTAGGGACACAAAGGCAAATCATATTTTTCCATTTACTGGCTCTCTGACCTGGGTAGGGATCTCATTTCCTCTTAGCCCCATTTTCTCCAAAAGCAGAGGCAAATGGAACTATCCTCAAGGGGTAACTGGGAAAGTTTAAAAAAAAAATCAAGGTCTGAGGTTACAACTCAGCAATCTGAGGACGCGAGTAAGTGCCTGCCTGGGCACCTGCAGTGGCCTCCATTCCTTACCTCCTTGCCTTGTCACTGCTTTGCCTGTTTGGGACACACCATCTCTCCACTCCCTAAGTCAGAGATGATCCAGGGCCAGAGAGATCTTTAGTATCTGTACCTTTCACCTTTGGACCCCTAGTGCAGGCAGCAAGGGTCTAAGCAGGTGTTGGTTGGTGTTTTGAGAGTACATTTCAATTGCAGAGGTTTGGAACAGGCCAGTCTCAAGGCAATGCAGAACAGGTCTGGGGCAGAAGTCCCAGAGGAGCTCAAGATCCTCCACCCCCAGCACAAAATCGATACCCTTTCTCCCTCAACATATACTCAGGCCCCAACTAGGATGCATACACTACCAACTGTTCAGCAAAGCTGAACTGGGGCTCCGAGTTTCAGAACTTGCCTTGGGTCTCCAAACTGGTGATTTTGAAGCCTGAGCATTCTCTACCACCCAAACCAGAGGTTTGAGGTAGGAGTCCTGGAGAAGGTTTGAGGGGGTCAGGTTATCTGGATGGAGAAGCTAGGGCACAGGATGCTGGGGCCTGTCAAGCCTCCTGGGAGGGATTAACTGAGAAGTCCCTGGGAACATAAAAGAGAGGAGTCAGGAGGCTGTTGTCTGAGTCCAGGGAGGCTCAGAGGGAGGCAGGAAAGGAGATGTTAGCAGCCCTGGGGGCCGGTGGGTCAGGACAGGCAGGGTGGAGCCTGGCAAGGCTGATTAAGACTCAAACGTTTGGAAAGGAACTTTTAAATCTTCCCAAAGGCTCTCGGGAAAAGGCTCCTTTAGGGAAGGGCAGGGAAATTACACTGCAGGCCCGCAGAGGCTGCAAGGAGGTGGGAGGGCAGTTGCTGGGCTCCATGGAAGCTGCACAGGGAATGGGTGGGGGATTCTGTACCCAAGGAGGCAGCAGGGAGATACTGGGATCTGGGGGGAGGGCTGTTGTCCATCAGGAGGACTCTAGGGCCCTGGGGACAGATGCTGGTGGCAAAGATAAATCTTTGCTAAAAAAAAAACCCCAGGGACTTGCAGGGGGAGAGGTGTCTCTGACATTGATGCCAGAGTCCCAGGAGGCTATGAGGGTGATGCTGAGGCGCAGGGTAGAGCTGAGGAGGGATTTCTACCGGAGCACAAAGACCTTGTGTTGAGCTCACTGAAACAGACCAGGGACTGCAGCTTCTCTGAGGGAGTGGAAAGGGGAAGCTGAGCCCAGCTAGTTCTGGCCCTATGAAGTTCAGCAAGCAGGTACTGGCTAGGTCCCCTAGCGGGATTGGGTTTCTCTGACCAATTATGTGGGATCCTATGGAGGTGCCGAGAGTAGAAGCTGAGAAGGGGGTTTTCTGCTCTGATTGGAGGACAACTGGGCCTGTTGGGGGAAGGGACATCTGACAATGATGGTAGGGTCCTATGAAGCTAAAAACAGAAGCTGAGGACCTGTGACTGAAGATGCTGTGGACCTTGAAAGGCCAAGGGCAGATTCGGAAACCTGATGTGAGGTTAAGGGATCTGTGAGAGAAGCTGGAACCCTGGTTGGCTTTTAAAGGCAGGGATTGAGTGAAGGGTGGGGTTTGAGAGGTGAGTGTCTGAGGTGGGGGAGGCCAGGAGCCGACAGGGTCTGCAGGGCAGATGGGGGGGGGGTGGTCTCTATCCCTGATGGACGACTGTGTCCAAACAGGTCTGGTGCCTGTTACCCTGGGAGGCTCTGAAGGAAGACACTGGGGGTTAGGGGCGCCTGATGAGGGAGATATGCCTGCAGGGGGTGGTCTCTGAAGGGAATACTGGGAGCATGAAAAAGGGGGGCATTCACTTAGAGACAGTCTCTAAGGGCAGATTCTAGAAATTGAAGTGAGTCTCTCAAAGTAAATGCTGAGCGGGGCCTCTGAATAGAAGTGCTGGTCCAGAGGATTTCTGATGGAAGACGCTAAGGGCGGGGTGGGGTTGGGAGACCTGACATGTGGAGGGGTCTCTGCTGTGGCGGCCAGGCCCAGATGGCCTTTCCCAGGGTCTAGTCTACTTGGAACGTCTGAGGGCAGATTGTGTGTGTGTGTTAGGAGGATCTGAAGATGCTAGAAAAGACTCTCAGAAACGAAAGTCATATGAACCCTCCCCGGGGTCTGGCCCCTCTTGGAAGCCACCCTCTTGGAGAGCTGAGGGACTAGGGGCAGTCTTTAACGATATGCATTGCTGGGAGGTTTTGGCCAGGAGTCTCAACCCGGTAAGGCTCTATTGGTGATAAGGGGCAGTTCTGACCTGTAGTGCAAGGTTCGGGACCGGGTCAGCCCCTGACTAGGGATACTGGGCCGGAGTCTTTACAAACAGATCCCGAGGGTCTGACCCCAAGGTCACATTTACGAGGCCGAGGGACTGGGCTGGTCCTGGATGGGAAATGTCGGCCCCGCCCCAAGATCTGCACCCCCCCCCGACCACCGAACCCCAGCTTCCGAGTTATCACTGCCCGCCCCGACATCAGCCTGGCCCAGCGCCGGCCCTGTCCCTTCCAATGCATCCCGAAACCCCGGCCAAGGCGCTGAGAGAGGCCGTTTGTTACCAATGCCGGTTCCCCGGGTCGCGCCGCCGCCAACTCCTGTAGGAGACGAAGCCAAGCCACCCTCCTCCTTCTCCTCCTCCCCGCCGCCTGGGCCGCCTAGAGTCGTCGCCGCCGCCTCCGCCGCCTTCTCCTCCCCCGGCCGTAGTGGTTGCGCTCGTCCCCGTAGCCTCCTTCACCTCCGCCGCCGACACAAGATGGCGGCTGCTGAGCCCAAGGCCGGAACAAAACCTTGGGCCCTACCCCCAGGAACCCGGATGCAGGCAGACCGCGCCCATTCATGAATCATGAATGTTGATCCCCGCATGTCAGGGACTCATTTGAAGAGGAATAGCTCCACCTGGTGGCTACTATGGCACTAACTAGGAAAACCAGGAAAGCAGAGGAACGTGAATAATGAATATATTGCTGCAGCCAGGCTGCCATGGAAACCAAGAAGGGACCTCAAGCCCACACTTCCTGATCATGAATTATGTATATGCCCAGGTGGTTGGTTGACCAACACTCTGCGACCAGAAAGCCAACATGGAAGCCACGCCCCACTGTCATGAATAATGAATGATCTTGCAGCAGCCCGGAAGCCAAGGAGACCAAGGCTACATCTCTTATGAATAATGCATGAGGCCCCGTGGGCTGGAACAAAAGGGGCAGGCCCACCTATTACAGCATCTAATACTCTGTAACCTGGGAAATAGGGCTACTACAGAAAAAATACCCTACCCGGTTCATGAATAATGAGTAACAATGTTGCAGCAGCTCAACCTGGAAACTCAGAGAGGTCAAGAAAGGTCCCACCCACTCATTATGAATTATGCATGAGACTGGATGGACAGCCCTCCCAGCAAGTAGGGATTAGGGTAATCCAGCCCTGGCAACATGGGCAAGCCTTCCTGTACATGAATAATAAAAGCCGATGCTGCAGAGCCATGGCGGAAACCCAGGGGAAGTGTAGCAGCCGCCTCCCCACCCCTGACTAACTGCACGTGAAATAGGGCTGCCTTGTTCCAACCAAATCCAGACGCACTACATGCCTCTGGCAAGTGCCTCAATTTCCATGACTGTAAAATGGGGATAGCAAGAGAACCCATCTACCTCATAAGGCAATATATTATCAAAATCAGAGAATATGAATTATGGATGAGCTCAGTGTAGTGCTGGCACAGGGCACTGTTAAATTTTAAAATATATATATGTGTATATTACTATAAAGGTAATATGTAAATATATTAATATAAAATTAGTTGTGTGTGAGCGTATTCGCAACCACTAGAGAAGCCCCCCAACTTGGGGCATTATTTAAAAAATAATGCCTTCAAACACCCTCCCAGAAGGACACTGGAAAACAGAAAGCTCAGGCCACCAATATCCATTAAATAGGTAGGACTGACTGCCAGATGAACCCCAAGCACCGAATACATTTCTGTCGAATAATAATAGATCCCATTAACAGATGTGGTGTCTCCTTTCCCGGCATTGTGCCACTGATCTCAGGAATGCAGAGCAGGAAATCGATTTCTTCTTGTCCTTCTTCTTGTCCTTCGGGTCTCAGCTCAAAGGTGACCTCCTTAGAGAGTTCTTAAACCCTCACAAAAATCACTTCCACCTACCGATGACTAGCGCTGTGACCTGGGGCCAGACATTTCACTTCTCTGGGCCACTGCTTCCCCACCCATAAAATGAGAATAGTAACCTACCTGATGATGGATTTTAAATGAATAAATATGTAGAAAGGGCTTAGAACCGTGCCTGGCACATAGTTCTATTTAACTAACAGTGGTAGTACCATTAAATTAGGGGGTACAGACTCTGGAACTAGACTGGCTAGGTTTGAATGCAGGCTCGGCCACTCACTGACTGGGAGTAGGCAAATTACTTACCCTCCCGGTGTCCCAGTTTCCTCATCTATAAAATAGGATAATAACAACTTACCTCCTAGGATTGTTGTGGGGATTAAATGTGCTAATAAAGTGCTAAATTAGTGTAAATTAATCTGATCGTCATCATGCCCATGCCCACTTTTCAGGCTCACGGAAAGATTTGACAAAGATCACACGGCTTGGAAAGAAGACGATTTGAATCTAGATCCTTTGTTGATAATCTGAGATTACTGAGCTTTAAGAAATGAACCATGCACGAGGTTTAAACCCTGGAGCCTACAAGGCAAAGCTAACAGTGTATCATGCAGATGAATCCATAAAAGCTACGCCCCTCATGAATTATGCACAACGCCCCTAGAGAAGCCACTGACAACTTGGGTGCTACTCACCTTTACGATTAATCAATGAGGTCTAGTTTGCCCGGCAAACTGTAGAACGCCCCTTCAGCACGCTGATCCGCCCCATCGTGAATAATTCACAAGCCGATACTTCCAGCGGACCAGGTGCGAAAGAGGCAAAAAAATGGGCTTCCTCATAGCCCCACCTCCTCATGAATAATGAAGAAAGCCGCGGCCAACGAAGGCCGGGTGGCACCCAGTACCCTCGGGAAGCGCGTAGCAAGCTGTGCTCCGGCGTCCCTTCCACAGCCTGGGCTGGGGGCTCCTCTCCTAACAACTTGTGGGCTCTGACCGGTCCAGTCTCCCCGCCCCGAGTAATCAAGCACGGGGGGGGGGGGAACCGCATCATATAAGCAGAGGTCACAAAGGCCACAGATACCTTCACAATGCCACGTCGGTCCTGAACGTTCCTACCGTGGTCAGGACCTCTCCTGAAAACAAGCCCTCTCAAAATTCCGCCTTGACTTCAGGGACCTCAAACTTCGCCTCTCCCCTTGGGAAGCACCCCAAATCCTGCCTCATGGACAGAGTACTCATTCATGGACCATAAGGGTCTCCCCAAACATCCCCCTAAACCCTGTCTCCGAGGGGTATATAAACCTTGTCTCCAAGGGATATTTCCTACAACAGATTCCCACATCCCTCCCCGGAGTCCCCAAAAGCCACTTCCTAAGGGTCCCTCAAAAACAGCCACCCCTAAAAGCCATCCCGGGCCCAGAGCCTCCAAATATGCCCATTGGGGGATCCCCGAAACTGAGCCCCCTCCCTCAAATTCTGTCCAGGGGCTTGGGGGGCACCGTGCTCCAGCTCACCCCCTGCGCCGGGCGGAAGCCTCGCCTTCCTGCTGGAGATGAGCCGAAGCCACGGGGCAACGGAAGAGCAAACCACCTCCGTCGCACAAGAAGAGCCAGAGTTTGCGCGGAGCTCGGAAGCGCGGGGACTTGGAGGGCCCCGGTTTGGGACGTACCACAAACGCTTAGCTAGAGGGGCGCCCGCCCCTGCTCCCGCGCCTTCGGCAGAACGTGTCAGACCCAGACACCCCTACGGGTTGTGGTCCTTCCTGAAAGCGCGAGGCATGCTGGGGGTGGTAGTCCGATCTGGCCCCCGGCTGGTGCACGTGGTGGGCATCAGCGGCCAGGGTATGGGAAAATGTAAACCTGGGCTGTGGAATTCCGGGAGCGGTGCTCTGGGAGTGAGAAAAGGGAGCGGAACACTGGGGTACCTCCAAATGGAAAGACACACCCATCCTCCAGATGGGAAGGCTGAGGCTCAGATGGCCAAAGGAGTTCATTCATTTGACATTTATGGAGCTCAAGCGGTAGGTCAGGCGCTGGGGATGCTTTCTTGCCTTCACGGAGCTGACATTCTAGCAAGAGAGACAGACCATAAACATAACACATAAGTAAAAATTATAGCTTCGCATATAAATATGTATTAAAATAGATACATGTGACTATATAATATATATTATGTAATACAATGTACATATAAATACTACATAGTTTACATAACATGATAGCTAGTGTCAATATGTAAATAATTTACATCTGTATATAATAAATGTCTTACATTTAATACATCGTGTATATTCTATATTTGCATGTGAATATATAACTAAATATATATGCAAATGTGTGTTGTATATATAATTCCTAAATGCTATGGAGAAAAATAGAACAAGGTAAGCAGAAATTTGGGGGACAGTGGGGTCAAGGAAGATGTCACGCGGGGTGTCATGCGGAGTCTCTGGTCCCGCTCCCCACATATGAACACAGGACCCGGTGAGGCCAGAAAGGAAAACCCACGGAGCCATAGATAGGGGAGTCATACCACTATAGTCTCACTGGAGGCTGGATTCACACGACGTGCGCTTTTCTGCCAACCGACCGACTCCCCATTTGCTAGCTGCAATCCGCCTCTGCAATCCGCAATCCACACTCCGCCGCTTGGTAGCTCAGCCACCATCTTCTTGCTAGGCCCTATTTTTCTGCTAGCGTAGCCACGGCAGTTATATTAGTGGCCAATGGCTCACTGGTTACAGCTGACGGCCAACTAGCCACAGCTGATGGCCATCCAATCACAGTTGATGGCCATTTACTACCTGAGCCAGCACCTTTCCACGTGAGGCCGAGAGCCTGGAAACTGCACTCCTGGCTCTGTCCCCACAGAAGGCCTCGCTGAGAAGATGTTTGAGCGAAGGTGTTTAACACAAAATGCCTTTAACATCTTATCCCAAATTCTGTACCTCATATCTTGTCAACAACCTCCAAATTTGTTCATTTGAAAAAGATTTATTGAATGCCTACTGTGGGGACAGAGTCCCAGAGAGCAGAAGGCTCTCGACCTCATATGGAAAGATGCTGGCTCAGGTAATAGATGGCCATCAGCTGTGACTAGTTGGTCATCAGCTGTAACCAGTTAGCCATTAGCTACTAATATAACTGCCTTGGCTACGCTAGCAAGAGGGGTTGGTTGGTTGGCAGAGAAGCGGACGGCGGATTGAGGCTGGCAAGTGGGGTTAGCAAGCGTGGTGGATAAGAGGATTGCAGATCGTGTGGGTCCTACTTCCTGCATCTCACTTGGCTGCCATTGAGACTGGGGTGCAGGAAGACCCCCTTGGGGTACTGGCAGATGTTTGCTTTTGTGTCTCGACCAGCTGCCATCGAGAATATAGTGATGTGACTCCCTTATCTGTGGCTCTGTTGTTCCTTTTTGGCCTCACCGTATCCTGCATTCTTGTGTGGGGAGTGGGAGCTGAGACCCTCCATGACACTTACTAAGTGCAGAGCACTGGGGACACTGCAGAGAACATAACAAGGAGACTGCCCTTGCAATAGTCAAGACCTCTCTTCCATCAGATCTTTTCCTTATTTATCGTTTGCCTCATCTCAGAGAGACCTGCCCTAATACCTGTGGGGACAGAGTCCCAGAGAGCAGTTTCCAGGCTCTCGGTGTCACGTAGAAAGGTGCTGGCTTGGGTAGTAGATGGCCGTCAGCTGTGGCTAATTGGCCGTCAGCTGTAACCAGTTAGCCAATTAGCCACTGATATAACTGCCACGGCTGCATTGGTGAGTTGAGTCAGTCGGTTGGCAGGCAGAAAAGCGGACAGCAGGTTGCAGGTCGTGTGGATCCAGCCTCCAGTGAGACTATAGCGGTATGACTCCCCTATCTATGGCTCCATGGGTGTTCCTTTTTGGCCTCACCATGTCCTGCGTTCTTATGTGGGGAGCGGGTCTAGAGACCCCGCAGGCCACCTCACACGACAAATGGTGCAGCGAGCAGGGTCTCCCGCACGACATACCCCATGTAAAGTAGTCAGGGAATGCCTCTCAGAGGTGGCATGTGAAAAGTGAGGAAGTGAACCACAAGGAACATGGGGAAAAGCATTCCGGATAGAGGAGACATCCAGTGCAAAGCCTTGAGCTTGGAAGTTCTTAGCATGTTTGAGGAAGTGCGTGGAAGTCTTTGTAGCTGGAAAGCAGTGAGGGAGGGAGAGTGCTGTGAGATGAGATCCTAGGCCATGTCAAATAGGGCATTGCAAGCCAGGCTGAAATGTTTTTTATTCTAAGATCCATAGGAGCCATAAAAAGATTTTAAGCAGGAGAGTCACATTATATAAATTAGATTATATTTTATTTATTTTTTTAACAGGATTTTATTGGTGAACAGTGTGTACTTCCAGGACTTTTTCCAAGTCAAGTTGCCATCCCTTCAGTCTTCGTTGTGGAGGGTACAGCTCAGTTCCAGGTCCAGTTGCTGTTGTTAGTTGCAGGGGGTGCAGCCCACCATCCTTGCAGGAGTCGAGGAGTCGAACTGGCAACCTTGTGGTTGAGGGCACCCTGGCCTATATGGGAATCGAACCAGCAGCCTTCAGAGTTAGGAGCACGGAGCTCCAACTGCCCGAGCCACCGGGGCCGGCCCCCTATAAATTATATTTTAGAATAAACAATCTGGCTGCTCTGTGTGGTGAGAGAACAAACTGTAAGGGGAAAGGGAGAAGCAGAAAACTCAGTGTAAAGGCTACTGCAAGAGTCAAGGAAGTGATGAGAGAGGATCAGACCAAGGTGGTAAAAGTGGAAGTGGTGAAGTGGTGAGGAAGGATTAGATCTTGGATTGATTTTGAAGGTAAAGATGCCAGGATTTGCGAAGGGGTCAGATACAGGGAGATACAGAGAGTCTTGGCTGACCCCCGGGTTTTTAGTCTGAGCAGCTGGAAGGATGGAGTTGTCATCAGCTGACAAGGGAACTACTCCATTAGGAGCAGGTGTGGAGCAAGATCAGGAGTTTGTTTTTAGATGTTACATTTGAGATGTCTGTTAGACATCCAAGGTCTGGTATGTGTCCGTTGGGTGAACAGTTGGGGACCAGGTCTGAAATTCAGGGGCTGGAGGGAAATCTGGGCTGGAGATATGAAGACCATTAGGGGTGACAACTGAAGCCATGTGTGTGGCCAAGTCCTTCTTTGAAGAATTGATTGGCTTCAAATGGATCAGTGGGAGTAATTGAGGCAGGATTTGGACTTTCCCAAGTGAGAGGGAAAGGCATTCCAGTGGGAGGGAATAGCTTGAGCAAAAGCATGTGGAGAAAGTAGGGGGGGACAGTGGGGGCCGCAATAGTTGTACCATTTCACATTGCCTCCAGCAGGAAAGTGCCTTTGGATGTTTGCCAATCCTGTGTAATTATAATTTGCATTTTCTTCCTGGGAGTGAACTTAAACATCCCTTCATAAATTTAAAGGTATTTGCAGTTCTTTTCTGGGAATTCATGTCCTTTATGCATTTTCTATTGGATGGTTGTACTTAATAGATTTTTAAGGAACTGTTTATTAGCCTTGTTTTAAAAAAATGGAGGCTTAGGGTGGCTGGTTAGCTCGGTTGGAACGTGGTGCTAGTAACACCAGGGTTGTCGGTTCGATCCCTGTATGAGCCACTGTGAGTTGGGCCCTCCTTAAAAAAAAAGAAAAGTAATTGCAGTTTAAAAGGTTAAAAATAATTGCAAAAACCGCAATTACTTAAAAATAAATAAATAAATAAATAAAATAAGTAAAAAAATAAAAATAAAAATGGAGGCTTGGGGACGAGAGTGATGAGGATGAGAGTGATTCAAACAGTTGTGGTGTGTGACTTATTCATGCTGCCAAGGTCTGTTATGTGCCAAACCCTGTTGTAGGCATTAGGGACACAGTAGTGAACAAGATAGACAAGTGATAGACAAAAGTACCTTCCCTTGTGGAGCTTTTATTTTAGTGAAGGAGACAAGCAATATAGAAAAGTAAGGAAATACACAGTAGTATGTTAGAAATTGAGAAGGTGAGAAGTGTTATGGAGAAAAGTAAGACAAGGAAGGGGGCATAGGGAGTGTGGCAGGGGAGGCCTTGGAATTTGAAATGGGGTAGTCAGGGCAGGCCTCATGAGGGAGGTGACACCTGAACATTCAGAAGGCGTGTCTCCCTCAGTCTGGAACAGTTCTTCGTACTTCTCTTGACCTTCATGACCTTGACGCTTTTGAAGATTACAAGCCAGGAATTTTGTGGAATGTCCCTCAGTTTGGCTTTGTCTGATGTTTCCTCATGATTAGATTTAGGTTCTGCAGCTTGGATATGCTGTCTCTTTCTCATTTCATCCTATCTGATGGCTCATAATTTTAATACTGATAATGTTCACTTTGTTCCCTTCATTAAGATGGTGTCAGCCAGGTTTCCCTACTGTGAAGATACTTATTTTTTTTCCCTTTGGAATTAACATTTATCTCACGGGAAATACTTTGTATTTATGTAAATATACACTGTTCCTCAATAAAGTGTAACCACTAGTTTTAGCAGCACTAGATTTTCTAACTCCATCATCATTCTGTAATGATTGACATTCTACTGTAAAGAAGCTCTTTCTCTTCTCCATTTATTTACTCTTTTATTCATTGATTTATGTAAGTATAGATTCATGGATTCTTGAACTTTATCAAATGTTTTTTCTGTGGTTGAGATTATTATGTTTGTTTACTTTTGGTCTGTTATTGTAGAGAACTACATATATCAGTGTAGTTTTCTTGATGTTGAGCTATTTTGTGTTCCCGGGATAAACTCTATTTGATCAAAACATATACTATTGGATTCATTTAGCTACGATTTTTTTTTTAAAGATTTTATTGGGGAAGGGGAACGGGACTTTATTGGGGAACAGTGTGTACTTCCAGGCCTTTTTTCCAAGTCAAGTTGTTGTCCTTTCAATCCTAGTTGTGGAGGGTGCCGTTCAGCTTCAAGTTGTTGTCCTTTCAGTCTTAGTTGTGGAGGGCGCAGCTCAGCTCCAGGTCCAGTTGCTGTTGTTAGTTGCAGGGGGCACAGCCCACCATTCCTTGGGGGCGTCAAACCGACAACCTAGTGGTTGAGAGGATGTGCTCCAACCAGCTGAGCCATCTGGCCACGCAGGAGCTGAGCGGCAGCTCAGACTTCATTCTAGTTGCGGAGGGTGCAGCTCGCTGGCCCATGTGGGAATCGAACCGGCAGCCCCATTGCCCAGAGCTCGCGCTCTAACCAACTGAGCCACCCGTCCGCCCCTAAAAATTTTTTTAAATGTATTTTTGTTTTTCCAGGACCCATCAGCTCCAAGTCAAGTAGTTGTTTCAATCTAGTTGTGGAGGGCGCAGCTCACAGTGGCCCACATGGGGATCAAACTGGCAACCTTGTTGTTAAGAACACCTGATCCTAACCAACTGAGCTAACCGGCCGCCTCCCTACTTGCATTGCCTTTAAAAGCCGTGTTGCATCTATAGTAAATTCTGTTTTAATTATGGATTTGGTTTTTGTGTCTTCTATCCTCTTTAATTGATGTCTTGCCAGAGGTTGCTTTCCTGTTTTTATTATTCTGCCTTTTCCCCTCCCTATTTCATCTGTTTCTGCTCTTCTTCTTTCTTATTGAAGTTTGTTCTGGTGGTCTTTTTGCAACTTCTTGTATAATTTATATGAGAAAATGCTCAGATTTTTAACTATACAGCTTGTTGAATTTTTACCTAAGTGCACACCTATGTGACCACCCGAGTCAAGATATAGAACCTTTTCCTTATTCCAGAAAGCTACCTTGCAACTCTTTCCAGTGAATAGCAACCTCCCCACCTCCACCCTGCTGACTGCTATCACCATAAATATGTTCCATCTGATTGAGAACTCCACACACGTGGACTCATATAGTCTGCACTCTTTTGTGTCTTTTTCCACTCAGCATGTTTGTGAGATTCATTCATGTCATTTGTATCAGTATTTTGTTCCTTTTTATTGCTGAGTTGTATTCCATGAAATGAATAGACCATAATTTATCCATTGTCCTCTTGTTGGACATTTGGATTATTACCAGTTTGGGGCTATTATGAATACAGCTGCTATGAATATACATATGACAAGTCCTTTCGTTGACACATTTGCATTTACTTGGGGTAAATGTCTAAGAATAGAATTGCTGAGTCATAGGATAAGCATATGTTTACCTTTATACAAGACAGCTAAAGTTTTCCCGAGTGGTTGTACCATTTACTACTGGTGACCACGTATGAGGGCTCCTTGTTGGAGCCCTGTGGTAACAGCCCTGGAGAGGATGGGGACAGAGGTGGACCCAAATGGTCCAGGTATCCCCGCGGCCTGGGATTGGCAGGCCGAGCTTCTCTCTCTCCACCCCTCCCTCGGGGTCATCAGCCCGTTAAGGGCACAAGGCAGCGCCCACTGGTGCTAGAGTGCCCACTGTTGTCCACTTGGAGATGTCCCAGGGCACGGTCCCCAGGCCCAGGGAGGGCCAAGTACAATTGAGCCTTGCTATTTATTATACAGCAAGTGCCGCTGCGAGGTGGCGAGGCAAGGGGATGGCGTGTTCGCAATCCTGGCTCTGCCCCAGGGGGACTTGAAGCCCAGTGGTGCTCTGGTGGTGCTGGATTTCCTGGTACAGCATGACCTGCTGGCCCCCACAATGGTGATGAGCTGCAACCCGAATCTTGTGGGTTGGGGCACAGGCCAGAACCCCATGTTCTGCACCCCCACCCCCACTGAGTGGCTAGCCACCATGTACCAGACATTGGGAATGCCAACACAGCCACCTACGTTGGCCTGACAAGTCCCCTTGTTTGTGATTATGTCCCTGTGTCTGTGTGGACCACAAACCATGCTGGGACGTGAGAAAGAGACATGAAAGCTGCGGACTTTTCAGCTTTTATTACAAAAAGAAGAACATATTCCAGCCCAGTTTTCCAACAGAAGTCACCAACTCAAAGTCTGACTTGGTCAGGGCGTCTCTGGTTGGGGAGTTGGCTGGTAGACAGGTGCAGGGCCCCATTCAGACCACCTGACATTTCATCCTCTCCTGCCTGGGGCAGGACTACTTCTATACCCGACAGACATAGAAGCAGCTCTTGCAGCTCCTCACTGGGCCTCGTTGAAGCGGGTCACCATTGTCTTGTGCAGTGTCTCCTTGTAGGACTCAGTTGAGGTGACCCCATAGGAGCTGCCTCGGGCTCCTAAGCCAGAGCCCCGCACCCGTGTCTGAGCCTGCATGAGGGAGGCAGGCTCTGTCAGGGGGGCCAGGGGTGAGGCAGGGCTGCAGTGGGGAGAACTAGAGGATGGAGATGGGATCACGGAGACTCACCTCAATGGGCGTCACAATGCCTTGCTTCTTTCGGCCCAGGCCACTGCCCTCTTTCCAGCCCATGGCCTGGAGCATGCGACTGCCAATGTTGTCACTGCCCAGCCCGTCCCGTGTGGGCTGCTCAAAGTCCCTGCAGGGGACAGTGGGACAGCGTGAGTGACTGGCCTGCCGGTCTCAGACCCCCCACCTGGCCCTGGGCACTCACACGGAAGCTGCAGACATGCCACCATACTTCCTCCTCTTGGGCTCTGGTGGCTCAGGGATGCCATACTTTTCTCTGCGTTCAGCTGCGCGGTCCCGGTACTTCATTTGCTGAAAGTTTGTGTGTGTGAGAGAATGGGGGAGCTGGTCACTACTGGCAGGAAATAGGGGCACAGATGGGTAGCGGGGGGTCCCATGGGGAACTGGATCTGACTAACAGGTCTGAGGTCCTGAGGGCAGGACATCATAGGCACCAGCAGCCAGTGCGGGGCATTGGGAAGAAGCCTCGCAGGGACTGGACGTGAGATGGCTAATGGCAGCCGGGCGGTACTCAGCTGAGGAACTTGAGCACTAGCTGCCTGAAGGGATGGAGGCCAGGAGTGGGTCACACCTCACCTCCATGTCATTCTTCTCAAGTGCTTCTAGTTCATTTTCCGATAGGTGGGCTCGCCGGTGAATCTCAAGGTTTTGCTGCAAGAGGACAGGAAGAGTGAAATGGCTGGGCTGGGCTGGGCCGGGCCAGGCCAGGCCAGGGTTCCCTGCCACGCCTCCCTCAGTCACCTTGTGGAGCCCGGAGAGCTGCTGGTGCCGGATGAGCGCCTCCTTGCTGGGGAACTGGCGCCGGCAGAGCAGACAGGCCAGCTTCTGCCAGTCGGTGAGCTTTTCCTCCCGCTCTGGGCCCCCTCGCTCCTGCTCCTCCTCACTGTCACTCTCCCCACTGTAGGCTGCCACCAGCCCCCGAGGTGGGCTCTGCAGAAGGGGGGAGATCAGGCCCGGCAAGATCAGAGCCCTCCTCCCGTCCCCCGCTGCCGCTCTTTCTGCCCTCGGCACTCACTGGGCGGTCCTCGCTGGCCAGTTTTGGGAGGTCCATGCTGGTGTGCTGTCTCTCAGCTAGTGCTCCCTGGGGTGGAGGGACACAGAAATTCAGGGACTCCACAGAGGGACAGGATGGATGACAAGACTGGGGTGGGGGATGAGAGCGGGTGGCCACAACACACCTTCTTCTCCAGGATGGCGTAGCCGGCATCTGCAGTGGCCGACTCCCGCCTTTCATCGTCTCGCAGGGAACTGATGGGCTGGAAGCTGTTTTTGAAGTTTTCTTTTTGCTTGTTGAGACTGCGAGCCCAGCGTTCCATGTCCTTGGCAATCTAGGGGCGAGGGGTGGGGGTGAGGCTCTCAGGAACCCACCAACTCTACTGCCCCACTGCCCTTACCGCAGCCTACCCCGCCCTGCACCTCAAGCAGAGGTGAGAGAGGCAGCGGTGAAAGCTCCCAGTTCTCTGTCATACTGTCATTGGTGCTCATCAAGCCCCTCTCTGGCTGTGACCTCACTCTCCTGACAGGCACCCACACTATTCTGTTCTCTCTGTTTTCATTTATCATTCTGAAATGCATAAGATGACTTTCTCTGTCAATGACTTTAATTTACATGCATAGATACTATGTCACACTCCATATTATATTCAGTTTCCCCCCCAGGCACAACACCATTTTTAGAATTTACCTGGTCGCCAAGTTCTCGCTTGTAAGGCTGCACCCAGACTGTTGCTCTGTTCCTCTACCGACACACACTGAGGTTCCCCCCAACTGCCCACTACCACAGAATACTGCAGGGGCTGTTGTCCTGCCCGCCCCCTGCCGAGCCTGCGAGCAGCTCTCTGTAGACATGGACACACCCCCATGAGTGGGCTTCCGAGCCACGCACGCCCACTTGTTTCCATAGGCAGGGCTAGCCTGGCTTCAGGCATGCCTGTCGCAGCCCACACTCCCAGCAGCAGCATGACGATTCTCAGTAGAGGACAGAAAAGCCGACGGGGCTCATGTGGATGGCACTGGCCACCTCAGGGAGATGTGACCCCATACCAAAGAGGTCATGCAGCAAAGAGCAAAGCCTCGTCTCCCTTGAGCACAGTTACTGCCTACATGCACATCCAGTCCCCACACTGCTCCCTCAGCAGTGGCGGTGACAGGTGACAGAAAGGCAGCCATCAGAAGACACAGAATAGCGAGCTGGTGACTGCTGGACCCCAGTGTTCACCTGTTGGGCTGTCTTGGTCTTGTGCTTCTCTTTCTTCTCTTTGCCCTCCTTGGAGGGTGCCCCTGTCTCTTTATGGCCGTCGGCTGACTGCTCCAGGGCAGGAACGTAGGTCCGCCTTTCCCCATCCCAGTACAGGTACTGCTGGCTCTGAGCGTTGTAGTAATACTGGGGTGGGGGGAGGGGGCATGAGGGACGGCCTCAAGAAGGGGAACTGCACACCCCACCTGCTCCCTGGGCTGCCTCATCACCTGGGAGTTGGGGTCATAGTAGAGGCCAGTCTGGGGATCATAGTAGTAGCCGGATGTCTCGTCGTACTGGTAGGTGGAGACGTCAGGAACAGCTGCGGAGTAAGAAGGCGGGGGGGTCACACCACTCCCTGCTTTGTTAAAGGAACTCCCCACCACCTACACGTCTGTAGGCCGGGGCTACTCACGGTACTGGCTGTAGGACTCCTGGGCAGTGGGGCTGGTGGCTGGTGGCAGGGCAGAGCTGGGATGGTTGGGGCTCTGGAGCTCCGATTTGAGCACAGCAGGTGATATGATGGTGTATGACTGGTCAGGGGCCAGACAAGGGAACAGGGCTCAGCGTCTGCCAACACCCACTGTGCCCACCCCTCCAGGATCTCCCTTGAACTCCCTCACCTGACTGTTGGCAGCAGCGCCCTGGCTGCCGCTTGCCTCGGCTGCTGACTGCTGGTAGATGCCAGGGGTGGCACCAGGTTGGGCACGGGAGAAACCCTGCAGTGACACAGAGTCCGCTCCAGGCTCCAGGGAGGTTTCAGCACCTGTAAAGAGGGAGAGAGAGGGAGGAGAATGCCTGTGAATGACAGGGCCCAGGACCCTCTGCAGGGAGGCCCCCACATGGGATTGAGGAGAGATGCTGGGCTTACCTGCTCCGGCTGCGTCCCCTTTGGTTCCAGTGATGCTGGGGCCCTTGGTGCCCTTGAGGTAGCCATGGGCATAGAGGGAGGACTCTGTGCCCTGGCTGCCGCCATAGCCCTCATCCTGTTGGTAGTAGCTGTAGTCGACCGGTGGCTCCTCGGGGGTGGCCCAGGCACCCTCCCCACCCTGGGAGGCCTGAGGGGCAGGTGGGAGGGGCTCATTAGCAGAGGAGGGCGTGCTGGGGGAGGGGAACCTAAGACGCAACTGCCCACAGGTGAGGCTAGTCTGTCTCCTGACAGAAAGCATGCAGCCCTCAGACGTGAGACGCGAGGGCTGCCTGGCCAGAGCATAGCAGGGCAGCACCAAAAACAAGACAGGAACAAAGACACATGCCAAAACGCTCCCAGGGCGGACACTAGTCCGTGTGCCGTGTGGCCCATGTGTTGGGCATCAGACCAAGGGAGATATCACTCTCCCTTCTTTAGTCTTGTCTCCCAATTTTCTTTCAGCCAATTACAAATGCCTTTTCATTAAAGAAGATCTAACAACTCAGGACGATAAAATAACCACCAAACAGGAGAGAAAACTAGCCACGATGGCATTGAAAATGAAAGCCTGGGATGAGGTGATTGGGAAGGGAGCGGGAGCGAGGCCCCCAGAGCTCATGGCAGCCACTGTGAGGGTTTTGGGTTCACAGAAAGCCAAAACAGCAAGCCAGCCCTCCTGTTCGCAGAGAGAGTGCGGGAAGGTTGAGGCGGCCCAGGTATTAGGATGCTGGGGCAGAGGGGAGTCTTTGAGTACCTGTGAGATGGCCCACTGGGCCGCAGCAATGGCAGTGCTGGCCACAGAGGCAGCATTGATGCGACTGCCCTCATTGGAGGCCATGTCCCTGGGGAGGATGTCAGAGACTGGGAGTGAGATGGGGGGCCCCCAGCTGGGGGACAAACTGGGAAGGGACATAGGTGGCGCTCTGACCTCTTAGAACCCTTGGCAAATTCAACATTGATGGTCTTGCCATCGATGGTGAGCGGCGGGTGCAGGGCCTGCAGGATCTGCAGCAGCTGGGCTGCCTCCTGGGGGAGGAGGGGAGGCAGGGGCAGAAGGGTCAGGCCCGGGGAGGTCCCCGGCTCCATTGCCCCATTGCCAGGCATGGGGCCGCGGTGGGGGGGCTGGAGTCAGGGTCTCTCCTCCCCACCCCGGGGGCCGGGACCCTGGCTGCCCGGCCCCCCCTGTGCCGCCCTCACCACGATGGTGGAGAGCTGGATGAAGGCGAAGCCGCGGTTCAGTTGAGTCTGCTTGTCCTTGATGACGCGTACATTGGAGGAGGACAGCACTGCATAGGGTGCCAGGGCCCCCAGGATGGAGTCCATGGTGCTGTGTGGGTTCAGGTTGCGCAAAATGATGGCTGTGGGAAGGGGCCCAGCATTAGGGTCACCCCTGAACTCTGCTCCAACCCTACCCTCTGGTGGCTCCCCACTGCTCCCTCTCCTCTGGCTTCCGCATTTTTGCACCTGCTGCTTCCTCTCACCTTTTCTTCCTGGACAAACTGCTTGTCCGTTCCAAGTCCCAGCTCAGTTGCTCACCTGCTCAGACTTTTCCCAACACACACCCCAAAGTCGAGTTGGGTTATGCTCCTTCCCTGCTCTCCCTGTCTGTCACCCCACCAGCTGGAGAGCCCTGGGAGGGCTGTCTTGGTCACCACCATCTTTCTGGCCTTGGAGAGCCCAGCCCAGACACCCTAGGGCAGGCAGGAAGAAGGAAGGAACTGACTCACTGTCATTGGCGTTCTCCGAGCTTGGCTCTGAGCCCTGTGACAGGGCTTGGGAGGCTAGCACTCCCTGGGCCTGGTAGGGCTGTGGCAGGGGGAGCAGGCCCTGGCTCAGCTCCCGTCCACCCAGTGGAAGTGTCTGCTGATCCAGCCTTGTGCCCAGGGGCAGCTTCTGCTCTGCCTCTGTCAGGGGTGGCAAAGGACAGGCTGGTGACCAAGGGGAGGCTCCAAGCTGCTCACCCTCCTCCCAGAGCACTGGCTCCTCACCCTTCTCCCCTCTCCCACAATGCCCCAGGGAGAGGGGCAGTATGAGGGCCTCACCTGACTTGGGCACACCACATTTGAAGCACTTCTCGCGGCGTTTGAAGTTCTGGACGCCACACTGTGAGGCACAGGCCAGGCCGTCAAGAGAGGGTGGGGCTTTCCATGGTGCCCCCCCAAACTTGGATCCGGGGACCCCCCAAGGGAACCCAGCCACGCCCCAGGGAAGGGAGGTTCCAGAATCAGGGGCAGCAGGGGGCTTTGGTGTTCTGGCTCTCATTCTCAGGCCTGTGCCTCTCCCCTTTACAAGGTCTCAAATTTGTCCTCAGTGCCACCTTCTCATCTCAAGAATCAACGACAACTTCCCCACTTATCACAACTGCTGCCTCCTCTGTGGTACCAACTCTCAGGACTGGCCCCCAACAATGTCCCTTTAGTAGGTTCCTCTTCTCAAAACATGCTTCCCTGTTCAGACACCTCCAACATTCCTATCCCTCAAAGCCAGGAGTCCCTCTCTCGCCAGGCTCCCACCCCTCCTTTGTCTTGGGGACTGGGTTGGATCCTGCTGCTCTCGAGAAATCTGCCGTGGATATTCCAGCCTCCGAAGACCCCAGTTTCCACATTTCTGGCTGTTCTAAGGTCAGGTACTGAGCACTACTCCTGTGCCAGGCTCTGCTCCGCATGCCCAGAAAGTGGCCTCGGGCCTCATGGCCAACCAGCGGGAAGCAGTTATAGCACAGAGGGACAGGTTAGTCTGTGGGGACAGTCACCGACAGGGACTCGGGAAAAGGAGTGGGCCAAGAGGGGCGCCGCTCACTTGGCTGGGGACAGTCAGCAGGGATGTTGGATCTGGGAGACCCAGAAGTCTGGGTTGGTGGGGTTTTGCTGGGAAGCAATTACTAACAGAGGGAACAAGAGGTTTTCCATAGCTGATGTAGGAGGGTGAGGAGAGAGGCCAAAGCCAGGGCTAGGGAGAGAGGGTGAAGCTAGATTATGAAGGACCATCCTGCTTAAGCTCAGCGTTGTGGGGGTTTTTAAGCAGAGGAAGAAGGACATGGTCAGAGGTGGTTCGAGCAATGTTACAGTGAGAGGGCAGGAGAAAGAGGCATGAGGCCAGCACACCACAGAGGGGTCTGAGGCGACTGCCTGGGGGAGGGAGTGAGGACTGGCCTGCACGGTGGGAATGGCCAGGGCGGCTTTTCTGTGACGGGAGTGACAGGACCTGGCAACCAGCAAGATGTGGGAGGTAAAGGAGGGCAAAGCAGAGAATTCCCTGGTTTCGAGGAGTATCTGAAAATATAGGAAATACAGGAGGGATGGAGTTCCACTGTCATTTTGTCCCTACCTCTCCAGAGACAGTGGACTCCCGCCTTCTGATACTACTTTTTCTTTTTTTAAACACACAGGTGCCACTCCCTTTGCTAGGCAGAGTTCTTCTTGGGGCCTCAGCAAGCTCTCAGTCTGACGCTGAGGTCTCAGGACTGACAGCGGGCTGCAGATGGGGCTGTGCCCCAGGGGAGCCCTGAACCCCCGGTGGTGGCGTCCATGGCCCCTGTGATCAGGCGCAAGTCACGCTCAAGGCTCACCACGGTTCCACCTCCCTTGAGACTCAGCTTCCTCTTTGGGAATATGACTGTAAGAGCCTATAGGCTCCTACCCTGTCTCAGGTGGACAGAGCTTTGTCAGAATGGCCTTCAAGGTTGGCCCAGCTGACACAGGCTCGCAGAACATCCTGCGCTTTCCCTCAGAATAGCAGCTGCCATTAAATGGTGCTAAGTGTGGGCCAGCTGTTGTTCGCAGCGTTACCCTCTCAACCCCACAGTTTAATCCTCCCAACCACCTTTGGGGAGAGCTGTCGTTACTATTTGCATTTTAGAAATGGGAAAGTGAGGCAGGGAGAGGTTCAGAGCCCTGATCAAAGTCAACGCAGATCGAGGGGCGTCTAATTTCAACCCGTCTGCCTCTGAGCTCCGCATTTTACACACCACGTTATGCCTCCACTCTCACGAGCGAGTCATTTACGTAAATATTTGTTGACCGTCTACTGGGGCTTCAGGCAAGACAGTGCTTCATGGGGACAGAGACTGCAAACGAGCGGAAGCTCAGTACACACTGGTAGGCGGGCGGGTGGCAAGGAACCATGGCTCCGGGAGCCGAGCCAGTCCTCCACGCCACGTCAGAGGCCCCAGGGAGACAGAGATGTTGCCATCACTGCTGCTGTCGCACTTCATGGTAAGTGCTGCCCACCGCCCCTGTACCTTATTACATAGCCAGTCCTCATTGATCTTGGGCTTGGGGTCGCTGTAGTGCATGGACACCTTCTGGCCCAGGATGTTGAGGGAGTGCTGCGGGAAAAAGCAGACCTGAGTGAGGCCCAGGCAGCAGTGCCCCACGCACCGTTTCAGCACAGGAGAAGAGAGTGAGCGAGCCCTTCAGCTGGATGGATGAGGGACAGGGAACGGAGGGAGGTCGGAGAACTGACAAGGGAAAAAGGAAGGGAAGGAGGGAGGGAAAGCGCCACAGCCCTCGGGCGCAGCTGTTTTGCTGCCTTTCAGGGCACGCGCACGCACACGTGAACACACGCCACCAGGCACACAGTGCTCGGCTGACCGATGCTTGCCAGACAGTGGGGAAAAGCCCTCACTCGTCCCTGACACTGCCAGGCCACAGCCAAGGCCAGCACTATACAGGCTACATTTGGGATGAGAGGGGATGGGAAGGGAGGGAGAGGAGGGGACAGAGAGAAAGAAAGAGAGCGCACGCACACTAGTGCTGGAGAAGGGGAAAAAGAAAGAGCCATATTGAAAAGATGGAAGTTCCTGCTGGGAGGCTGTCTTCCTGTGGCTGGCTGGGTCCTTGGCCCATGGCGCTAGCCGACGGACCGGCAGCGACAGCTCCAGGGCCGGCCCTACTGCGCCCCCTTCCAGCACATCTGCCCCTCCTCCCGAGGCTTTCCTTCAGTGCCACACACCAGTGCGCGGGGCTCTGGGTGGGCAAGCAGAGCAGGTCCTTGGGTCTCTGAAGGGCCCAAAGCTGCTCGGTTGGAAGACCATGCCAGACTGGGGGAGCAGGGGCCCTTCCGGGTGGCATGGCTCCTTGCTGAGAGGGCAGGCATGCCCCCAGAGGAGCGGGGCGAGTGGTGATACCAGCGGGGGGGTAGGTGCAGTGGGCGGGATGGGGCAATCACGTGAGTCCTGGTGAATGAAACTATGACACTTGACTGGTACCTGAGATCAACAGAGCAGTGCTGGCCTCTTACGTGGGAATCAGAGGGCCGAACTCACATGCAGGGCGAGCTGGCAAAATGGGACTTGCTAGTTAGTATGCCAACAGCTAAGTTCCCCTGTGCTTGGATTTCCAGCGGTGCCTGAGAGTGGAATGAAGTACTCGCTCTGCCTAACCCCAGAGCAGGGCAGTCCCCTGGGGTGTGGGAACCTAGGTGGAAGACCCCCCGTAGCCCTTTCTCTGAAAGCTCAGCTGGGAGAGGTGGAGGGGCAGAGCTAGTGGTGAGTGTGGGTTCTTGATGGGCGGCCCAGTGGGTAATGAGAGATGGGAAGAGGAGATAGTGAGGGTCAGGAAGGGGGAGAGACAGGGGCGGGGGGATGGGACACAGGGCCACAGGGCAGGGAACTGTGTCCATAAGAATCAGGCGATGGGGAGCGCTCGATTACAAAGTAGTATTTGTTTGGGGGGGGGGTTCAAGTGCGGCAAAGCAACCTGATTGGCTTCCATCCATCGTGTAGCGTCCTGCAAGTGACTAAACTCGACGAAGGCGAAGCCCCGGCTCTGACCTGGAGACAGCATTCAGATACAGACGCAGTGGGTTAGTCAACAGCTTTGGACACACGGCGTTCCCGGGGGCGGGACCCGAGGGGAGAGGATGGGGGCAGAGAGGGAAGGCGGGAGAGGAGAAAGGAAGAAAGGAAGAGAGAGAAGCAATCAGAGAGAGAAAGACCAGGGAGTGGGAAGCAAGGAAGATGGCCGGGAGAGGGAGGAAAGGGAAGGAGAAGGGAGGAAAACAGACCTGGAGGGAGGTCGGTGGGTGGGGGGAGATACATACACGCCAGCTGGGAAGAAAGACAGAGAGATGGGGCTTGGGCAGATGTGCCTGGCCAGCCTGGGGTGACAGAGACAGAGAGAAGGAGCTGGGAGGGAAAGGGCACAAGTAGAGGTCTATCTCCAGAGAAGGAAGGAGGGCAGATGGGCAGTCTACTGGCTCCACATGGGCCAAAATAAATAGCCAAAGGGCGGGGCCCAGCACAAAGCCCAGGAGCGCCCAGGAGGGGCGCTGTAACAGGAGTTTTATCAATGGAGCAAAAGAAGCTGGGCTGGGCAGCTCAGTGAGGCTAGGAAGTCCTCAGGCCCATGAGGAACAGGGGGAGTTGGGGACACAATGTCACCTCAGCCTCACCACAGTGCCTGAGAGACGGGCGTCATAAGGGAGCCACCTCAGGGCCAAGCTGGGAAGAGTATAGCCACCCACAGTCCAGATACTCTTACACAGCGGGAGAACGGGGGCCAGGAGGACCTTAGAGTAAAGAATCAGTGGGTGTCTGGGAGAAGCCCCCAGGGCCACAGAGGGGGCTGCACTTGGGATACCGCTTTGGGGAGAGAGACCACAATCCTGGCAACATTTGGTTTGGCTGGGGTGAAGCAGAGCAAGACCTGCATGCTACCAAGAGAGACTCCAGGCCTGGCCAGGGCGGAGAAAGGGACCTAGGGCTTGAGGCCGCAGGAAGCAGATCTTCCTTGGGAGGTGTACACAGGGAGGGCTTAGATGTGGCGGGGCTTGGGGCTGCATGCTTGATCTCTAAAAGAACTGTTAGGATGCAGAGGAGGATGGAATGTTATGATGAGAGAGAGAGAGAGAGAGAGAGAGAGAGAGAGAGAGAGAGAGAGAGAGAGAGAGAGAGAGAGGCGGAGGCGTGGGGAGGAGAGAGACTGAGAAATGGAGAGAGAAGCCCAGGCAGTGAGGCCCCACTGTGCCTGCCTTGGGGAGCCTGGGCCAGAGATCCTGCAGAGACAGCTCTCCCCCCACCCCCCTGCTACCCTCAGGCCAGGTCCAAGCAGCCTGCAAAAGGGAGGGAGGAAGGGGACAAGTGAGGCCAGATGTCCTGGCTGCTCCTTGGGATGAGCCCTGGGACAAGAGCCATCCCCTGCCTCCCCTCTTGGGATACATGGGGGGCCGTGTCAGACCTACTTTCTGATCAGAGGCTGTTACCAGAAAAATATAGGGGAGAGTGAGGGCAGGGGAAGGAGAAGAAAGGAGAGGGAAGGGAGCACATGGGGGGTTACCATCTCAGATACTCAGAGTCCCAGAGAGGAGGTTCCCTGGAGCCTGGCCCTGGCCCTGCCCCCGGGAAGCGCTCAGCTCAGCTCAGAGCCACACCCCCTCCCCAACAGCCCCGCACAAGAGGCTGCCGGCTGGAGCTATGAGGAGAGTGGGATGAAGGGGGAGAGAAAAAGAGGGGTATCCCCAAGCTGCCCATTCCCAGCTGTGGCAGGAAGGCAGGGTAGGGAGGGTGTGGAGGAGACTGAGGCAGGAGGGAGACTTGGAAGCAGAGGCTGGCCAGCGGAAGGGGAGGGCACTGGGAACGAAAGCTCACCTGAGGATTTGTTCCGCATCAGCCGGACCTCCCGGGCTTGGACGCCATGGGACTGCAGCTGGGCACGGATCTGTACGGGGAGATACAGAGTGGGGCAGGCTCAGCATAAGGGGGCTGCTGAGTAGCTGAAGCCGGCCAGAGGCCTCCAGGGCCCCAAGGGGCCATTGGTGACGTGCGCACACTGTCTCCTCTCTCTCTCAGGGCTTTTCGCCGAGTGACCACGGCCCGAGTCCCACACCAGTACCTAGTCTCAGCTTTTGGCCCCAGACTTGCAGAGCGAGTCAAATAAAGAAAGGGGCACAGTGCAAGGTGAAGCATGGCGGCGTGATGACCCTCGGGGGTGGAGAACAGTAAGAGAGCAAGCGAGCCCACGGGTCAAGACGGTGGGCAGCGGCGGTCTGACAACAGGTTTGGTGCAGCCACAAAGTGAGGAAAGCTGGGATGCAATGCTGGCCCTTCACAAAGGGGCTGCCCTCTGCTTGCATCAAGAGACCCATGACACAAATACGAAACTGGGAAGGACTGGGGTCTGAGCAAACCCAACCCATGTGCCCCAGACCCTGAGTGGAGCAGTAACTTGGGGGTGGAGACAGAAAGGTGTGGTTGTGGGGTTTGGAAAGCTTCCTGGATGAAGTTAGCCAGAGGGAAGCTGCAGAGGCAGTTCGCGTATCTAGGCCAGCGGTGCTTCTCGTGGAAGACTAGGAGCCTGCGCCGGGCATTGTTAATGCCTCTGGGCCTCAGTTTCCTTATTAGGTTAAACAACAAAAAGGAGATTAAACACACACACTTTTTCTTTCTGTCTCTCTCTCACGCACACATACATGCAGGAGGATGAAAAAGGACAAAGAGGAGTTTTATTAGGACCACACACACACAGGGAGGGCTCAGGAAACAATAAGAATGCAGGCTGTGGGGCCCAGCTGTCCAGTGTCACACACAAACTCTGCTCTGCCACTCACTGGCCGTGGGACCTGCGGCAAGTTGCTTCACTGCTGGGGGCCTGGCTTCCTCATGCATAGGATGGAAATACAAAGAGTACCTTCCCTGTGGGGGGGCTGTGAAGATTAAGTCCGACGTGGCGTGTGGCCCACCCTATGAAAAATCCTCAAGAAGTGCCAGCACTCAGCTACTGTCTGACCCTGAACATGGCAGGTGGGTCAGACTTGAGAAGGTTGCAAATACACAGGTGGGTTTTTCTCTGTGACAAAATGGGCAGCTGGCAGATTTCAGAGGAGAGCTGAGCAGAGAATTCATGGGGGTGTGGGGAGGAGAAGGAGGATAATCAGGGAGGCTACTCTAGTGGCCCTTTTGGGCTTTTACTGGGGCTCCTTAAGGTAAGTCTGTAGGAGAAGGAAAGAGGAGAAAAGGAAGGAAGATGGAAGGGAATGCCAGGAAGGAAAACAGGGTGGGGAGGCTGTCAGCAGCAGCGAAGGAAGTCAAAGAAAAAGCCAAGGCTCTGTGGCCAGGCCAGTGAGGAGAGCTGATGTTGGTGACAAAAGAGGGTGAGAGGAGGTGAGAATAAAACCTCAGAAACTCCCACGAGGACTCTCCCCACCCGCACCATCTCTGCCATCAGCACGCCCAGCGTTGGGCCTGACACTGGGCCTGGCCAGCACATGGCCCCCGACCAACATCTGCACAACGGCTGGATGAGCAGTGGAACGTGCAGGAGGAATGCTCTGGTCCCTCCCACAGCCACCACCGGCAGCCCCTTGGGCAAGCCAGCCTGTTGGATACCCCTTCCTTCTAGACCAGAAGGCGACAAGGCGTGCCCAGAGGACAGATCAGTGCTGGAGGACAGGAGCCGGTGGGGAGAAGGGATGAAAGGCACTGAGGTCAGGGCTGAGGGAGAAGTTGAGGGCCCTGGAGGAGACCCAGCCTGGCCTCCTGCTCTGCCACCTGCCCGGGGCCATGGGGGGCACGTACGTCATCCTCAGTGGCTGCCTGTGGCAGCATCCTCAGCATGACGATGTTACTGGCCTTCTCCTCCTCCTCCTCCTCCTCCTCCTCCTCCTCCTCCTCCCCTTGCTCGGTCCGATAGTCCTGGTCCCGATAGTCGCCGTCTCGGGGGAAGCCTGGCGGGCCAGTGGGGCTGTGCCTGTGCCGCCGCCGCCGCCTACGCTGAGTTTCGGAGCCCGGGGAGGCCTCGTAGGAATCCTGGCCGACAGAATGAGACGAGAGACACCAGACGGGCAGTCAGTCTGGGGCGGGCCTAGGGGCTGGCCGCTGGCTCTCTGAGGCGGGCGGGCTCTGAAAGCCAGGGCTGGGCGGGCTCCGGCTAAAGGCTCGGGGCAGGCAGGGTGGGTATGCCCTGGACTGCAACACTTCTGGGGTTGGAAATTCTCCCCGGGACACTTTTGGGGGCTGCCTTGGTAGAGTGGGGATAAACCAGTGGCAGTGTTGGTGTTGGGGAGGAACTCCCACAGACAGGTGAGCAGACATTGCTTAAACCTTGGGAAGAGACAGTCTGGGGTTGGCACACTAAACCTTGCCCTCTGTTTCTCTCCCCTCTTCCCTTGCCAGCTCAGCTAGTACGTGTACAATTGTTCCTTGTGCCACAGAAGGCTACACACATTGCTTATGTTTCCCAGCCTGGGCCTGGGCCCTGCAACCAAATTGTAGGTATAGGAATAGCTTAAGATCTTGGCTACAGCCAGCCAGCAGGGACTGGTGAATGTGCAAGGGTAACAGCACTGCCCCCTGGCTCCTCATCCTTTGCCTGGCTAGTCTTCCATTAGCACCAGGCTCCCTCCTAACAGGGTGCGGTCGCTGGCTTCTTGGGTGTTGCCCAACCAACTCTTCCAGGACTAAGCAGGCCAGGCCTGGGTCCACACCCCCCTCACTCTTACAGGGACCAGATAACTTAGTGCCCCACTCCTATTCTTCCCAACCCAGCTGCCACTGGGGAAGCTTAACTGTCTACCACAGGGGTCTTTGCACTGGACCCCGCAAAGGGAGGCCAGAGGCCCATACTCTGCCCCTCCAGGGCTGAGGTTGCAAGAATACCCTTCCCATCCCACTGGATAGGAGACTTGCCTGCTTGCTTGGACCATGGCCCTGACCACCCCTTCAAAGCAGGGTTCCCCTAAGACAAAGCTGCTTCTTCCCCTCAGCGGGGGGCTCCCTGCTGGTAAGCATCATGCCTCCCTCCTCAGGCTAGGGCTAACTACCCAACATGGAACTCAGAGGAGAGGCCTGAGAGGGTCTTCACCTTCTGTCTAAGAGCTCTGCCACCACTGGGAATGCCCACAGTTGGACTCGCAGAGCTGCTCTGCTTGGTGACATATAGTCTCCCAGTTGCCTTCCCAACCCCAGACTCTGGGGGTCATATCAGAGGCTCTTGAAGGGCCCCATATTGGCTGGGAGCAGGCAGTACAGGGCTTGCAGTGAACCATGGACCCAAAGTGAACACTGGGGAAGGAGGGAGAGAGGTGGTGGCCAGGGGCCCTCACAAATACAGAGCCAAGCAGGGAGACCCAACTTGGGAGAGGAGCCCTCAGAGGGGGAGTGGGGACAGACCCTCCAGGTGAGGCAAAGCCACTGAGCACAGTCCGAAGGCACAGGAGCTGAGAGCTACCTGCAGCCAGAGGCCCTGCAAGAGCCACCCCCCAACCCAGGCCTGACTGTCCCTCCTGCCCTCACCTCTGCACTCTGCTCCTCGGATGAGTCGTCATAATCGTGCTTGCCTTCCTGGCTGCCATACTCGCGGGGGTATGAGCGGTAGTCCATGTCCCGGTAGTCGTGGTCCCGGCTGCGGTTTTCCCCACCGTCCTCCTGCGAACGGTCAGCGGCTCCATAGCGGCCAGTCCTGTCTCCACGACCACCTCTGGGGGAAGAAGGATGGGAGGCATGAAGAGCGCAGTCCTTTCTGAAAGCTGCAAGAAGTGAGGCTGACCCCCCCTCACTCACTCCTTCCAGACCCTCAGCCCCACCCCCGACAGGGGTCCCTAAATCCTGACCCTGTGTGGTGAGCAGGCTCCCGCCTCTCTCGCAAACCCAATCCACTTCTCTCCTCTCCTCCCCGCCACCTCCAGCCCATGCTGTCTTCCTGCACTGGGCCCCTGGGTGTGGCCTCCTGATTTCTTCCCAGGTCCCCCACCCCCGTTCCTTCTCTATACCCCAAATGTAAGTGAGTGCTCTATAAGGCAAAGCCAATCAAGCCCAACTGTATAGCTCCCTTCAGTGGCTCCCTTAGTCTCAGGGTGAAACACCAAAAAGCTCACCAAGGTCCTATAAGGTCTGCTGGGTTCTGCGGGCTGAGTTCCCTGCTGCCACCCTGCCCCTGTGGCTCATGGTTACCTTGCTAGCACTAGCAGCTGTTTTGTTAAAATGTTTCCTACTGCAACAACTGTAAAATAATTACCTTAAAGTTGATTTAATGTAATAATTTGTTTAATGATTTAAAAAATTACTAGACTGTGAGTTCTGGGAAATGAAGAAACCACACCTGTTTGGTTCACTGCCCTAGTTCCTAAAGCTTAGCTTAGTGCCTAGTACTCAGTTGGTACCCAATAATTATTTTGTAATAAAATAATGATTAAAAAAGTATTCTAAAAGCAACTAATACACATTGACTTAAAACAAGGAAAAACAGGCACCATAGGAGACTACGACTAGCAGGGGCCCAATCCTGGCAGGAATGACATTAGAATGTCCATTATCCACACCACTATGAACGTTATTTTAAGACACTGGCTGAAATAGTTAAATAAAGGAACGAAGAAAAGAGGTTAAAAGCTGGAAAGGAAAAGGTAAAATTACCATTATTTGTAAATGATATGAGGATATACTTAGAAAACCTTAGAGAATCAACTGAAAAATGATTACAAATAATAAATCAGTAGGGATGCTAGGTACAAAATTAATATTCAGACATAAATACCTTGCCTGTATTTAGAGAGCCACTGTTTAGAAAATAGGAAGATCCCAAGTATAATTACCTGGACATGTGCAAGATCTTATGACTACACTTCACACATATAAAGCAGGATACATTTGAAATGGGTCAATGATTTAAATGGAAGAAATGAAACCATAAAAGAAGAAGAAAACACGGGATTAAATCTTGATAATCTCGAAATGGGGAAACTATGACCCAAATCCAAAAGCCATGGAAAAAAAAGATTATTAAATTTGACTACATAAAAATAAAACATACCTGCTTGGAAGGAGAAAAACCCCACCGTAAGTCAAGACAAATGATTAACTGGGAAAAAATATAGGAAAAAGTAAAAGGAAAGGAACGGAACTCACAGTAAGGAAATATAAAGATGCTCTATCTCAATCCTAATGAAAGATGATTTTTTTTTTGAAAGATGAAATTTAAAACTACACTGGATAGACCATTTTTAGATAAATGTTTAAAATTTATTTTTGTACATTTTTCTAAATCATTTTTATTGTGGTAAAATATATGTAAGAAAACTTTACCATTTTAACCATTTTTAAGTGTTCAATTCAGTGGCACAAAGTACATTCACAACGTTGTGCAACCATCACCACTATTTCCAGAACCTTTTCATCATCCCAAACAGAAACTCCACAGGCACTGAACAATAACTTCCCACCTCACACCCTCTATTCTACTTTGTCTCTATGAATTTGCCTACTCTAAGTACTTCATTTAAGTGGAATTATAAAATGTACGTCCCTTTGTCTGACTTATTTCACTTAGCATAATGTTTTCAAGGTTCATCCATGTTGTAGAATGTATCAGAATTTCATTCCTTTTTACCGCTGAATATGTATGTATGTATGGTATACGCCACATTTTGTTTATCCATTCATCCATTGATGGACACCTGGGTTGTTTCCACCTACTGATTATTTTGGTTATTGTGAAAAATGCTGCTATGAACACTGGTGTACAAGTATCTGTTTGAATCCCTGCTTTTAATTATTTTGGGTATATACCCAAGGAGTGAAATTGCTGAATCATATGGTAATTCCATATTTAATTTTCTGAGGAACTGCCAAACTGTGTTCTACAGTGGCTGCACCATTTTACCGTGTTTCTCCCAAAATAAGACCTAGCTGGACCATCAGCTCTAATGCGTCTTTTGGAGCAAAAATTAATATAAGACACGGTATTATACTATATTATACTATATACTATATTGTAAAGATCTGGTCTTATATTGTAGTAAAATAAGACTGGGTCTTATATTAATTTTTGCTCCAAAAGACGCATTAGAGCTGATGGTCCAGCTAGGTCATATTTTCGGGGAAACAGGGTAGTAAAAAGCCAAGAAGTTAACTAAGTTACACACTTTACGAGGATTTCACCAGTTTTTCCACTACTATCGTCTCTTTCTGTTCCAAGATCGAATCCAGGCTCCCACATTGCATTTAGTCATCATGCCCCCTTGGAGTCTCCTCTGGCCTGTGCAAGTTTCTTGGTCTTGACTTGTTTTACGACTGTGACAGTTCTGAAGAGCACTGGTTAGATATTTTGTAGAATGTATCTCAACTTGGGTTTGTCTGATGTATTCTTGTGATTAGACTTGAGGTGATGGAGTTTCTGGGAGTTTACATTAGAGACGAGCCCTTCTGATTGCACTGTATGGGGAGGGGGGCACGATAGCAACATGACTTAGCACTAGTGACATTGACCTTGATCATCTGGTTACGGTGGGGTCTGCCAAGCTCTGCCACAAAGTTTTTTTTTCTCTTTCTACTCTATTCTTTAGAAGCGAGTCACTAAGACCAGCCCACACTCCAGAGGAGAGGAATTAAGCTCTATCTCCTGGAGTGGGGAGTATCTACATATATTATTTGGAATTCTTCTGTAAGGAAGATTTGGGATAGAACGTTTTTGACTCAACAGATCTGCAAGAGTCCAAATGTTTGACAACAAACTGTTGGCAAGACTATATGGGCACTCTCTCATATTGCGGGTAGGAGCGAAAATGGAACAATCCCCATGAAGGTGAATTTGGAAATAGCTAGCAAAACTAAAAATCTATATGCCTTCTGACCCCCAATTCTCCTTCTGGGAATTTAATGGACTGATATGCTTGCATATGTACAAAAACATTATTCACTGCAGCACTGTGTATAACAGCAAAGGCCAAGAAACAACTTAGAAGGATCAGGAAAATTGTTTTTAAAAAAGACTAATGAGCTCTCCTTCCGCCCAAGATGCCAAAAGGAAAGATGGCAAAGGGGAAGAAGGTGGCACCGGCCCCTGCTGTCATGAGGAAGGAGGCCAAGAAGGTAGTAAATCTCCTGTTTGAGAAAATGCTAAGAACTTTGGCATTGAACAGGACATCCAGCTCAAAGGGACTTCACCTGCTTTGTCAAATGGCCCGGCTACATTCCGCTGCAGCAGCAAAAGGCGATTCTCTATAAGCGCCTGAAAGTACCTCCTGCCATTAACCAGCTCCCCCAGGCCTTGGAACGCCAGACAGCTACTCAACTGCTTAAGCTAACCCACAAGTACAGACCAGAGACAAAGCCAGAGAAGTAGCAGAGATTGTTGGCTTGGCCCAAGAAAAAAACTGCCAGCAAAGGGATGTCCCTACCAAGACGCCACCTGTCCTTAAGAGCAGGGGTTAATACTGTCACCTCTTTGGTGGAGAACAAGCTCAGCTGGTAGTGACTGCACATGATGTGGATCCATCCCATCAGGCCGGCTGTCTTCCTGCCTGCACTGTGCCGTAAGATGGGGGTTCCCTACTGCATTATCAAGGGGGAGGCCAGGCTGGGGCGTCTAGTCCACAGGAAGACCTGCACCACGGTCGCCTTCACAGAGGTTAACTCGGAAGGCAAAGGAGCGCTGGCTAAGCTGGTGGAAACTATCTGGACTAATCGTAACGATAGATACGATGAGATTTGCCATCACTGGGGAGGCAACGTCCCGGGCCCAAAACTGGTGGCTCACACTGCCAAGCAAGAAAAGGCAAAGGCTAAAGAACTGGCCACCAAATTGGGCTGAATGTACACCGTTGAGTTTTCTGTACATAAAAGTAATAAAAAATTTCAAAAAAGACCAACAAGGGGAAGAGGAGCCCCACCAAACATTAAAACATATTATAAAGGTTGGACCATTGAAACACAAATGGACAGATCAGTGAAACCGAAGAGTCCACAGTACAAAAAAACATGGAAATTTAGAATAAGCCAAAGCTTGCATTTCAAACTAACAGGGGGAAAGTGGATCAGTCAATAAATACTAGTTGTGATAACTTTCTGGACCAGGTATGGGCAAACTACAGCCAGTGGGCCAAATCCAGTCACCTAAATAGTTTTCTTGAACACAGCTATACCCATTTATTTACATATCGTCTGTGGCTGCTTTCAGGTGGGTAGTGATGACAGAGACCATATGGTCTGCAATGCCAAAAACATTTACTATCTGATCCTTTACAGAAAAAGTTTGACTTTTAAGAAAATGAAGTTGTTGATCTACTTCACTTCTTAAACCAAGTAAATTCTAGATGACTCAAAAATTTAAATCCCTGAATAGAAACCACAAAAATATTAGAAAGAAAACATAAGAAAAAAAATCGATCAAGAATGGGGCAGGGCTTTCTAAGCAAGACAAAACCCAGAAGTCGTAAAATAAAAAACGTAAATATGGCTTTGTAAAAATTTAAAAATATCGAGAGTGCAAAAAAAAAATACCATAAACAAATAAACGTGTGATAAAGCAAGTAGAGTAAAATGTTAATGGTAGAATCTAGTGGATGGGTATAGAGGTGTTCACTGTAAAATTCTTTCAACTTTGCTGTATGATTGAAATTTCATAATATTGGAAAAATCAGAAAGCTAAAAGATAATTAACAAATAGAGAAAATAAAATGTTTGCAGACATTTTCGTTGGTTTCTAATTTTTCTTTTATTATTATTTTTTAAACTTTTATTTATTTGTGTTTCTCCAGGACCCATCAGCTCCAAGTCAAGTAGTTGTTTCAATCTAGTGGAGGGTGCAGCTCACAGTGGCCCATGTGGGGATCGAACCGGCAACCCTGGTGTTATGAGCATCGTGCTCTAACCAACTGAGCTAACTGGCCACCCCGGATTCTAATTTTTCATAGTTGTTTGTTCATTCATTTATTCATTCAATAAATAGTGAGGGAACATTTGCTATGTGCCAGGCACTGTTCTAGGTGCTGGGGATATCACTGTGAGTGAAATGAAATCTGTCCCTGTGAGCTCAGCTTTGGAACCCAAACTGTTGCCTTATGATAAATGCCTCAACAAGAGGTGGCTTGTACGAGTACTGCTGTTTGATATGAACAATGTTTTTCATGTTTGCTTACTATAGGTACCCCTCAATATTTGAACGCTAGTCATCAGAATTTAAGAACTGAACATTTTTTTAAAAAAACTTTTATTTATTTATTTAAGTGTGTTTTTCTAGGACCCATCAGCTCCAGGTCAAATGGTTGTTTCCATCTAGTCGTGGAGGGCGCAGCTCCCAGTGGCCCATGTGGGGATCCAACCGGCAACCTTGTTGCAAGAGCACCGAGCTCTAACCAACGGAGCTTACCTGCCGCCCCAACCAAACAGATCTGAATAATGGTCAGATGAAATCCTGAGCTCTCTGACACTCAGCATCTAAACCAAATAAATTTGGAACTCTTGCTATCTAAATTCAGGAAGGGAACATATTTAGATAGTAAGGGATACATACTTTTTATTGGCCACAGAGCACTTTGTTTGACTAAACACCATCCAAAGGCAGACCCTGTTCATAATATATTTCTTAGGAAGCTGGACTAAATCATAATATATGAGGACCTCCACAAAATGAATATACTTCAAAAACATAAAATGCCAAAATTGGCAGAAGTAGGCACAATTATAATAAAAAACTCAGGCCCTTTAAAAGATGAGTTTAAGCAAGGTTTCAGAGGGCAGATAATTCTTATACAAGTTTCTCCAAAAAAGAGAAAAAGTTGCCCAATTCATGTCATGAGGCTGCCTTGATTCAGTGCCAGATAAATACAAAAGGAAATTATAGGACCACTTCACTGATGGAAATGAATGCAAATATCCTAAATAATACAGTGATTAAATATAAGTATTTTAAAAATATACATGTTATATACCTGTTCCCTTTCCATCTCTGAATCTCTCGTGCATGTGGGGGTCTCTGACTCTCTCAGGTATGCAGGGTTCCCATACATATGTATTAAATTTGGTTATTTTCTCCTGCTAAAACACACACACACACACACACACACACACACACACACAAAACATGGCTTAATTTTTCTGCCAAAAATTCATGAATAAACATTAAAAAAACACAATTTGGGGAATGTAATCAATAACGTAAAGATTTTGTAGGGTATCCGATGGGCACTTGTCTCATTAGGGAGACCACCTCAGGGATGATGTAGATGCCTGATCACTGCACTGTACACCTGGAGCTGAAGCTGAACTATAATGAATGTCAACTACAATTTAAAAAAAAAACAAATTGAGAAACATCTACAGAGCAACTGACCTGTACTCTTAAAACATATCAAGGTCATACAAGACAAGAAAAGATTGAAGGGACGGCCGGATGGCTCAGTTGGTTAGAGCGCGGGCCCTCAACAACAAGGTCGCCGGTTCAATTCCCACCTGGGACGGTGGGCTGCAACCCCTGCAACTAAAGATTGAAAACAGGGACTGGACTTGGAGCTGAGCTGCGCCCTCCACAACTAGATTGAAGGACAACGACTTGGAGCTGATGGGCCCTGGAGAAACACACTGTTCCCCAATATTCCTCAATTAAAAAAAAAGATTGACTAACTGTTCCATATTAAAGGAGACTAAAAGTACAAAGCAGCTCAATGCAATGTGTGATCTTGGATTGGATCTGGACTAGGGAAAAATAGCTATAACAGACATTAGCAGGACAATTAATGACATCTAACATGACTTTATATGAGACAAAATAGTGTATGAATGTTAAATTTCCTGATATTGATGAGTATATTGTAGTCCTTGTTCTTAGGTCATACATGCTGTAGTACTTAAGGGTCACGTCTGCCACTAACTGAAATGACTGTGGGGGAATGTTATACGTAGGGGGGGAGGGGAGAGAGAAAGGGAAGGGGAGGGGGAGCGGGGAGGGGGAAAAGGAAAGGGAGAGGGAGAGGCAGAGGGAGAGGAGGAGCGGGGTAGGTTAGGTTAAGCAAACATGGCAACATGTTTACACTTAGTGGTTCTGGGTAGTGGATATATGGGAGTTCATTGTACTTGCACCTTTTCTGTAAATTTGAAATTTTTTTCAAAATAAGAACTCATAAACATATTCATACCATGATCAAGGAGGGTATATCTCAAGAATGCTAAGAATATAACTTAATGCGATTTATTAAATTAATGGACAAAAGGAGAAAAAAAGCATGTAATTATGACATTCAATACTCATTTCTGAACAATATTAGTAAACTAAGATTAAAGAATTTTCTTGGTTTATCAAAGTCTACTTTCTACTTGATAGCTAAGCAGAAGGGGCCTGGACTGACTGCCTACCTGCAGGTGTCCTTTATGGGAAAGAAAATAAACTACATTGTTTAAGCCATTATTCTTTGGAGTTTCTAGTACAACCTGCTAAAATGTATCTTAATTTGTGCACCCAGCATCTCTGATACTATTTAACATGGTACCAACAGTCCTAGACAATACTATAAGCGAGGAAAAGGAAATGAGAAGTGACAGGATTGATTTGCATACCGCATAACAAAATACTTAGAAAAACCATCAGAATCAACAATGAATGATTAGGGCCCGCCCAGTGGCTCAGGCTGTTGGAGCTCCGAGCTCCTAACTCCAAAGGTTGCCAGTTCAACTCCCACATGGGCCAGTGGGCTCTCAACCACAAGGTTGCAAATTCAACTCCTCATCCCCGCAAGGGATGGTGGGCTCCACCCCCTGCAACTAAGATTGAACTCGGCACCTTGAGCTGAGCTGCCTCCCGGATGGCTCAGTTGGTTGGAGCGAGTCCTCTCAACCACAAGGTTGCCAATTCGACTCCCACAAGGGATGGTGGGCTGCGCGCCTGCAAATAACAACGGCGACTGGACCTGGAGCTGAGCTGCACCCTCCACAACTAAGACTGAAAGGACAACAACTTGACTTGAAAAAAATCCTGGAAATACACACTGTTCCCCAATAAAGTCCTGTTCCCCTTCCCCAATAAAATCTTTAAAAAAAAAAAGAAACAAAAAACAATGAATGATTAGAAATAACAAGAGAGTGCAGTAGGGATAAGATAACTTATAAAAATTAACATCTTTCCTCTACCCCAGCAAATACCCGCTTGGAAAGTACGATGTCAATGAAAAGTACTGAAGTACCTAGGAATTACCTTACCAAAGAATACGCAAGGCCTAAATATTTTCATTTATTCAGATTTTTATGTCCTTTAAATGAGTTTAAAAATATTCTCCATACAGGTCTTGGGTGAGGTGAGACCACTTACAAAGGTGACAATGCTCCCTAAATTAATATATAAATTCAATGCAATCTCAATAAAAATTCTAGAATGTTTATGAGGGATTGGATAAACTTTTTATATAAAGCTCCACAAATAGCTAAGTAAACTTTGAAAAATAAGAGCAAAGTAGGAGCAATTAAGACATTCTCTGAAGTCATAATAATAAAAACACTAAGGCTCTGGCACAAGAAAGAGCAAATAGACCAATGGAACAAATCAGATCACTCAAGACAGATCCGTGTACATGAGGGAACTTCAAATGAGATGAGGCACCACAAATCAGTAAAGCAAGGACTATTTAGGAGATGGTACTGGGAAAATACTCACTATATGGAGGAAAATAAAACCAGAATCTACCTTGTACCATATTCCAAAGTGGACTCTAGAAGGGTTTAAAAACCTGAATGAGAAAGGTAAAACAACAGAGTGAAAACAATCATTGTGATTCAGAGATAGGAACAGAGATAATTCTGAAAGCCCAGATTGTAAGACAGAGAAGTGATGAATTTTTGCACACCCAAATTCAGAACGAGTATCCATCCTTGGGAGAATTGTTAAGCAGAGGGCAATAGGCACACCCCATGGTATCCTTGGGACCAATTAGAAGCAAAGCACTAATATACATGGCAATACAGACAGATCTTGGAAATGCAGGGCTGAGTAATACAAAGTTCAAGAAACAGAATGAAGACTAGCACTCTGTCATTTGTGTAAAGTGAAAACACAGATGCTCAAAACAACACTATGTATTTTAGAAGCATACATTTCAAATGACAGAAAAGCTGCCTACGGCTATGGGAATTGGGAATAAAAAAGAAAAGAATAAATATGGCAAGAGAAGGCCTCTATACTGACCTATGACAGAAACCCACCACGAACTGGAAAAGTATGATTAACTCAAACCTCTGCACTTGAAGTTCTTTAAAAGCCAAAAGAAAGCCAGTGGCCTTATTTGATAATAAAGTCTGAAGCAAGTATGTCACTTACTCAAACTCAGAAACTGCCACAGGGTACTTCTAGTGAATACCATCCCAAATTGAATGCCTTTCAAAAGACATTTTTAAAGAAGGTCAAGACTGAATAACACTAGATTATGACAACAGCTCAAATTTGGGCTCACTTTTCAGAAAACAAAGTATTATAATTCTACATTTTAAAAAGGGCCTGGAGGTAGAAGAAACCCTTTGTAAGACATTACAAAAATTACTTCTTCCCTGACTTTACAAAATCTACTGACTCTTAATAGAGGCTTTCTGGGAGAGTTAGGTCTGCTTTCCTATGTAATCCTAAAATGTCAGGAACAGATCACCAACATTAGAATCAACTGGGGAGATCCACCAGTTGATGGTGAGGGTATGGTCTGGAATCTCTGTATTTTATCCAGTGTCCCAACTGTTTCTTGTTCGACCAGAATTTAAAAATAAGTGCTCAAGAGTGTCCCATTCCAAGACAAGCATCACGCCCACTTCAGCCCATCCTGCCCCTGAAATCTCCCACTATCTGACCTGGCTTGCCCCACACTTGGCCTGGCAAATTCCTAACTCTGAAGGTACCACTCCCTTCCATCCCTTAAACCCAAAGCTATAGTGCACACCTCTCCTGAGAATCCACAGGCACTTACAACCCACTACCCGTCTCTGCCTCTCCTCTTGCAGTAGCTGTCTGGACCTTGGTGAATGGCACCATATACCTACCAGGGTCCCCCAAATTGGAAACCTGGGCATCAGCCTCTATTCTCCCCTTTCTCTTTAATCCTTTCCCACTCTCACAACCAGCCGTGGCACCCATCCAGCTGTTTTGGAATCACCTGTAAACTGTGTGGCCCGCCTTGTGAGACCCTGAGTAAGGAGAAGGCTGCAATCTTATCTGTCCCCTTCATCACAGCTCTCCGAGAGCCTAGCACACAGGTCCTGGCTCACAACAGGTGCCAAGTAAATGTCTGCTGAAAAGAAACCAATCATCTACTGCACTGTTCGCTCTGCCTGGAAGCCCTTTCCTAGCACCCTCCTGGAGCAGTTCTGAGATGGGGACAAGCCTCGGCTGCTTGAGGGGGGTGGGAGTGGGTAACTCACCGTCTTTCATACTCCATATCCTGATAGGGCCTTCGGGGGCTGCTGGGGCCCCTCCTCAGCCGCTGGCTCCGTTTCACTTCCCAGCCACCCCCACAGCTGCCACCATGATCTGCCAGCCTGGGTGATGCCTCCTGCAGGGACTCTGGGGAGAGAGGAAGGAAAAAAGGGGTCAAAGCAGTTGGGGCAGAGAGGGCCTCCTTGAGAAACGCTCCTTGTTAAGGCTCTCTGCTGTCCCTTAGCCTGAGGACGTTGTTTCCCAATTCCTAGTGCTCCTGAGGACCAGAGTGGGAAGGCAGCTGCTCCTCCCCCCCCCGCCCACCCCCCCAGTACTTGGCCAGCTCCTTTCCTTCCCATACAAATGTGAGATTAGAGTCCACTGCCCTAATAGAAAGAGCAAGGCCTTCAGCAGACAGGGAGCATCTTGCAGAGAGAACTGGTGGTGCCACCCATTCTGTGATCAGGGCGTTGCCATCTGAAACTGGTAGACAAGTTCAAGCCCGGAGCTACCTGCCCAGGGGGAGTTCTCGGTGCTGAATGACTTGTTCCAGATTGGGCACATTAGGCATAGAGGAAAGACTTCATAAAAGGGTCCCAGGCACCCACCAGTCTCCTTCCATGGACCCCCAAGGTGTGATTTCATCCTCCCAACAAGATGCTGGCTGCCCCCTATAAGACAGCAGGAGACCATGAAAGGCTTAGGGGGTGAAGGGGCTAACTTGGCAATGAGACAGCTGCCGCCTCCCTGGGCTCCTGGCCAACACAGCTTTGGGCCTCACACGGCAACTGGCTCAGCCCTGAACCCTGTCTCTTATGAGCAGCCAGGTCCCAAGGCAGCTTTCTCCCCAGAGCAAAAGGAGCCCTTTCAGAGGCTTTTCCAAACCATTGTCCTATTCCGTTGGGATGCAAGGGCAGTCATTTCACCTAACCCTCAGGGCTACCATGAGAACTAAGGAATTCCCAAGCCACATGACTTGGCCAGGGGTCGCCACACAGTATCCCAGAATCCTCAGGTCTCGCCCTCTGAACAGGAATCAGGCAAGGCCAGGCAACAACAGCATCTGCCCCACACTAAGTTACCACCACACCTTTCCTCCGTTTATACACACACACCAATTTTCTCTTCCTCCTCAAGCTACAGGGAACCAGAGTTACCTGCTCCCAGATGGGTAAGAGTTAGAACAACCAGGGGCCCCAGCGGATAACAGCTGATACAAAACCCTCAGTAGACTCTGGCAAAGGGGCCAGTCACACATTGGTATCCACAACAGATAGGGACCAAAGTCACAGACACGCGCCCCAAATAACTCTGGGCCAAAATCACAGACAGGAACCCACAATAAGTATGGGTCATAAACACACCCCGAAGCCCCTTTTCAATAGATGAACGTCAGAATCACAGATAGGAACCCCCTTCCCAAAGAACGGGCAATAAGTCATACACATTCCTTGCATTCCCTCCCTACCCAGTTAAGTCGGTTAGGGCCAGTCGCAAGAAGACTCCCTATGGATAAGGACCTCTCCCCATGGATAGGGACCAGAGTTAGACACACACTCCAAGGATAAAGACCAGGGTCATACAAACGTTCTTACTCCTCCTTCCAAGACTAAGGACCCGAGCCACAGAACACCCCCACGAACAGGAAAGTAACAAAGTCACACAGAACAGACAGCACAGCCCCTCTCCTGTGGATAAAAACCATAGCCGCAGACACTCGCCTCCCCACGGATAAAATTCGGTGTCTCAGGCACAGTAAGCCACAGTATCCCACTCCCATCCGTCCCTCCCTTCCCCCAACCCGCGTGCACCTATCCAGTGTCCCGATCGCGCACGCGCCACGGCTCTCAAAAGGGGGAAAATTTTTTTTAAAAAGACAACCCATCCCGGGCTCAGACAGTGCACGCATCCCTCAGTTGCAGCCCGCAGTCCGCCCTCTCTCCTCTTCTACGCACCACCCCCCGCCCCCAGCCCCTTACCTCCGCCCCCACGACCAGCGTCGACGCTCACCTTTTCGGCCCGGGCTGTCAAGGGAGGGCTCCCTGACATCACCTCGGCCCGCTGCCACCGCCACCAACCCTCCCAACTCAGCTGGAGCCGGTCCGCGCGACAACCAAGTCCGAGGCTGGAAACTGAAAGGCGGGGGAGGGAGGAGGGGAGAAGCGCCAATCGCACTGCCCTCCCCGGAAAACTAACTGCCACCTACTCCCCGTCGGCCGCAATCAGCAGCACAAAATGGCGACCAAGAGCAGGGAACCGGCGCTTCGACCACCATCCACCTACCGAGGGAGCGCGCTCAGGCTGGTCGCGTCTATTGGTCACCGTATGCCATCGGCCAGCCCCGACCCGCTCTGATTGGCCAGCATCTGCTACCTCCCCATTCCCTGTGCGAACGCCCACAAGTCGAGAAAAGGAGTAGCTATTGGCCAATCTGGCGAGGCCCGCTTTTTAGAAGCTTGGCTTCCTTCGAAGATGAAAGACAAACGGAAGCTCCGCCTCTTCTCCAAGAGGGCAAGGGAAGTTCCTGTGCGTTTGGCTGGGAACTGCATCCACCCAAATGTCACTGCTTTCTTCTCAGCAAGGGTAGGAGCTGACCACTCAGGCAGAACTGCCATAGCTCCATCGAGAGGATTGGAAAATGGTTGCTCCCTTAAGGCCATGACAGAGGGAGACAAAGAGGGCTGCTCAGCGCCTCACTCGCTTGAAAAAAATCCAGACTCGGGGCCTATTTAGTGCGGTGGGGGCAGAGCGACAACTATCGCGCTGGGGTCAACTGCAGCTGCGCAGAGTCGCACTTCCGTCCCCGCCCCTGAGAGCCTGCAGAACCACCTGTCATGGCGGCTGGGCTGTTAGGTTTGTGCGCTCGCCGCCTTTTGGCAGCAGCCGCGACGCGAGGGCGCCCGGCTGCTTGGCTTCGCTGGGAATCCAGCTCCTCCAGGGCTGTGATCGCCCCGTCCGCTGTGGTGGGAAAGCGGGCACCAGAACCTACTATGCGCTGGCAGGAGGACCCAGATGTAGAGGACGAAAACCTCTATGAGAAGGTGAGAGGGAGGGGAAACGGGACGCCAAAAGGGTCAGTCGGGGACCAGCGGATGGGGCGCCATAGAGGACGTTGCTAGGCGGCTGAGGATTGTGCAGCTGGTGAAATCCTTGAAGACTTGGGAATTTTGCCTAGTTTCTTTTCCTCCTTTGTCTGGTGATATCTTCTGTTCAGGGCCAGAGATTAGATTGGCCTTATGTTGCAAACAAGTACCAAACCTGAAATGGGCAGTGCTCAAAACACTTAGAAGCAATACAGTATAATAATAATACTAAACACTGGTACGACTTTTTTTGGTGTCAGTGTTCTAAACACTTGACATACATTAATTCATCTAAATCCTCAAAACAACCCTATTTCGAAGTAGGTACTCTTACTAAACCCATTGAACAGACGAGAAAATTGAAGCACAGAGATGGGGAGTGGCTTGCCCAAGTTCGCATAACTGAATGTGTGTCAGAACCGGTATTTGAACTTGGATCTACCACGTCTGTTGTGCTCTCTTGATAGCAGAGCCTCTGAAATCAGAATACCTGGGCTAGAATACAGGCACTGGCAGTTACTCACCTGAGTGACCTTGGGCAAGTAACTTAACCCCTTGGTGCCTCAGTTTCTTTGTAAAATGGGCAAAGTATTAGGACACCTTCTAAAAAAATAAAATATTACACCTGCCTTGTGTAATTAAATGAGTTAAAATGCTCCGAACAGCATCTGGCACTTAGTAAGTACTCAGCATTAGAAGGTGTTTATTATTGCCACTTTCCATCTCACTGGGATATTGTGAAGTTTGTATATGTGAAAAGGCCTGGCACATAAGAGGTAATTCATCGATACTAACCTCTGATTGAGGGGCTTGGATATATAGGATACTCATTCATTCATTCATTCTGTAAATATGTATTGAGGGCCTCCTGCGTGCCAGGCACAGTTCAGGGCCCTAGGGGTTCAGCAGCGTGGAAATCATATAAAGCCCTTGCTCTTATATGATAGTGGAGAACACAGAAAATAAATATGTAAAATATTTGACAATAGTAATGTAGAGTATGTAATGGATCATATAACATAATGTGATACAGGCGATCTAGGAGCATGCTACTTTGATAAACTAATAAATGCTAGAAAGAATGTTAAGCAAGATAAGTGGATTGAGAGTGACTTGGGGTTAGGGAGTAATTTTATTAGGTTGAACCATAGGAAATTGCCAATATTCAACCATTTTTGACCTATGAAAATGGCAATTTCCCATAGTTCAACTTAATAGACAAGGTGACTAGGGAATGCCTCCTAAAGGAAGTGATGATGAAGCCAAAACTTGGAATGAAGAGGCAGATCCAGCCATGAAATCTGGGGGGAAAGGCTTTCCAGGCAGAGGGAACAACTAGTGCAAAGGTCCTGTGGTGGGAAGGGCTTGACAAGTCCCAAGAACAGAATGAGAGGAATTTAGGGATGGAGAGGAGATTGGTCCAATTAGAAGCCAGCTTATACAGGGCCAGCATAAGGCTTTGTGGAGCAGCAGGAAACCTCAATGATTTCTCCTTCCGCAGAACCCAGACTCCCATGGCTACGACAAGGATCCTGTTGTGGACGTCTGGAACATGCGCGTCGTCTTCTTCTTTGGCTTCTCCATCGTCTTGGTCCTTGGCAGCACCTTTGTGGCTTATCTGCCTGACTACAGGTCCATGGGGTGTCTAAGAGAATGGGATGGGTGTGGGCAGAGGCAGGGGTGGAGGTTGAAGGGGATTCTGCCAGGAATCCTGTCCTACCCCATTGAGGAATGGGGAGCTAAGGTGGGGATTGGTGTCCAGTGAGGCTCCCTCATGTCTCCCTCGCACGCTGCTGCCTCCAGGATGCAGGAGTGGGCCCGCCGGGAAGCTGAGAGGCTTGTGAAATACCGAGAGGCCAATGGTCTCCCCATCATGGAATCCAACTGCTTTGACCCCAGCAAGATCCAGCTGCCGGAGGATGAGGACTGACTGGTTGCTGAGTGGGGCTCAAGAAACACCACCTCCTCCACCCCCTGCCTGCCATTCTGCCTTCTCCTCAGAGCACCTAATTAAAGGGACTGAAAGTCTGATTGGCTGGTGTTGATTTTGTTGTACTGGGGATGTGGGAGTGGGGGTGTCAGGCCTTAAAAGGGCCACCACCACCTTTTCTGGGTGTTCCAATTATCTATTGCTGTGTAACAAATACCCGAAAACTTAGTGGCTTAATATGACAATTTAGTGTCATCTTTCATGGTCCTGTGATTGACTGTGCTCAGCTAAGTGGTTCTTGAGGTCAGACAGTGGCTGGTACTGAGTCATCTGAAAGCTCTACTGGGATGGACATCCAAGACGGCGTCTTCACTCATGCCTGGCACTTCAGTCTTCTTCCAGGTGGCCTCTCTGGAAAGCTCCCTTCAGGTCCACCCTCCCTACCGCAAGGGTAACCCCTCTCTCGACTTGTAACAACATAGGTTAGTTTCGTCTGGTTTGAAACTTCATACGAGTGCATCCATACATTTTTGTACCTGACTTTTTTAAATATATTTTTTTATTAGTTTCAGGTGTGCAAAACAATGCAATAGTTAGACATTTACACCCCACAAAGTGATAATCCTCCCCAATCGACTACCCGTCTGACACCGTACGTAGCTGTTACAATACCATCTAGTATCTTCCCTATGTTGTACTTCACATCCCGTGACTATATATACCTATATAGTTAGTTCTAGTTGACATTCAGTATTATTCTAGTTCAGCTTCAGGTGTATAGCGCATTGGTCAGGCATCTACATGTCTATGACGTGACCCCCATGGTAAGTCCAGTGCCCATCTGGCACCTTACATGATCTTTACAACATTCCTGACTACATTCCCCACACTGTATTTCACATCCCCGTGACTATTTTCTGACTACCAGTCTGTACTTCCTAATCCCTTCAGCTTCTCCCCCATCCCTACTCCCTCCCATCTAGCAACCATCAGGTTTTCCTCTGTATCTCTGAGTCTATTTCTGTTTCGTTTGCTCGTTTATTCTGTTCTTTAGATTCCACATATAAGTGAGAGCATATGGTATTAGTCTTTCTCAGTCTGACTCATTTCACTTAGTACCTGGCTTCTTTCATTCAGCTTGGTGGTATGAGACAGGTCCACGTTCTTACGTGATCAGTGGTTTGTCCATCCTCATAGCTGTGCTCTTTTCCATTGTATGAACAGATCACACTTCATTTGTTCCAATGTTGATGGGCATTTCGGTAGTTTTCTGTTTGGGGCTATTAAGAATAATTCTTCTGGGCGGCCGGATGGCTCAGTTGGTTAGAGCGCGAGCTCTTAACAGGGTTGCCAGTTCGATTCCCACATGGGCCGGTGAGCTGCGCCCTCCACAACTAGATTGAAGACAACGAGCTGCCACTGAGCTGCCAGTGGGCAGCCGGATGGCTCGGTTGGAACGTGAGCTCTTAACAACAAGGTCACCAGTTCAATTCCCGCATGGGATGGTGGGCTGCGCCCCCTGCAACTAGGTTGAAAACGACGACTGGACTGGAGCTGAGCTGCGCCCTCCACAACTGGATTGAAGGACAATGACTTGACTCGGAGTTCCTGGAAAATACACAGTTACCCAATAAAATTTAAAAATATATATTAAAAAGAAACGAATAATTCTGTAAACATTCTTATATACATCTTTTGATGGATATATATATATGCACTCATTTCTCGGGCATATACCAAGGAATGGAATTGCTAAGTCATAAGGTAGACAGGTGATCAGCTTTAGCAAATCATGCCCACCTTCCGGTCTCCACTTCCCCCGTGGTGAATGCCACATCCTCACCATTACTCATTCTCCATTTTTCTTTGTAATGGCCTTCTGGTGAGTGACTGACTTTTAAAGGACCACATTGGGATGAAAGGGTGGGAGTTGAGTGGCTCCTGTGTGCCAGGCACTGACATAGCAGGATCTCTGTCCTCAGGAATTTCCCAGGATGGGTGTGGGGGCCAGTGTGAGTGGTCAGAAAATTAATGTTTTCACCCTACTGTTTGATCCCAAGGGTATTTGAACCTTGATATTTTGGACCCAGCTTTGCTCTGGCAACATACCAACCTTCATCCTTCAATCTGCTAGAGCATTTATTACACGCAAGGCCCAGAGAACAAGACAGTCCTGGTAGCAGACACTCAGTTCTCTGCCACATGCCAGTGCCTTACGGCTCCAATGTGCACTGGCCAACTGCCAGGGTCCCCATGTCTTCACCGAAGGGCTTCCTCTCAAGCTGCAGAGGCTGTTCTGCCTGCGGGCCTGACAGGCTGGAAAGGCCAGGAAATGAACACCCCCGGCAGCTGCCCTCAAGGAGCGATGAGAGCTGATAGATAAGTACCCCTACCCCCTTGCCTCCCAGATGGGACATCTCCAAGGTGGGTCCTCTCCACTGGCCCCCAGAATTCTGCAGTGGAAACATGTTCCAAGTGCCCACAGTGCTAAGTCGCTTAATAATGCTCTTCATCAGCTGCCTTCTCTTCTTCGTCTCACTTCCATACGTCCTCCCTGTCCAACAGCTGCTTCCTGGAATCACGTCCTGAATAAAACACTTGGCTTCAATCCTTGTTTCAGGATCTGCTTCTGGGGGGACCTGAACTCAGACATTTTCTGTCCTCAGGGAATTTACCTCAAGGCAGTGAGTAAGACTGAGAGTACACAAGCACAGAAATCAACAGATGAGGTAAGTTCTAGCAGAAGGCCAGTGTGGCTGGAATGTTGTGCTTACTGGAATAACTGGAATCTTCCAGGCTAGAGAGGAAGTTATAGAGTGGTCATAGGCCACATCCCTCAGGCCCCGGGGGCCATGGTTAGTAGTTTATATTTTACACACTACACAAAGGTGACCAGAAGCTTACTGAAAACCCAGCTTAGCAAAGCCCATCCCAGACCATTCTAGGCTGTCTAAAGTGGATTGCTTACAGTTTTTCTCATAGATTATCCAGGAAATAAAAACAATATCTTACCAGCTTCACAATTACTATTACTGATACACATAAGCACCACGAAATAAACTGAGAACAGCTGAAACTGTGAACTTTATAATGTGTTGAAGGAAAACTGATGGAAGGATCTGATGTTCTGAACAAAACATGAATCTGCAAATTTTGATCCTAAAATATTAGACTTGGTGAAAACTGGCCACAAATAAAGCACAGAATTACAGAAAGCTATTCATTCAACAGATATTTAATGAGTGCCTACTGGGAGCCAGGCACTTTTATAGGCAGTGGGGATACAGCAGGGAAGGGAAGATTAAAAACTTCCTGCCCTGGGCCTGCCCGGTGGCTCAGGCAGTTGGAGCTCCGTGCTCTTAACGCCGAAGGCTGCTGGTTCGATTCCCACATGGGCCAGTGGGTTCTCAATCACAAGGTTGCCGGTTCAACTCTCGAGTCCCGCAAGGGATGGTGGGCTCCGCCCCCTGCAACTAACAACGGCAACGGGACCTGGAGCTGAGCTGTGCCCTCCACAACTAAGACTGAAAGGACAACAACTTGGAAAAAAAAAAAGTCCTGGAAGTACACACTGTTCTCCAGTAAAGTCCCGTTTCCCTTCCCCAATAAAATCTAAAAAACAAAACAAAACAAAACTTCCTGCCCTTGTGGAGCTTATATTCTAGCAGAAGGAGATAGACGATAAACAAATCACATTATTTGTACGTTGGGAGGTAATAAGTATGCATTAGATTAAAAATAAAGCCAGTAAGGGGGATGAGGAGCGCTGGGTGGAAGAAGCTTGTATTTATTAAATAAGGTAGTCAGCTTAGGCCTTCTTGAGAGGTGATTTTTTTTTTTTGAGAAAAAATATCTGAAGAGAGAGATCAGCTACACAGATGCAAGAGCATTTCTAGTAGAGAGAATAACCTGTATAGTCCCTGAAGCAAGAATGGGCCTGAGCTGTTCAGGGAGCAGCTGAGGCCAAGGAAATATCCGGGGCAAAGTTATTATGGCTGAAATGTGACAGAGACAGGAAAATTGATGCATAGATTGAATTATCACTGTAAAAATTAACCTGAGGGGTGGCCGGGTGGCGCAGGTGGTTGGAGCGCTGTGCTCCTAACACTGAGGTCGCTGGTTCAATTCCCACATGGGCCGGTGAGCTGCATCCTCCACAACTAGACAGAAAAACAATGGCTTGAATCGGAGTTGCGGGGGAAGGGGGAAATGGGAAGAGGGGAGGGGGGAAGGGGAAAAATTAACCTGAAAATGATTCATCCCACTGAAAACAATTTCAGAAAAATGAAAACGGCCAAATTTTGCTTTGGGTGAACTGTACTGTATGGCATTGAAGACGGAATTAAATTGGCTCAGTATTCACTCCAGGGCAGACTTTCTCAATAGAAATTCATCTGCGTTGGTATAATTCCAATTGTAAGTAAATGTTAATATTTGTAAGCAGAGCCAATACATCAGAGATCAACGGCATGTGAGTCAGAGGGGCGAATCCAGGACCAACCAGGATCCAGGCAAGGCAGCTTGGCATCAACCATCAGTGGAAGGGCTTATTCACTCATTCACTCATTTATTCATTCGTTCATCCAGCAAATATTTACCAACTGCGTGTTGTTGTGTCACAGGGGATACAGCAGTGAATAAAACAGGCCAAACTCCCTGCCCTCTTGGAGCTAACTTCTTGTGTAGGAAACAGATAATAAATGTAAAGAATAACAATTTTGGGTAATGATAATTTCTAGGTAAATAAGTAAAGTGTATAATACGGTGATAAGTGTTAAGGAGAAAAATGAAGAAGGAAAGGGTATAGTGTGTGTGTGTGTGTGTGTGTGTGTGTGTAAATTTTAGCTAGAGTGGCCAGGGAAAAGGCCTTACTGAGATGGCATTTGAGAAAGACCTAGAGAAAGTGTGTGGTTGAATAGAGAACTTTGAAACAAGAGCCATGATTGCTGGACAGTCATAGTGGTTTAATGGCACAGATTCTAGAGCCAGACTGCCTGGGTTCATATCATAGCCTCCTGCATACCAAATATGTGACTTTGTGTTCCCATTTTCCTCCTCTATCAATTGGGGCTAACTACATTCACGACCTCCTAAAGATATTGAAATCAATTTGAAAGTGTTTATAATGTTGCCTGACACAGATTAGGTGTTTGTAAATATTGGTGCAGTGAATGAATCCTCATTAACATTAATGTAGTGACCATAGCAGTTTTTTAATAAGTGCCCTAAAAAATGAAATTGTGGTAATCCTGGTTTGGGGAACGTTCAGATTGTGGACTCAGAGTGGAAGGTGGCTTTGGAATCCTGGCAGTCACTACTGAGAGGTTTGGGGTCTGGTATTGAAAGTGATGGTTCCTGAAGACAAAGTTTGAAAAACTACGTAGGCCAGTTAGGGCCTTTAATAGTAGTTGTGAGAAAATGCAGGATTCTGGGAGTCGGTCATCTCAAAGGTAGAGAGGGTCTGGGGAACTCTGCCAGGCTCAGAGTGAGGATCCAGGGTCTCAGCTGAAGTTCAGGGAAGGAGCAGCCATGGATGATGCCACGAGGTGTCCATCAGAGGTACACCTCTGGGGGCCTTGAAGTGCTGTAACCTTGTCATTTTACACTCTTCCCAACTCCCTTACCTCCTTCAAGTCTTTGCTAAGTATCAGCTTCTCAAAGAGGACTCCCTTATTTAAAATTCTCACCGCCCCCACCATTCATTCTGTTTATTGTTGAGTTTTCCCCCTCCACGGCACACACAGACTGCATTGGGTGTGTTGTCCTTTTAATTGTGGTCATGCTACCAGGAATTAAACAAAAATAAACTAGGTTGTTATTTTAATGAGAGGGAGGAGGAGGAGGAGGAGGAGAAAGAGGAGAGAGAAGGAGAGAAGGAGGGAGGGGGAAGGAAGGAAATCCTCAGAAACTCTGAACCCATCAAGATGAGGCAGGACGTGTGTGTGTGTGTGTGTGTGTGTGTGTGTGTGTGTGTGTAGATTCGAACAGATTCCATATAAATGAAAAATACTCTCTGCACACACTTTCTAGCCTCTGCTTCCGCCAAGATTCTAAGTTATATTGACCTCTGGGCCACCATTTCTCTCACCTGGAATCTGCTTTCTCCCTTCTCCAGAAAATTCCACTCACCCTACAAAGTGGCCTCTTTGGGGGAAGCTTTCATTTTGAAAAATCAAGCTCAGATGGATCAGTTTGTGATCTGATCCTGAAAAAGACTTTTGATTAATACAATCCATCATTTTTAGTTTAAAGTCTACTTTGCCTGATATAAGTATAGCTACACCTGCCTTTTTTTTGTTTCTTACCATTTGCTTGAATGGTAAAAAGTATTTTTTCCATCCCTCCACCCTCAGTCTATATGTGTCTTTTAAGGCTAAAGTGAGTGTCTTGTGCTGTTTGCTAATGTAGTTTGTTAATGTAATGTAATGTTTGTTAATGTTGTTAATGTAATTTGTTTTTGGCAAATACAGTAAGCACCCATGTTATTAGACAATACTGTACTCAAATATCATGATAGCTTGCATAGTTACTGTAGTTGTATATTTGGCTCCTGCACGCACTGAATTCAAAAGAAAAATCTTGGTTTCTTTTTGTCCAGGGCTTGTTCTACTCAATTTAGAATCTCAAAGCTGTATAAAACAATAGGAGTTCCAGGGCTGGCCCGGTGGCTCTGGCGGCTAGAGCTCCATGCTCCTAACTGTGAAGGCTGCCGGTTCGATTCCCACATGGGCCAGTGGGCCCTCAACCACAAGGCAGCCAGTTCCTCATTTTATGTAGTTTCCCCAAAAATAAAACTTAGCTGGGCAATCAGCTCTAATGAGCTTTTGGAGCAAAAATTAATATAAGACCCAGTCTTATAGTAAAATAAGACTGGGTCTATAATATAATACAATACAATACAATACAATGTAATATATAAAACCGGGTCTTATATAATATACGACCAGGTCTTATATTAATTTTTGTTCCAAAAGACGCATTAGAGCTGATTGTCCAGCTACGACTTATTTTTGGGGAAACATGGTAGGCTCTTTAAGTGCAGTATTGTTCCTGATGTCAAGAACAGAAGACTGTATTTTTTTTTTAATACACTTTTTTTCCCCCCTCAAAGATTTTATTGGGGAAGGGGAACAGGACTTTATTGGGGAACAGTGTGTACTTCCAGGACATTTTTCCAAGTCAAGTTGTTGTCCTTTCAATCTTAGTTGTGGAGGGTGCCGTTCAGCTTCAAGTTGTTGTCCTTTCAGTCTTAGTTGTAGAGGGCGCAGCTCAGCTCCAGGTCCAGTTGCCGTTGCTAGTTGCAGGGGGCGCAGCCCACCATGCCTTGCGGGAGTCGAACCGGCAGCCTTGTGGTTGAGAGGACGCACTCCAACCAACGGAACCATCCAGGAGCTCAGCGGCAGCTCAGCTCAAGGTGCTGTGTTCAATCTTAGGATTCGAGGAGTTGAGCTGGCAACCTTGTGGTTGAGAGCCCACTGGCCCATGTGGGAATCGAACCGGCAGCCTTCAGAGTTAGGAGCATGGAGCTCTAACCGCCTGAGCCACCGGGCCAGCCCCCAGAAGACTGTATTTTTGAAGTTACAAATTTGTACGCGTATATAGAACTAAAACGTTGTCATGTCTCTATAAGCTGCTGTGGGAGGGAGGAACAAAAAGAAGAACCAATTTAAACAGGACCTTCTAAAAATTGTTAATTGTGTAAACTTTGCTTCTTTTCAAGTTATTGTGATTCCTCTTAGTTACTGAGTTTTATTTTGAAGATATTTAAATATTGCACCTGTACAAATTGTATGATCAATGCACAGACTATTGCACTCAATTATTTTCTAAGCTGGGATATTAGAAGTGACAACTTTTGGTTGAGTATGTTAAGGTTGCATCAGAATTTTCAAAAATTTATTGTAGTTTGCAAATTCTTATTAATTGAAGATATGAGTCAATGCAAGTGACTTTTCATCTTTTTAATGATCTTTTGAGCAATTTATATTTTTTGTGATTTTATGCAACCATATTTTTACCTTGTCTTGACAACTGAAAGATGTATACGGTTTTTGCCAGAAATGTACTGTATACATAGTGTTAGATATAACAGATTTTACTGGTATATAAAAATTTTGCCGTTAAAATAAATGATTTCTCACTGAGAGGAACTTTTCTACCAGGTTGGGGAATATGGAGCTTAATATATCATACCTAATTTAAAATAATTTCACTGAAATAAACTCCATTGCTTTTACTTTGATTTAAAAAAAGATAAATAAAATGAGTCTCTTGTAGGCAACATATCGTTGGGTCTTGTTTTTTTTTGTTTTTTTGTTGTTGCTGTTTTAAACTTATTCAGCCATTCTATGTCTTTTGATTGGACAATTTAATCTACAGTATTTATGTTTAAGGTAATGATTGATAGGTAAGGGCTTACTATTGCCATTTTGCTCATTGTTTCCTGGCTGTTTTGTAGATCCATTGTTCCTTGTTTCTTCTGCTGTCTTTCTGTTTTGATGTCTTTTGGTACCGTATCAGCATGCTTTGACTTCTTTATCATGTTCTTTTATGTAATTACTACAGGTTTTTACCTTGTGGTTACCATGAAGATAACATCAAGTATATTAAAATTATAATACCCTATTTTAAGTTGATAACAACTTCAACAGCATACCTAAACTCTGCACTTTTACTTCTCCTCCCCCTCACAGTTTAGGTTATTGATGTACAGTTTAATTTATATTGTGTAACCAATAACAAATTATTAGAGTTATGGTTATTTTTAAACTTCTTTTTTTCTTCCCCCTTTCTTCTGCCTCCACCCGCCCTCCGGGTCAAGCTGTTTTCTCAGTGTAATTGTGTGGGACATATGCGCTCCCCCCCCCCAGGCAGTCGGTCGCCAATCGTGCTCACAGCCTCCGCCTGCTCACAGCAGTACACACCCGGTGGCAGCTCACGCTAACCTCTGGCTCACGGCAGCCCAGCTCCAGAGAGAGCTGTTGTTGTTCACAATCTTAGCTGTAGAGGGCCCAGCTCACTGGCCCATGTGGGAATCCAACTGGCGGCCTTAGGCATTAGGAGCACAGTGCTCCAACCACCTGAGCCACCCGCCCGTTTTTAAACTTTTAAACTTTTAAACTAGAGTTGTAAGTGAATTAAGCACCATCATTACCATATTACAGAATCTTACAGAAAACACAATAACAGAAAAATTATATACAGTGTCATGCAGGGTGTCACGCGGGGTCTCAGCTCCTGCTCCCCACATAAGAACACAGGATATCGTGAGGCCAAAAAGGAACACCCACGGAGCCATAGATAGGGGAGTCATACCACTATATTCTCTCTGGCGGCCAGGCGACACACACACACACACACACACGAAGCACGATCCACACCATCCGCAATCCGCCCATCTGCTTTTCTGCCTGCCAAACAGCCAACCAACCAACCAGTCACGGCAATTACATCAGCAGCCAATTGGCTAACCGGTTACAGCCCATGGCCAACAAATCACAGCCTACGGCCAATCCACTACGGGAGCCAGCACCCACCCACACGAGGCCGAAAGCCTAGAAACTGGTCTCTGGGACTCTGTGCCCACATACATATATATTTTTTGAGCTTTTCAAGGAACTTTATTTTTCCAGGCTTGTGAGAATTAAAAAACAAAAACAAGAAATTCTGAGAGCTCCCTGATACCACAGAAGGACAAACCTGGACAGAGAGAATCTAAATAAACTGCTCACTCATGGTTGCTTAGTAGGAAGAGCCAGGAAGAGCATTTCCTATCTTGGCCTTTTCTTTGCTTCTTTAGCTACTCAGCTGCATCTAACTTGTCTAGAAGACTAACATAAACTGAATTGTTATATGGTGCTCCTCCTAAAAGGCACGGTGGATTTCTTAGTATTAAGGTTTATTTTTAAGATGGACACCCTGCATTTTCATATAGGTAGAGCTTAATGCCATCTTTATCTTCTATCAAAAAAGGAAACTGAGGCTCAGAGAGTTTTCTTGTTTAAGTCATGCAGCAAGTTTTTGATACAATCAGAGTTACAATCCAATGGTTTTTTTCTGTCTTTGTGTTATTTCTTTTCACACAAACACAACTATTTTCTGGTTAAAATTTAAATACATTTTAAAAAACACACACACACACTTGCGCACACGCGGGTAAAATTTCCCACACCGAGATTCAACTTGGGCGGTCTGAATGAATGCCAATATTTAAGGACTAGAGGAGAAAACCAAAGTAGTCGCGCTCTGACTTAATCTTTATAAGTGTTTTGGACCCGCCCCCAGGTTTTAGTTTTCCTTAATGCGGCTGCGCAGAGACTACGTTCACCACTGCGCACTTACACTCAGGGAAACCAACACAGCCCGGTCGCCTCTCTTCCCTTCTAGGGTGAGACTGAGCACCAAACACGACACCTTAAAAGGACCTACACAGAGAAGCGGGGATGGGCTCAGAGACTCTTTGCAGGCCCGCCTGTCTCTGTGTCCTTAGATGTCCAGGAAGAGGCGGAGCCAGTTGTGATAGATCTGTGGGCCGTTGACAACCCTGGAGTTAATCAGCTGTTTGTGAGAGCGGCTTTGACACCTGTAGAGGGTGGGTTCTCCAGCTGAAAGAGCAGTGGGCAGCCAATCAAGAACTCTTGCTCTTGGGGTCCTAGATGTGCTGAGGGAGAGGGTGGAGGGCTGATTGTGAGGAGCGGTGATTGACAAACAGGCCTGTCAGCGAGCGTGGGTCTGGATCCGTCCATCTTTCAGCCCAGGGGGCGGGAGTAGAGACTTGATTGATAGTCTTTCCAACCAGTGAGAACGTCGGAGCACTAGTCTTTTGGCGGGCGATCTTGCTTTGACTGACACGCTTATCATCCAATAAGCATGTCTTCTTGAGTTGGGGGCGGGGCATCTGGTTGCAGAAAAGGTGGGGGTCTTTCCTTGACTGACTCTTGTTTCGCTTAACGAGAAAACCCAAATCCCACAAGTACCCCCCCCACACACACCTTATCTGTTTTTCAAAAGTCTTGTGATACTTTAAACAGTTTTAAAATCACAGCTTTGGAACAATGAATGTAGCTTTCCTATGCTGGACAGAAAAGAGCAGCTCTTAGGAAAGGTGGTCTTAGGAGTGGGTACTAGAAATATAAGTGGTTCTCAGAAGCAGCTTAACAGCAGTTGGCAGAAAATTGGAACTTGATCTGAGTTTTTAGGGCCTGAGAGACTGTGATGGAGGAGGTTGTTTGATAGAGAGAAGGTCTCTGATTAGAGTGATGGGGGTTTCTGGGGACAATGATGGGGGCCTGTGGTGATCAGTGATGGATCGTTGGTAGTGAGGTCAGTCTGGGTGACCCACGTAGATGCCCGTAGTAAGGGCCTGCTCTCTGATGAGACCATCTGGAATTAAGCAGCTGATGGAGTCTGCACTGCCCAGATCACTGCCATTGCTTCCTGGACATGGCAACACATCCACATCAGAGACTGGACACAGAGTAAAAGACTCTAAGTTTCTGATTCAGACCATTTGCAGTCTGACGGTACATCCAACAATGAGCCAATAGTCAAAGTATTAGACATTCCATGCTCCCTACCATCAGCAGATATCTAATATTGTTGAGCATTGAACAGCCTCCTCAAAAATGGACTCAGAAGTATTTCAGACTACCTCTCTTACCTCCTAATCCACATACCTTAATAAGGCAATTTGGTCACTGAATGTGGCTGTCCCCAGAAAGGGATCACCTCCTGGATAATGATCGGACAAAAGGGATGAGTTATAGAGACCTATTTTGAAAATTTGGGATTCTGCCCTGCCATTCCTGGGCATGATGTATCTTTCCTTCCCCTCACAGCAATCCCAGGCCAGCCTCGTTGGTAACCCTCCAGGTGACAGCTCAGCCCAAAAGGGGACTAGGGTACTTGAACCTCATTCTGGTTCAGTCACCTGGATTCTCTTGTTGGATGGACATGGTCCTAGATCATAGGCTTAGAGTTAGGCTTAGAGTTATGATTTTCTTGTTGGATGGACACAGTCCTAGATCATAATGGTAATGACCACTTGATTGAGTACATGGCTCACCAAGTTCCCTTCTAGTGGCCCACACTGGCCAAGATAGAAGACATAACAAAACCCGTAAGTTTTGTAAAAATACCTTTGGTCCTCTTGCACCTGACCTTTCTAGATGAAAGGTCTGGGTGCAAGTACGGGATGATTGGATAAAAGTAAAGTTATAGGCACTGGGATGGGACATACCAATTTAATGGCAGTGGAAGGAGTGTACGTGGGCAAGGAACACATTAGACCCTGAGAGGTGCAAGGTGGGGAGACAGTTAATGCTCGTTGTCCCCTAGATAGAGCACTGCAGCCTGATAAAACAATCATATGGTCTCCTGGAGTAAGCAGCGGGTGCAGCTGGCAATCTGACCTGCTTCTAGGTTTGTCTTCACTTCCTTGGGATGACAAACACAGATAAACTCATGTGAACATGGCTGGTCCTAAACTAGTCTGCTGTGCCTGATGCCATCACCGTTAGCTCATGAACACAGACTTCCCTCGTGCCTGTACAAACACAGGGCTAGCACAACCTTGTTTAGATCTGCCTGATACAAATTCATCTGCGTCTCCTGACACCTGAGTGGCCACGGATTATGCCATGTTTAGCAACTGGGCTACAAGCCCTTGATGAGACCACCCATGGGACTTAACCAAACCAAAGTAATGGTGATCCCAATCAAGTTTAACAACAAATTCTGAACTGAAATGAACTGTGCCCCTTTGGGTTATATGTTTGTGTATGGGGGAAAGACTGGGGAACACATTGGGGATAGGGTTTGCTTTTGGGCCCACGTATTGCCCCTCTGTCATTATTGACAGTGACACCAAACATCCGCAAGTCAGTCTAAACTCCTTTGTGCGGGTTGCAGTATAATAGCCTGGCCTTAGATTACTTTCACGCTAACAATACAGAGCCCTGACCACTTATGACCTTGGCCATTTCTCAGGATTGTGGGGACAACAAGCAACATTGAGGGATGAGCTAATGTCTCTCTCTGGGACAAAGAACAGGCTGGGTTTCTCAAGCACAGTGTTTTTTTGTTTGTTTGTTTGTTTGTTTGTTTGTTTTGGTGTTTTTTGGCTGTGATGCTTCGTATGCAGCATCCACCAGAACCTCTCTCTGTCACCCCTGTGGGACTTGGAGGACATGGGGTACCAACATGATGTGCATGCTGTTTGCTGTGCTATGAATATTAGGTTGGTGCAAAAGTAATTGCGGTTTAAAAGGTTAAAAATAATTGCAAAAACCACAATTCCCTTTGCAGCGACCTAATAGTAAAATCCTTAATCTCTGCTCCAGGAATCTTGTGTCTTCTGTCAGCATCTATAAAACCTGTAAACTTGTAAGAGGGTAAAATCTTAGACCCTTCATAGAACTGACAATCAAGAATTGAGGGATTGTTCTGTATGCTCTGATAATCCCTATGATTTGGCCATTGTAAGTTTTGGAAGGTCAGTGATGGGCTGCCAGTGCTGTCAGGGATATGGCTCCAGGATTTGAGTCCCAAGGTAATTAGTGATCAGAGGCCCGTGAGGCTGCTGATTGAGGATCTGTGATGTATAATATATTCCACTGTATATATTATACACCACAATTTCTTTATTAATTCATTTGTCGACACTTGTTTCCATGTCTCGGCTATGGCGAGTAATGCTGCAATGAATATAGTAGTGCAGATATCTCTTCGAAGTACTGATTTCATTTCCTTTGGGTAGATACCCAGAAGTGGGATTGCTGGATCATATGGTAGTTCTAGTTTTAATTTTTTGAGGAAACTCCATCCTGTTTCCCACAGTGGCTGTACCAGTTTACATTCCCACCAATAGTGAACAGTGTTCCCTTTTCTCCACATCCCCGCCAACACTTCTTTCTTGTCTTTTTGATAATAGCCATTGTAACAGGTATGAGGTGATAACTCATTGTGGTTTTGATCTGAATTTCCCTGATGATTAGTGAAGACTTTCTCAAGGCAGTAAACTGGAAGAATCATAAGTACTCACTTCATCTGCTTCCAATCTCTCAGTTCTTGGTTGCCTGCTGTTCAGTGCTTAAAACCTGTTGTTTCATTCATTTTGTCAGGGTTCTTTGGTTGTTCCAGGTGGAAGGGTAAATCTGATCCCTGTTCACCTTTGATAGAAGCAGAACCAGAATCATATATTTCATTCCAATATGACCTCTCAGCATAACTTAAGAAATCTAGATACAACTAAGACATTCACTTTCAAATAACTTAAGCCCTAAAAAATTTCTCAATTGGATTAAAGCAAATCTAAATGAAACTAAGTACTTTATGTGAAAACAAGCTCAGAGTCACACATTCTTCTCCAAAGTAACTTAATACATTTAGAATAAATCTAGTGAAACTAAGCTGTTTATGTGCAAATAACTTAGAATCACATATTTTCCCTAAACAAACTTTTTAAAGTGAGTTAAAACAAATCTAAGTGATACTAAGAGCTTTATTTTAAAACAGTCAGAATCACAAATTTTTCTCAAAAGTAATATCTTTTGAACAGTTAGAGCAAATGAAGATGAAACTAAGCTGTATATATACAAATAAGCACAGAATCACACATGTTTCTAAAAAAATAATTGCATATGGCAATTTAGTGCAACTGAGATGGAATTAAGCAATATGAGTGAAAACAAATTTAGAATCTAGAATCACACTTTCTTCTCAGAATTAATTTCCTGATGCAAGTTAGGGTAAACCTAGCTGAAGAGAAGCAGTATGCTTTAAAACAAGCTCAGAACCTCACGTTCTTTGCCAAGGAAACCACTTTTTGAAAGTTAGAGCAAATTTAGATTAATCTAAGTAAACATGTGTCCAGAATCACACTCTCCTCCAAAATAACTCCTTATTGTGAGTTGGAGTAAATTTAGATGAAACTCAGCAGTATTTGTGAAGACAAGTTCAGTGAAAACAACATCGAGATAACATATTCCACCCCCCATCCACCCCCCACTCCGGTTCAAGCCGTTGTTTCTCAGTCTAGTTGTGTGTAGGACACAGCTCCTTGGCTCACGCTGGTATTATGAGCCTTGCACTCACCGGCAGCCCAGCTCCAGGGAGAGCCGTTGTTCACAATCTTGGCTGTAGAGGGTGCCCCTCACTGGCCCATGTGGGAATCAAACAGGCGACCTCTGCGTTAGGAGCACGGCTCCAACAGACTGAGCCACCAGGCCGGCCCACATATTCTTAGAAGAAATCCTATTATAAACAGTGTATGTAAAAAGAAGGTCAGAATAACACATTTTCCTACAAACTCGGCCTTAGGGTTAGGTTTAGGAATAATTAGTGTCAGGGTTACGGTTATGTTAAGGATCAAGGTAATAAGGGACAGGGTCAGGGAAACAGATCAGGGTCAGGTCTGTGGTCAGAGTTAGATTGAGTGTCAATTTCAGAATCAATGTCAGGATAAGTCGTTTATTGTCAGAAGCAGGATTAGGGTGATGTTTTAGCATTAGCATCAGGGTCAGATGTCGAGTTAGGTCAGGTTCTAGGTGATGGTCAGTGTTCTGTTAGGTTTAAGTCAGGGAGAGGTTCATGGTTAGAGACATGTTTAGGGTAAAGATCAAGTTTAGGATGAAGTCAAGGGTTAGGGTCAGAGCCAGGGTCAGGACCAGGTAATGTTTAGGGTCTAGTTTATGGTTAGCTTTAGTGTTAGGGTTTCTAGTCAGGTTAGAAGCAGGTTTAGGGTTATAATTAATGTGAGGGTTGGGTTCATGGTCAGAATCAGTGTTAGGGTTAAGTTTAGGTTGAGTTCAATTGTTCAATTGTTTGATTTCAGGGTCAGGATTAGGTATGGATTAGAAACAGGGCCAGGAAGTTCTTTACTTGAGGTTGGTTAGCTAGCTGGCTACAACTGGGATTGGGGGAGCACATCTTGGGGATTGGGATCACTCCAGTTCCATAGTCGGCCTCTTCTGAAAAGCCTTTGTATTGGCCTCCGTGGACTTCCCAGAGACGTCCTTCACCTCTGCAGCCTGTGCACAGGTCCCTAGGGCCCTCTGGTGCCTCTAGTTCGCTCCTTCTTGATCTCCCCAGGTCAAGAATGGGGATCGGAGGACAACCCAGACTATGCCAGACAGTTAGCTATCTGCAGGTGGGGGAGCTCAGTATGGGCTTCATGTGGCCCCGGGTCTGCTGAAATTCCACTTACAAAGCTTCTTCCTTCACTACAGTCGCCTTCAGGGGCTCATTCAGTTATCCTAGATGCCATCTGATTTCTCCCAGATGATAATCAAGGCCAAGAAGCCGCTGGGTTGCAGTAGCATGATTAACCTGCTGCAGTTGATCTGGAGATAGAGACCAACCGTCAGGACATTCCTCAAAAAGGCCTCTGCACCTCTGCAGAAGCCCCAAGGGCTTCTGGTGCTGGTCCGACTGGTTTCAGAGATGGGAACCTGGGGCCTGCAAGCCTATCCTCTGTGGAAGCCTCCAAAGAGCTAGGTGCCTGGAAGCGACCTCCTAAAAGGCCTCTGCACCCTATGTGGAGGCCCAGGGGGGCTGAGCAAGTCAATCCAGCTTCCATAGTCAAGCTGAAGAAGTCAATCAACATTCCAGACCATGTCATTAGAGTGACGATGTCAGGTGGCTAGCTGTCTGAAGAGGGTGGAGCTTAGATGAGGTTTCAAATAGTTCCTTTCTCACAGATGGTTCCCCTGAAAGATTTGTTCACCCTTCACGTTGGCCTCTGGGGTTGTCCCATGGGATTCCACCGCTCTTCTACCTCCCCCTCATGATAAATGGGGCCATAGAACCCTGGGAGGTATTGGAAGCCCAGCTGGATGCAGGGGTTGGGGCACTTGGGGTTTCAGATCCCTGCAGTTTCTGTAGTGACTCTCCTGAAAGGCCATTGCGCTCATCAGGGAGAACCTTAGGGTTGACTTGTGCTATTCTCATCAACTCTTTTCTCCCCTGTACAAGAGATGATGCCACTAAGTGCCCAGGTTCAAGTTGTGTGTCTAGCCAACTCTGTTGGGGGAGCATCTGCTGGCATTTGGGTTCATCCCTTTCCCCCAGTGAGCCCTTCCTAACAGGCCTCTGCACTCTTGTTGTTGGCCCCTGAGGTTGTCCCATGTCAGTCTCACTGCTCTCCAACCTCCTCTATCCAAGAAATAGGGCTTCCAGGTGCCTGGGTCATTATCGAAAGACCTACAAGCCACAGAGGGTGAGAAGGCTCTGCTCAGGGTTGCTTATTGTTCCTGGTTTCCCTAGGATCAGTTCTGAAAGGACTCTGTACCCTCTGTGGAAGACGCCAGGGTCTACCTCTGCCAGTATTTCCCCACTCCTTTCTCCTCTGCATAAGAAACAGTATTATGAAATACTCTGTTGAGGTCAGATGGTTAGACAGCTTTGGTGATTACTTATGAAAGTCGGGACTTAGCATCTGCAGTAAAAATTGGACACTTAATATTAGGACTAAGAATGGGGACTTAGATTCTGGAGCTGAAATTGGGACTTGGCCTGGGGAAGGGGAATTGGGGAACCTAGCTGTTCATGGCACAAGTTGATATGTACCCTTTGGAGGCAGAGGTCCTGACTTGATTTCTGTCAGGAGAAGTCAAGACAATCTCTAGAGGGAGATGTTGGAACTTAGTCTCTGGAGCAAAAAATAGGAGGTAGGTTCTAGGGTTATTAGTGTGGAGTTAGTCTTTGGAGGGCAAATTGGGGAAGTAGTAGTTGGCAGCATAGGTTGGGAGTTGGCATCTGGCAGGGGGTAAGACAGGATTTAGTGCCCGGTATGAGGAGTCTGGACTCAGAGTCTGATGGGTGCAGGTCAATGTCCAGAACTGTAGAGGGTCTGAGATTTTACCCTACTTGCAAGCTAACAAGCTATCCTGTTTCATGGATGAAAGCAGAAGACATGAAACTCCTGAGTCAGAGATAAAAGACTTCACTATTCATAGAAAAAGCAAGAGCCAGAGTGTCAGCATGATGTTTGAGCTGGTTCTCCAAGGGGGTAATACAGGTGGGCCTAGATACACACCTGTGCACATGGTAGATTGTGTTGTAGGAGAGGAACACTAAACGTGGGGATTAATTGTTCTTACAATGAGCAGTAACAAGCCTGCTTCTTATCTGGAGGGAAACGTTACCTCATTTCTCAAGGGAGCTTGCTACAAACACAACTCTGAAAAATGGCCTGTGTAAAGATTGGTCAGGACCTTGCATTCTTGGCATTCTCTGCAAAACATGTGCAGGGACCCTCAGGGATGATGGCAGAGTGCTTTTGGTAAGTCAGGTTGACCAGATGGCCTGCTTTGTAGTTTGACAAGAGGTTCTGATTTGGGGGTTGACCTTAAGTCTAGGTTCAAAGATTGACCAGATGTCTTGATTCGCTTTCAAGCAAAAGTCTTTTTAGAAGTCTGGTTTACTAAATGGCCATTTGGGAAATTGGCCAGAAAAAACTCAGATAATGTAGCGGGTTTAATGTTTGTCATGGGGGAGGCTTCCACTGCCAGGAGAGAAGGGCTAGAGCCTCGGTCCCAGTAGGTTGAGTTCCTGGGCCCAGGGGTACTGGAGAGAGCAGGAGAGCCATGTGGGGGCTTGGGATCACCTGAAATTTCAGGAGATTCCCTCCTCAAAGTCCTTAGAATACTTCACTTGGTCGCTGGAGCTCCACAACCATTCCACCTCTCTCACTACCTGGAAGTGACTGGTTTAGGAGGCTAGCCAGGTGTAGTGGTGGGAGTCGGGGAGGGAAAGGTGCCCTATTTTGTGCTTCACATCATCCCTGGTCTCCTGATAGTCTACACCTTCCTTGGAGCCCTGGGAGCCTCCCATTCCAGCCACGTTGTTCTCTGAACTCCCTTGATTGCCAATGGGGAGGGAGTGGGGGATGGGTGAAGAAAAAAGATTCATGGGACCACATATGCAGAGTATATAAGATAATCAGTCATCCCAGTTTGGGGGTGTCCTGAGATGCAGGACTTTCAAAAAGAAAAGCAGATTGAATTAAAAAGAGAAACTCACTTCAAATATAATGATATAGGTACTTTAAAAATAAGAGGATGGGCCGGCCCGGTGGCTCAGGCGGTTAGAGCTCCGTGCTCCTAACTCCAAAGGCTGCCAGTTCGATTTCCACATGGGCCAGTGGGCTCTCAACCACAGGTTGCCAGTTCGATTCCTCGACTCCCTCAAGGGATTGTGGGCTCCGCCCCCTGCAACTAAGATTGAACACAGCACCTTGAGCTGAGCTGCCGCTGAGCTCCCGGATGGCTCAGTTGGTTGGAGTGCGTCCTCTCAACCACAAGGTTGCCGGTTCAACTCCCGCAAGGGATGGTGGGCTGTGCCCCCTGCAACTAGCAACGGCAACTGGACCTGGAGCTGAGCTGTGCCCTCCACAACTAAGACTGAAAGGACAACAACTTGAAGCTGAACGGCACCCTCCACAACTAAGATTGAAGGGACAACAACTTGACTTGGAAAAAAGGCCTGGAAGTACACACTGTTCCCCAGTAAAGTCCTGTTCCCCTTCCTCAATAAAATCTTTAAAAAAAAAATTATTTCCAAGGTGATATATTTTATATCTATTAGGTAGGTGGCAGTTGGAACCACGGATTTTGCCTAAGTGTTTAATTCTTATCCTCTAGCACTATTTTAGTTTGTAAAATAATATATAGGAAGAGTAATATGAAGGTAGGTTAGCATTGTAGCATATTTTATAAGATTATGAATAAAACAAAAAGGAACATAATTGTAATAAGTCATTACCATATTACTATTTATTCATTTTTTGAAGTTTTAAGTATAACTAGAATGCAGAATAAAGAACAGATAGAGTCCCTTCATTCCCCCATCCACCAGCAATTTTCAAAGAATCAAGAGGCTGGTTGACAGTTGAACAGTTCTTGACATTTCTATAGTACCTTTGCAAAATGCCGGGTTTTTAAAAAAAAATTAAAGGTTATTGGGGTGACAATTGTTAGTAAAGTTACATAGGTTTCAGGTGTACAATTCTGCGTTACATCATCTATATATCACATTGTGTGTTCACCACCCACATTCAGTTCTCCTTCCATCACCATATATTTACGCAAAATGCCTTATGGTGTGTTATCAAACCCACCTGTCACCCCTTGTTAAAAATCTCCACTTTTAAAAAATTGCAAATAAACATTTAACCTTGTTATAATATCATTGCCTCCATTTTTTTGTAACTAGATTGAAATTTCAGCTCCAGAATTTTCTAGTTGTCTTCAAAGTTTCCTCTAATAGGAATGAAGGCCTGTCACTTATCCTGCATAAGGATAGGGAGGAATTCCTTTGATCCCCAGGCCAGTTATCTGTTAAAAAAAAGAAAAACGAGAAATTGAAAAAAAGGAATTCACAAGTATTCTTCAAAAGCATTTTTATGATTCATATCATATATTTAGCCACTTATTACTCGTTTTATTTCCTATCATAAAAAGGAATTACTTGGGGAGACAGTTAGCTCAGTTGGTTAGAGCGTGGTGCTCTTAACAACAAGGTTGCCGGTCCGATCCCCACATGGGCCACTCTGAGCTGCGTCCTCCACAACTAGATTAAAACAACTACTTGACTTGGAGCTGATGGGTCCTGGAAAAACACACTTAAAATAAATAAAAGTTTTTTTTAAGTTTTTTAAAAAAGGAATTACTTGATTAGGTACTTATGGTCTAACAATTTTTCATATAGATAATAATAACTAGTAATTATTTATAACTAACTTGGATTTAAAACTGAATTTATTTCTATCATCTTCCCAGCTGTTAAGAAAGGTGTTTGAGCCAGATGATTTCTACATTTCTTTTCAGCTCAAAAGGTCTATAGTGTTTTTTTTTTTTTAAAGATTTTATTGGGGAAGGGGAACAGGACTTTATTGGGGAACATTGTGTACTTCCAGGACTTTTTCCAAGTGAAGTTGTTGTCCTTTGAATCTTAGTTGTGGAGGGCGCAGTCCAGCTCCAGGTCTAGTTGCTGTTGTTAGTTGCAGGGGGCTCTGCCCACCATCCCTTGCGGGAGTCGAGGAATCGAACCGGCAACCTTCGGCGTTAGGAATATGGAGCTCCAACCGCCTGAGCAACCGGGCCAGCCCACTAGTGTTTGTTTTGTTCCAAAAAAGTTAAACACTTGAAAATATTCTTGTGATATCAAAACAATCAACTAATTTTATAAACATGTTTCAAATACTGGTTTTCCAAGCCCATTCTACTGATTTATAGAATTTTGGCTAGCACTTCTGAATATATATATATATATATATATATATACACACACACACACACACACACATATACACATATATGTATATATATGTGCGTATATATATGTGTATATATATACACATACATATACATATATATATATATATTTTTTTTTTTTTCAAAAGAGGCTAAACATATTGTCCTGGACTTCAGATAACTTCTAGTCTAAAAAATCTAAAGAAAACATTTTAAAGCCTAGCATAGTGAGCTTAAAATGCTAAATGGAATTATGTTTTGAAAGTATGAAAAAGCACTGATCACTCAGTTACTTAACCGAGGATCTCCCACATCACCCATAAAAGAAAAGAAATAGCCAGATCACCTTGAAAATTCCACCAACTTCAGGTTGCCGCAAAAGACCCTCAGGGTCTATTCCATCTCGGGCACAGGTCACATACATTTCAGAGTAATCCTTCCCTCCAAAGCAGCATGAGGTTGTTTTATCAACAGGCAACTTCACAGTTTGGAGTCTTTTCCCTAGATCACCAAATATTTTATTTAAAGTTTACATCCAGCAAATTTCCAACCTGCGAAAGCTTTCAGGACCCTTTGCAGAGTAATAAGGAAGTTCAAAAAAGATGGTGGAGGTCAGACTTCAATCATGTATTAAACCTACCTTCCCTGACAATTTATTTATTTTGAGCAAAAAGGCTTACCGCCACAGGAAAAGAAGTTCTGACTATAAATTTGGGGCTACATTTTTGGCCTTTATTTCCAAAATCATCTAATTGAGACCTTAGAATATATCGCTAACTTTATTAGTAATGAAGTTTCTCCAGTCCCCAGTGTCTGGTATTTTCTAGACATGGCAGGGATTTTGCACTGTGCCGTGGGC